>NC_138306.1:74502500-74525000 GCF_965601325.2 Salmo salar
AAACTCTCTTCATGTCACCCACACACGCGCAGCAGAAATCGCAATCACTGTGTTATGTCAGGCAAAACTTCTCAAATCCTATACCGTTTATTAAAAGTGTATAAACTCCGTAATGAGAAAGAGGACTGTGTCTGATTATAGCTGAGATGTCAACAGTGTCTGAGACACTCCTGTTATTGTCCACAATGTCCATGATGACAGGTGTTTCCCTGCTAAAGATGGTGGGTGTATAACTAAATACAGGAGGAACCCTTTCCACCAATTAAAAGGTTTAACAAATCTTTATTCATCACTTACACAATTAGAGTCACAGAGCATTTCTTTTAATTATACAGAATTTAAAAAGAATACTAAACATATTTCAAGGCGATTGTTTTGCTTTACTAATGTATAAAAAGGTGATATGTTAGTGTGCAAAATTTCAATCCGTTTATATTTTAGTTTTAATTCAGTCCCTGATAGAGGACAATATCCATCAGACATCCTTCCTTTAATATCTCCTCGTCTTTTTTCATCCTTCGTTCCCTACAGAGGATATTAGGCCCAGCTGGGTCTGTGCCTTCTGCAGTTCCATCGCTATAGCAACCAGAGGCCGCTCAATCTTTCCCGGGTCCGATGATGGCGATGATGCCACTTCCTGTTTCTTTGTGCTTGACGGGAACAGCTTCATGCCCAAACCCAGTCCGAGACCCACCCTTACACTGCCAGGCCTCGTCCCTATTGGGCCACCTGTCCCACTAAGCCCCTCCCCTAAACCCATTCAATTTATGCCCTGTCCTGATTGGCTCTGCTTCTCTATGCCCGGCTCCTATAGATCCAGCCCCTTCTGTCACCTCCCCTCTCAGCTTACTCTCCTCCAATCGATGTAGTCTATGGTTCTGCTCTCTACTGTTCTGAACGAGATGATGTAACACAGCCATCATCCTCCCATAACTTTCTGCTCCCTCCTGTCTGATCTGCTGTAGTGAAGAATTCATCCTCCCCTCTCGTTCTGTTACCTCCTCCTTCAGCTCCACTAGGCCTCGATGGAGCCTTGGGCTCGCCTGCTCTGCCTGCCCCCGACAAACTGCCTCGATGGCGGGCAGGCACTGCTGACAGACTCCCGGGGTTCCACAGCGTTGCTCCAGGGCTTCCATCAGCATCATATCCCTCTGGTGGGAGTCCTCCAGAGCCACGAAGAGTTTGTTCCAGCGAGAGAGGTCTGTAGCCTGGCAGGTGGTCACAGGGGAGTCCCCTGGAGGGAGAGAGAACCAGACCCCACACTGTCAATCAACAGTCAGCCCTACAGGCCACCTCTAGAATGTAGGTCTCAGGTGATCAAGTGAAACAGAGAGAGAAAAGGGGGAGCAGGTCAAGGAGAGAAACTGAGAGACAAAAGAACAAGGGAAGAAATGAAGGAGTGAAAGAGAGAGACGTACCGTCCTGTTGGTCCTGTGTAATCTCGTTTTCGTAGTTGTCCGCGTAGTTCACTTCATATTCCTCCGCGTTCACACACACCAACACACACACACAGCAGAGCACACACACCACATGCCAGACCCTGTTCAACAACATGCTGCCGCTCCGAGTCTGTGTGTGTCAAAGAAAACTGTTCCAGAAAAGATCGTCCCGTTGCCAGTGGTACTCCAGAGGTCTTGTGCTGTATTCTCTCTCTCTCCTCTCTCTTTCTCTCTCTCTCTCTCTCTCTCTCTCTCTCTCTCTCTCTCTCTCTCTCTCTCTCTCTCCTCTCTCTAAAGTTGACTAGACTGAGCCCACGATTGTCTGGGCTGACTCTTATACACCAGGAGAAGGGGAGGAGAGAAAAGGGGGATAAAGTGGGGGAGGGCGTGTGAGTAATGCTTGTGTGGAGGTTGCATGTTACACCACCATGTTACCACCTGTACTGTGGCCTGAGAGAGGGAGGGGCAATCTGCAGGGTGGAGGGGCAATCTGCAGGGTGGAGGGGCAATCTGCAGGGTGAAGGGGCGCCACTGGTGGTACTTTTACAGCAGGACACAACACCTGCACAGAGAGAGGAAGAGAGAGAGGGAGAGAGAGAGGGAGAGAGGGGGAGAGAGAGAGAGAGGGAGAGAGAGAGAGGAAGAGAGGGGGAAAGAGAGGGAGAGAGGGGGAGAGAGAGAGGGAGAGAGAGGGAGAGAGAGGGAGAGAGAGAGGGAGAGAGGGAGAGAGAGAGAGGGAGAGAGAGAGGGAGAGAGAGAGGAAGAGAGAGGGAGAGAGAGAGAGGGAGAGAGAGATAGAGGGATGCTGAGAACGAGACAAAATATGTTTCACCTGCTGATCCCAGAAGGGACTTTAACAGCCACAAAACACGAAGCTAAATATATCAGTGTGGACCTCCTCCCTGGGCCTGCAGGTCATCACCTTGCTAACAGGGGAAACACATTTACCAGCAGATGACAGACGTTTGTTAACACCCTGCTGACCATGTCTGTCCTCTAACGGGGGGGTGGAACATGTCTGTCCTCTAACAGGGGGGTGGAACATGTCTGTCCTCTAACAGGGGGAGGAACATGTCTGTCCTCTAACAGGGGGAGGAACATGTCTGTCCTCTAACAGGGGGGGAGGAACATGTCTGTCCTCTAACAGGGGGGTGGAACATGTCTGTCCTCTAACAGGGGGAGGAACATGTCTGTCCTCTAACAGGGGGGAGGAACATGTCTGTCCTCTAACAGGGGGGTGGAACATGTCTGTCCTCTAACAGGGGGGAGGAACATGTCTGTCCTCTAACAGGGGGGTGGAACATGTCTGTCCTCTAACAGGGGGGTGGAACATGTCTGTCCTCTAACAGGGGGGAGGAACATGTCTGTCCTCTAACAGGGGGGTGGAACATGTCTGTCCTCTAACAGGGGGGAGGAACATGTCTGTCCTCTAACAGGGGGGTGGAACATGTCTGTCCTCTAACAGGGGGGTGGAACATGTCTGTCCTCTAACAGGGGGGTGGAACATGTCTGTCCTCTAACAGGGGGGTGGAACATGTCTGTCCTCTAACAGGGGGAGGAACATGTCTGTCCTCTAACAGGGGGGTGGAACATGTCTGTCCTCTAACAGGGGGAGGAACATGTCTGTCCTCTAACAGGGGGGTGGAACATGTCTGTCCTCTAACAGGGGGAGGAACATGTCTGTCCTCTAACAGGGGGGTGGAACATGTCTGTCCTCTAACAGGGGGGTGGAACATGTCTGTCCTCTAACAGGGGGGAGGAACATGTCTGTCCTCTAACAGGGGGGTGGAACATGTCTGTCCTCTAACAGGGGGAGGAACATGTCTGTCCTCTAACAGGGGGGAGGAACATGTCTGTCCTCTAACAGGGGGGTGGAACATGTCTGTCCTCTAACAGGGGGAGGCACATGTCTGTCCTCTAACAGGGGGGGAGGAACATGTCTGTCCTCTAACGGGGGGGTGGAACATGTCTGTCCTCTAACAGGGGGGAGGAACATGTCTGTCCTCTAACAGGGGGAGGAACATGTCTGTCCTCTAACAGGGGGGGAGGGCATCCTAACATCCACTACTAAGCCTTAGAGAGAGAGAGAGAGAGAGGGAGAGAGAGAGAGAGAGAGAGAGAGAGAGAGAGAGAGAGAGAGAGAGAGAGAGAGAGAGAGAGAGAGAGGGAGAGAAACCGGGAGAGAAACAGAGGAAGGAAGAAACAGAGGGAGAGAGAAACAGAGGGAGAGAGAGAGAGAGAGAGACATAGGGAGAGAGATAGAGGGAGAGACATAGGGAGAGAGATAGAGGGAGAGAAACAGAGGGAGAGAGAGAGAGAGAAACAGAGAAACAGAGGGAGAGAAACAGAGAAACAGAGGGAGAGAGAGAGAGAGAAACAGAGAAACAGAGGGAGAGAAACAGAGAAACAGAGGGAGAGAGAGAGAGAGAGAAACAGAGGGAGAGAGATAGAGAGAGAAACAGAGGGAGAGAGATAGAGAGAGAAACAGAGGGAGAGAGATAGAGAGAGAAACAGGGGGAGAAACAGAGGGAGAGAAACAGAGAAACAGAGGGAGAGAGAGAGAGAGAGAAACAGAGGGAGAGAGATAGAGAGAGAAACAGGGGGAGAAACAGAGGGAGAGAAACAGAGAAACAGAGGGAGAGAGAGAGAGAGAGAAACAGAGGGAGAGAGATAGAGAGAGAAACAGGGGGAGAAACAGAGGGAGAGAGATTGAGAAACAGGGGGAGAAACAGAGGGAGAAGAACAGAGACAGAAAAACAGAAGGAGAGAGGGAGACGCCCGGTTGGGTAGACCAGAGAAAGGGAGAGGCTAAGAATATGACTTAAAACAATAACAACAGTCATATAAAACTTAATGAGTGAGTAAAACCGTGCTATGAATAGCCCAGTGACCTCAGGCATTGTTAACATATAAATGAGAGTTGTTCAACATTGTGATTTGGCCCCCTGCCTCTGGTCTTCAATATTGAGGGGTGGAGAGAGGAAGCAGTTCGGTAGTGTACTGTTCAGTATAGTGTGTGATTTAGCGTTGTTTCTGGTGTATTGTCACTTAGTAAACCTGGCTCACAATGATAACTCTTAGATCTTTACATCTTAGCGTTACAAAAGACGTGCGATTCTTCTCCCCTTTTTCAAGATGTGTTTATTGATCGTAAGATGGCTCCACGAGGCCCTGACATACAAACTCTTCTTCACATGAGACCATCACAGTATTTCTGATGTTCTCACACGGTGAAAAGCAGGAAGCCACTGAAGATGTTTTGATTCTTTGTGTCGTCATAGAGCCTATAGCTCGCAGGCAGTCGCATGTACACCACATCTCCCTGCTCCAGCTCCAGAATGACTCCATTAGATAAATGGACCCAGTATCCATGGCTATTGTAATGAAAGTTAGACATGATCGCCTGCCCATTCTTTAACATGTATATACCCATGTAATCTGAACCACGCCCATGTTGAGCAGCGGTGAATCTGATGTAGTAGACTCCTCTCACTGGTGCTGTGAAGGCACCTGCAGCAGAGGACAAGAAGAGAGGGGTCAACTCTTTACTTTTCTCCACTTCAATTCTGGCACACGGAAGGACACCTCTGGACAGAAACAGGTAGCGTACCTGTAATCGGGCTGTAGGCCTTGCCGATGTTGGTGATGACTCTGGTGTAGACCAGGTTGGCATCAGTATTGAAGGGACCTATGGGTCCATTATTCAAACCAGCAGCAGAGAAAGCCACTTTTGGTCTGTCTGTGAACACAGGAGAGGAAACACACAGTCCCACTTAGAGAGCATTCACTCTGTTCTGTCCCCACGATGATGGTGCAGTGGGATGCTCCGTGACTGAAACAGCAGCAGGGTGATACGTTAGATGTGAGCCATGTGATCTGTAGCTCTTCTCTCAATGGCCGGGTGTGGATCTTTCATTACCTGTGTTCTGTCTCTTCAGTTCCTCAACATCATTCCTAATGGTGGTCAGCTCTCTCTCACTGGTGCTCAGTCTGGCCTCCAGGGCTGAAGAAGATCAAAGACACATCAATTTTCCACCAGCAAATTATGAAATATGTTTTGAGGTTTAGTAATGATATTGATTCAACTAATATATACTGAACAAAAATATAAACGCAACATGTAAAGTGTTGGTGCCATGTTTCATGAGCTGAAATAAAAGATCCCAGAAATGTTCCATGCTCGCAAAAAGCTTATTTCTCTCAAATGTTGTGCACAAATTTGTTTACATCCCTGTTAGTGAGCATTTCTCCTTTGCCAAGATAATCCATCCACCTAACAGGTGTGGCATATAAAGGAGCTGATTAAACAGCATGATCATTACACAGGGGCACCTTGTGCTGGGGACAATAAAAGGGCACTCTAAAATGTGCAGTTTTGTCACAACACAATGCCACAGATGTGGACATTCCTGCAGTCAGACCAGAGCTGTTGCCAGAGAATTGAATGTTCATTTCTCTACCATAAGCCGTCTCCAACGTTGTTTTAGAGAATTTGGCAGCACATCCAACCGGTCTCACGACCGCAGACCACGTGTAAAAACGCCAGCCCATGACCTCCACATCCGACTTCTTCTTCATCTGAGGGATCTTCTGAGACCAGCCACCCGGACAGCTGATGAAACTGAGGAGTATTTCTGTCTGTAATAAAGCCCTTTTGTGCGGGAAAAAAACTCATTGGGCCTGGCTTCCCAGTGGGCCTGGGAAGGTATAGGCCCACACACTTGGGGGCCAGGCCCACCCATGGCTGTGCCCCTGCCCAGTCATGTAAAATCCATAGATCAGGGCCTAATGAATTTATTTAAATTGACTAATTTCCTTATATTAACTGTAACTCAGTAGAATTGTTGAAGTTGTTGCATGTTGCAGTTATATTTTTGTTCAGTATATATAGACCAATGTTACCTGCATTCTCTTTCTCCAGTTCCGCCACTTTGGCCTTAGTGACCATCAGCTCGATTCTTAGGTCCATCACTATGTTCTTCTGTGTCTCTACCTCACCCTCACAGGCTGTCACTCTGCCCTCCATGGTCCTCAGCTTCTCTCTCTGCTCCATCACCATGTCTCTCAGCGCCTTCATCTCATCCCAGATGTCAGGTTGCATGGTCGTACATTCGCTGGTCACCTCTGTAGCTTCGGTCCCTCGGCTCTCTCTCCCTGCACTGTGTCCCTGTTGAGTGATGCCACTCTCTCTGACCCCTCCACTCTCCTCCTGAGTCCATGCCCCAGACAGACAGAACAACAACACCAGCAGATCTACAGCACCCCTCATTCTGATACAATACCTGTTCAGATATGATGCACTTTATGAGGCTCAGACCCCCGACTTATATACACACAGCTCAGTTAAGCAGTAAGTGTACAAGAGACACGTCATTAAAAGGTCAAGGTTAAAACAAGAAGATTTGATCACATTTTGGGGCTGTTCAGCTCTATCAATGTTGTATAAGACTGTGAGACGTCTGCACCTGTTGTTTAGTGAAGGATCCCTGACGTCAGCTGATGTCAACTACCTGCTGCTATCGGGTTGGAATGTTGTTGCGCTTAATAGCAGGGTGCTTTTTCACACCGAAATGGGAATGTTTTGGTGACGGAATGTTGTTGCTCTTCCTTAAAAAACAATAGTGTGTGTTTGACTGTGTGTCTACGTGTTCTTTCCTAAGCAGCACATGCACGGGAGACAGGTCACTCAACGGAGAAATGGAAACTACAGGGACATTCTGATAAGACTGGCCTCGCAAGCAGGTCAACTCAGTACGTGTTGTATAAGACCGTGAGAAGGCTGCAACTGTTGTTTAGGAAATGATCTATAACGAACTGAACCAGAATTCTCTCCTACATACAGCTCACTAACAGTATTTACAATTGACTAACCGTACAACATAACATACTAACAATTTGGAAAGTGTGTGTAGTAGGTTTAACAAAATAGCAGGATGTAAATGAAGATATTTCAATGTTTTAGCATAGTTTTTATGTTTTGTCCTTTACTGCAAACACCTGACCCATAATGACGACCCTTCGGTCTTTGGATCAGTACTTTACAAAAGATGCACAATTCTACTTGTTTTCAAGACGTTTTTATTGATAGAAGTAAGAGGAGCCATTTTGACTCACATTAGACCATTACAGCATCCATGATGTTCTCACACAGAGAAGAGCAGGAAGCCACTGAAGGTGTTGTGATTTACTCTGCTATCAACGAGCCTGTTCCCTAAAGAGAGACCCATGTACACCACATCCCCTTCCTCTAGCTCAAGGCTGAGTCCATCAGACAGTGTCTCATAACCTCCAGCATTATTCCCAGGGCTGTACATGATGCTCTGCCCATTCTTGGACCTGGATATACCCATGAACTCTGAACTCCCAGTATGAGCAGCGGTGAATCTGATGTAGTAGACTCCTCCCACTGGTACTGTGAAGGCACCTGCAGCAGAGGACAAGAAGAGAGGGGTCAACTCTTTACTTTTCTCCACTTCAATTCTGGCACACGGAAGGACAGACAGAAACAGGTTTCTCCCGGCTGTCACTCGGTGAAAGTTACCTGTAATCGGGCTGTAGGCCTTGCCGATGTTGGTGATGACTCTGGAGTATACCAGTGTGGTTTCAGTATTGAATGGGCCTACAGCTCCTGAATCAGTGAAACCAGCAGAGAAAGCTACCTTTTGGTCTGTTTGTGAACACAGGAGAGGAAACACTGTCCCAGTTAGAGAGCATTCACTTTGTTCTGTCCTTTAGATGATGTACACTACATGACCAAAAGTATGTGGACACCTGCTCGTCGAATATCTCAGTCCAAAATCATGGGCATTAATATGGAGTCTGTCCCCCCTTTGCTGCTATAACAGCCTCCACTCTTCTAGGAAGGCTTTCCACTAGATGTTGGAACATTGCTTCCATTCAGCCACAAGATCATTAGAGAGGTCGGGCACCGATGTCGGGCGATTAGGCTTGGCTCACAGTCGCCGTTCCAATTCATCCCAAAGGTGTTCGATATGGTTGAGGTCCGGGCAGGCCAGTCAAGTTATTCCACACCGATCTCGACAAACCACTTCTGTATGGACCTCGCTTTGTGCATGGGGGCATTGTCATGCTGAAACAGGAAAGGGCCTTCCCCTAACTGTTGCCACAAAGTTGAATGCACAGAATTGTCTAGAATGTCATTGTATGCTGTAGCGTTAAGATTTTCCTTCACTGGAACTAAGGGGCCTAGCCCGAACCATGAAAAACAGCCCCAGACCATCATTCCTCCTTCACCAAACTTTACAGTTGGCACTATGCACTCAGGCAGGTAGCGTTCTCCTGGCATCCGCCAAAGCCAAATTTGTTTGTCGGACTGGCAGATGGTGAAGCGTGATTCATCACTCCAGAGAACGCATTTCCACTGCTCCAGAGTCCAACTGCGGCGAGCTTTACACCACTCCAGCCGATGCTTTGCATTGCGCATGGTGGTCTTAGGCTTGTGTGCGGCTGCTGGGCCATGGAAACCCATTTCATGAAGCTCCCGACCAACAGTTATTGTGCTGACGTTGCTTCCAGAGGCAGTTTGGAACTCAGTAGTTAGTGTTGCAACCGAAGACTTTGCTACGCACTTCAGCACTTGGCAGTTCCTTTCTGTGAGCTTGTGGCCTACCAGTTCGCGGCTGAGCCGTTGTTGTTGCTAGACGTTTCCACTTCACAATAACAGCACTTACAGTTGACCAGCGCAGCTCTAATAGGGCAGAAATGTGATGAACTGACTTGTTGGAAAGGTGGCATCCTATGACGGTGGCACGTTGAAAGCCACTGAGCTCTTCAGTAAGGCCATTCCACTGCCAATGTTTGTCTATGGAGATTGCATGGCAGTGTGCTCAATTTTATACACTTGTCAGCAACGGGTATGGCTGAAATAGCAGAATCCACTAATTTGAAAGGGTGTCCACATGCTTTTTTTTTAATATGTAGTGTATATCCGAACAACAACAGAGACAGGCCTTAGATGTCAACAATCATGTGAGAAATAACTCCTCTCTCAATGACTGATTCTGGATCCTGAATGACCGTTGTTTTACTTGAAACCTCTTCAGCTCCATAGTCGTTTTAAAACAAATCTCTGTGGTCAGCTCCTCTCACCGGCAGTCTGGCCTCCAGGGGTAGAAGGAGATTCAAATCATTGTATTTTTACATATTTATTTCCACATATAACAACATCCCTTCCTTTCATTACCTGTGTTCTGTCTCTTCAGTTCCTGAACATCATTCCTAGGGGTGGTCAGCTCTCTCTCACTGGTGCTCAGTCTGGCCTCCAGGGGTTCTTTTGGGGGGGGGGGGGGGGGTATATATTAGGATCCCTATTAGCCGCTGGAAAACCATCAGCTACTCTTCCTGGGGTCCACATGAAACATGACATAATGCATAGTACAGAACATTATTAGTCAAGGACTGAAATGCATACATTTAAAACAGCCTACATATCAGCACATACACACAATATCTAGGTCTAAAACATAGTACAGTGCAAATTACAATACAATCTATATAAAATATTTTGTGAAATATTGATTCAACATATAGATATTTATCTGCATTCTTGTTCTCCAGTCCATTATTGGTGACCATCAGCTCCACCCTAATGTCGGTCACTGTGTTTCTCTGCTCCTTTGCCTCAGCCTCATTGGCTGTCAGTCTGACCTCCATATTCCTCAGCTCCTCTCTCTGCTCCACTACGATGGTTCCCAGGTTGTGCACCATGTTCCTCAGCTCCTCTCTCTGCTCCACTACGATGGTTCCCAGGTTGTGCACCATGTTCCTCAGCTCCTCTCTCTGCTCCACTACGATGGTTCCCAGGTTGTGCACCATGTTCCTCAGCTTCTCTCTCTGCTCCACTATGATGGTTCCCAGGTTGTGCACCATGTTCCTCAGCTTCTCTCTCTGCTCCACTACGATGGTTCCCAGGTTGTGCACCATGTTCCTCAGCTTCTCTCTCTGCTCCACTACGATGGTTCCCAGGTTGTGCACCATGTTCCTCAGCTTCTCTCTCTGCTCCACTACGATGGTTCCCAGGTTGTGCACCATGTTCCTCAGCTCCTGTCTCTGCTCCACTATGATGGTTCCCAGGTTGTGCACCATGTTCCTCAGCTTCTCTCTCTGCTCCACTACAATGGTTCCCAGGTTGTGCACCATGTTCCTCAGCTTCTCTCTCTGCTCCACTACAATGGTTCCCAGGTTGTGCACCATGTTCCTCAGCTTCTCTCTCTGCTCCACTATGATGGTTCCCAGGTTGTGCACCATGTTCCTCAGCTTCTCTCTCTGCTCCACTACGATGGTTCCCAGGTTGTGCACCATGTTCCTCAGCTTCTCTCTCTGCTCCACTATGATGGTTCCCAGGTTGTGCACCATGTTCCTCAGCTTCTCTCTCTGCTCCACTACGATGGTTCCCAGGTTGTGCACCATGTTCCTCAGCTTCTCTCTCTGCTCCACTATGATGGTTCCCAGGTTGTGCACCATGTTCCTCAGCTTCTCTCTCTGCTCCACTATGATGGTTCCCAGGTTGTGCACCATGTTCCTCAGCTTCTCTCTCTGCTCCACTACGATGGTTCCCAGGTTGTGCACCATGTTCCTCAGCTCCTCTCTCTGCTCCACTACGATGGTTCCCAGGTTGTGCACCATGTTCCTCAGCTTCTCTCTCTGCTCCACTATGATGGTTCCCAGGTTGTGCACCATGTTCCTCAGCTCCTCTCTCTGCTCCACTACGATGGTTCCCAGGTTGTGCACCATGTTCCTCAGCTCCTCTCTCTGCTCCACTACGATGGTTCCCAGGTTGTGCACCATGTTCCTCAGCTTCTCTCTCTGCTCCACTACGATGGTTCCCAGGTTGTGCACCATGTTCCTCAGCTTCTCTCTCTGCTCCACTACGATGGTTCCCAGGTTGTGCACCATGTTCCTCAGCTCCTCTCTCTGCTCCACTACGATGGTTCCCAGGTTGTGCACCATGTTCCTCAGCTCCTCTCTCTGCTCCACTACAATGGTTCCCAGGTTGTGCACCATGTTCCTCAGCTCCTCTCTCTGCTCCACTACAATGGTTCCCAGGTTGTGCACCATGTTCCTCAGCTCCTCTCTCTGCTCCACTATGATGGTTCCCAGGTTGTGCACCATGTTCCTCAGCTTCTCTCTCTGCTCCACTACAATGGTTCCCAGGTTGTGCACCATGTTCCTCAGCTTCTCTCTCTGCTCCACTACGATGGTTCCCAGGTTGTGCACCATGTTCCTCAGCTTCTCTCTCTGCTCCACTACAATGGTTCCCAGGTTGTGCACCATGTTCCTCACCTTCTCTCTCTGCTCCACTATGATGGTTCCCAGGTTGTGCACCATGTTCCTCAGCTTCTCTCTCTGCTCCACTATGATGGTTCCCAGGTAGTGCACCATGTTCCTCAGCTTCTCTCAGCTCCACTACGATGGTTCCCAGGTTGTGCACCATGTCTCTCAGCTCCTTCATCTCAGTCCAGATGTCACGGGCGGTGGTGGTCTGTTCGTTGGTCGTCTCTCCATCTGAACCTCACTCACCCTGCTCTCTCCCTGCACTGTGTCCCTGTTGAGTGATGCCACTCTCTCTGACCCCTCCACTCTCCTCCTGAGTCCATGCCCCATACAGACAGAACACCCTCCACTCTCCTCCTGAGTCCATGCCCCAGACAGACAGAACACCCTCCACTCTCCTCCTGAGTCCATGCCCCAGACAGACAGAACACCCTCCACTCTCCTCCTGAGTCCATGCCCCAGACAGACAGAACACCCTCCACTCTCCTCCTGAGTCCATACCCCAGACAGAACACCCTCCACTCTCCTCCTGAGTCCATGCCCCAGACAGAACACCCTCCACTCTCCTCCTGAGTCCATGCCCCAGACAGACAGAACACTCTCCTCCTGAGTCCATACCCCAGACAGACAGAACACTCTCCTCCTGAGTCCATACCCCAGACAGACAGAACACCCTCCACTCTCCTCCTGAGTCCATGCCCCAGACAGACAGAACACTCTCCACTCTCCTCCTGAGTCCATGCCCCAGACAGACAGAACACCCTCCACTCTCCTCCTGAGTCCATGCCCCAGACAGACAGAACACCCTCCACTCTCCTCCTGAGTCCATGCCCCAGACAGACAGAACACTCTCCTCCTGAGTCCATACCCCAGACAGACAGAACACTCTCCTCCTGAGCCCATGCCCCAGACAGACAGAACACTCTCCTCCTGAGCCCATGCCCCAGACAGACAGAACACTCTCCTCCTGAGTCCATTCCCCAGACAGACAGAACAACAACACAAGCAGAGCTACAGCACCCCTCATTCTGAAACAATACCTGTTCAGATATGAGGCCCAGACCCCCGACTTATATACACACAGCTCAGTTAAGCAGTAAGTGTACAAGAGACACGTCATGAAAAAGTCAAGGTTAAAACAAGAACATCAGATAAGTTTCATTTTTGGGCTGGACTGTTTTATTGATTTTGTAGAAATCAATAAATGTGGCTCAGCAGGTAGCGCATGGCACTTGCAAAACCAGGGTTGTCGGTTCAATTCCCACGGGGGACCAGTACATAAAGAGTATTAAATATATGCACTCACTACTGTAAGTCACTGTTTGCTAAATTACTTTACTATATAATAACTTGCTTGGTGAAGGATCCCCTGATGTCAGCTGTGGTCACCTACCTGCTGCTAGCGGGTTAGACAACAGTCTGCTCAATCAGACATAGAAATGATTCACCGACTATTTTAGATGGGAATGTTTTGGTGGCGTCATGCCGTTGCTCTTCCTGCACGATCCAATAAGCATGTGTGTGTTGTGTGTGTACATACCTGACTGTGTCCCCCTTCCTCACCAGTACGTGTACAAAAGACAGGTCACTCAATGGAGATGTGGAAAGTATGACCAAGGACTTCCAGATAAGGTTCACCTCACCACAGGTCTACTCATGTTGTAGAAGACCGTGAGAAGTAACTGTTGATGCATAAAATATCTCCGATACCGAACCAGAATTCTCACCTACATGTAGCGTAATAAAAGTATTTACAATTGATTAACTGTACAACATGCTATTTAGAATTTTTTGAAAGTTTGTATACTATCAAATGTTATTTCCCCAAAAGCTTTGTCCGTGTGTGTGTGTGTGCGCAAGGGCAGATCTGGGGTTCATATTTCCTCAGCCACACAGGATGTCCATAAAACCTCTCACCAGGAGGCCTCTCTCTCACGGTTCGGAGTCGGACCTCCGTGCTGACGTTCCATTGTCACAGGAAACAGTTATTTTGACCGGGAACGCCACAGGAAAACCAGGAATACGGACAGCCATGGACGGATTTAAGACTCCGACTTCTCATTTGGCTCTAATACAGGCCCTCAGAGAGGGCGGGTGTGCGCGCACACACACACACACACACACACACACACACACACACATCATAGTCTGAACAGGGTCCAGACCGGGAACAGAGCAGCCATAGAGTCAGAGCTCTGAGAAACATCACACTGCACCAGAGCCTCATTATCAGTTTAATATGATTCTAAATCATTCCAGATGATCTAATATGATCTGAGTTAATAATGAAACACCATTATAATCTCACTGAAACAACCCTGTCAGGTTCAGAGACATGCAAGTCAAACCTCAATAGTTAACGTGTGTGTGTTCTGTGTCCCAGTAACCCAGAGTAACCATGTAGATCTCAGCACCAGCAGATCGAGGCGGAGCTGTCGTGTGCGTGTGTGAGTGTGTGTGTGTGTATAGCTGTCCTCTCAGGCAGGGTCAATTGAAAACATCTGTAGACGGAAACATTTACACGGTTTAGCCTGGTGGGACCATATTCAAGGCTGAAAGTGTGTGTGTATGTTTATTTCTATGGAATAAGTACGACATGTTGCCGTATGGAAAATGACCTCAACCTATAGGGGTGAAGGGTCACACACACACACACACACACACACACACACACACACACACACACACACACACACACACGTATTACATATGCAACAAAATGCCACCTCTCTTGATCACACATACTGTTTTCAGACGACACAATACATCATTGTTCCTCCATTTCTAAGTCTCCAGATAGACACAGTCTATAGCAACCATATAGATCTACACCACCATATACAGTAACCTACATACATATACATCTAGATAACCTCCACATACTGTAGGTCACCACCATATACAGTAACCTACATACATATACATCTAGATAACCTCCACATACTGTAGGTCACCACCATATACAGTAACCTACATACATATACATCTAGATAACCTCCACATACTGTAGGTCACCACCATATACAGTAACCTACATACATATACATCTAGATAACCTCCACATACTGTAGGTCACCACCATATACAGTAACCTACATACATATACATCTAGATAACCTCCACATACTGTAGGTCACCACTACATACAGTAACCTACATACATATACATCTAGATAACCTCCACATACTGTAGGTCACCACCATATACAGTAACCTACATACATATACATCTAGATAACCTCCACATACTGTAGGTCACCACTACATACAGTAACCTACATACATATACATCTAGATAACCTCCATATACTGTAGGTCACCACTACATACATGGATATGTAACTCCCTTAAAGAGTACATGGAAGCTCTGATAGACACATACAGGTTATGACAGGACAGTAGATATCAACATCTAAGACATCCCTACCACTGATGACTGCATAGTAGCACATCCTCTTACTCTTCCTGGATTAGCCGGTACGCTTGTGTCCACCAACAACACTGGTGAATGGTCAATACAAGCCTGCTCCAGTTTATAGACGGCCCCTGTAGCTGTGTTGCCCTTCACCACTACGACTGAGACATTGGACCAATCTGAAGTGACACCCTATTTTCCCTAGTGCACTACTTTAGGTCAGAGCCTTCATTTAGGACCTAGCCATGGTAGCTGATGTTTTGGCAGAGAAGAGCTGTTCACAACTCAAACCCACAATATAAAACGCACGCTTTTCATACAAACAGTTCCACAGTCAGCCTGTTCAGTCAGCTACAGGACCACCTGCAGGCTGACCGGTTGTCTGGCTGGTTTCTAAGGGCTGGTTGGTTGTTGAGAGTTGGTTGGTTGTCGAGTTCTCGTTGGTTGTCGAGGACTCGTTGATTGTTGAGCAGTCATTGGCTGCTAAGGGTTTGATGGTTTCCTGGTTGTTTGTCAAGGGCTGTCTGTTGCCTGGTTGGTTTGTAAGGGTTGGTTGGTTACCAGGTTGGTGGTTGATGACTCATTGGTTGCTAAGGGTTCGATGAGTTCCTGGTTGGTTGTCAACGGTTGGCTTGAGTTCTCATTGTTTGTTGACGACTCATTGGTTGCTAAGGGCTGGCTGTTTGTCCGGTAGGTTGCTAGAGATTGGTTGGTTACCTGATTGGTTGTCGAGGGCTGGTTAGTTACCTGGTTGGTGGTCGAGGACTCATTAGTTGTTCAGAACACATTGGTTGTCTGGTTGGTTGCCTTGTCGGTGGCTAAGGGTTGTCTGGTTGGTTGTTGAGAACTCGTTGGTTGTTGATGAGTCATTGGTTGCTAAGGGTTTGAAAGATTCCCAGCTGGTTGTAAAGGGTTGGCTGGGGGCCTGGTTAGTTGCTAAGGATTGGCTGGTTGCCTGGTTAGTTGTTAAGGGCTGGTGAGTCGCTAAGGGTTGGCTGGTTGCCTGGTTAGTTGTTAAGGGCTGGTGAGTCGCTAAGGGTTGGCTGGTTGCCTGGTTAGTTGTTAAGGGCTGGTGAGTCGCTAAGGGTTGGCTGGTTGCCTGATTGGTTGTTTAGGACTCGTTGGTTAATGGAAGTCATTACTGGCCTGGTTGGTTTGTAAGGGTTGGTTATTTACCTGGTTGGTGGTTGAGGACACATTGGTTGTTGGGGACCCATTGGTTGACTGGTTGGTTTGTAGCGGTTGGCTGGTTACCTGGTTGGTTTCTAGGGGTTGGCTGGTTGCCTGGTTGGTTCCTAGGGGTTGGCTGGTTGCCTGGTTGGTTCCTAGGGATTGGCTGGTTGCCTGGTTGGTTTCTAGGGGTTGGCTGGTTGCCTGGTTGGTTCCTAGGGATTGGCTGGTTGCCTGGTTGATTTCTAGGGATTGGCTGGTTGCCTGGTTGGTTCCTATGGGTTGGCTGGTTGCCTGGTTGGTTCCTAGGGGTTGGCTGGTTGCCTGGTTGGTTCCTAGGGGTTGGCTGGTTGCCTGGTTGGTTTCTAGGGATTGGCTGGTTGCCTGGTTGGTTCCTAGGGGTTGGCTGGTTGCCTGGTTGGTTCCTAGGGATTGGCTGGTTGGTTTGTAGGGGTTGGCTGGTTGCCTGGTTGGTTTCTAGGGGTTGGCTGGTTGCCTCGTTGGTTCCTAGGGGTTGGCTGGTTGCCTGGTTGGTTTCTAGGGATTGGCTGGTTGCCTGGTTGGTTTGTAGGGGTTGGCTGGTTGCCTGGTTGGTTTGTAGGGGTTGGCTGGTTGCCTCGTTGGTTCCTAGGGGTTGGCTGGTTGCCTGGTTGGTTTCTAGGGGTTGGCTGGTTGCCTGGTTGGTTTGTAGGGGTTGGCTGGTTGCCTGGTTGGTTTCTAGGGGTTGGCTGGTTGCCTCGTTGGTTCCTAGGGGTTGGCTGGTTGCCTGGTTGGTTTCTAGGGATTGGCTGGTTGCCTGGTTGGTTTGTAGGGGTTGGCTGGTTGCCTGGTTGGTTTCTAGGGGTTGGCTGGTTGCCTCGTTGGTTCCTAGGGGTTGGCTGGTTGCCTGGTTGGTTTCTAGGGATTGGCTGGTTGCCTGGTTGGTTTGTAGGGGTTGGCTGGTTGCCTGGTTGGTTCCTAGGGGTTGGCTGTTTGCCTGGATGATTGTTGAGTACTAGCAGACCAAAATGGAAATAAGTCTGACTTTATATATGATTTTTGCCTAATAAACTAATCTAAACTAGTTGGTTAGTTGGTTGCTAAGATTTGGCTGCTTGTCTGGTTGTTTGTCAAGGACTTGCTGGTTTTTGAGGACCCGTTGGCTGCCTGGTTGGTTGCTAAGGGTTGGCTGTTCGCCTGGTTGGTTGATAGGGGTTGGCTAGTTGCCTGGATGGTTGTCGAAGACTCACATGTTGCTGAGGGCTGGGTGGTTGTTACGGGTTGGCTGTTTGCCTGGTTGGTTGCTAAGGGTTGGCTAGTTGCCTGGTTGGTTGTTGAAGAGTCACAGGTTGCTAGGGGCTGAATGGTTGCTAAGGGCAGGTTACCTGTGGAGGGTTGGTTAGTTTCTAAGTGCCAGTTGTTATTGTAGCAGATCAGAGGGGGAGCGCTACAATGAGAGAAAACAAAAAGTGGTTAACACACACACACACACACACACACCCCTGGCCAGTTGGGTGTGTAGGTCCTGTGTGAGCTGGTAACACTGAGCGTAGTAGCTACCCTGGGCTTCTACAAAGTCAGGCAGACTTCTCAAATGGGCAGCCTGCAACAGACAGGGTAGAACGAGAGAGTGAGCAGGTATCTTGTGTTAATACCAGTCTATGTGAATGTGTGTGTGTGTTGGTACATACATGTGTAGTGTTGATTCCCTCCAGCAGTAGTCTGGTGATCTCTGACTGTCGGCCAAACACAGACTGAGAGATCCTCAGCTCCATCTCTGCCTGAGAGACTTCCTGGGCCCACATCTGACAGCGTTGGATAGAGATACATAGGATCAACCAATGAGAAGACATACAGGAACAGGACCAACCAATGAGAAAACAGACAGGAACAGGACCAACCAATGAGAAGACATACAGGAACAGGACCAACCAATGAGAAAGCAGACAGGAACAGGACCAACCAATGAGAAAACTGCTAGTCCATTTTCATCATATGGTTCAGTCTTACTGTGTTCTGCTACCTGATGTTAAAACAATTGTGTGGGAGTGTGCATGTGTATATGTGAGGACTGACCTTCAGCCATCTGACTGGTAGGAAGCTGAACATGTAGAGACATGAGCTACATACTCCTCTCCTAATGGGCTAGCATTTAGACCATGAGAAAGAGAACGGGAGAGAGAGAAAGAAACAGAGGGAGAGAGAGAGAATGAGAGAGAAAGAGAGACAGAGACACAGAGTGAGATAGAGAGAAATAGCGAGAGATAGAGAGAGATAGAGAGATGAGAGAGAGATGAGACTTGACTTTTGATGCTGTGCATTGTTGACACTCTTGGAAACCTAAAGGCACACCTCCTATCCTGGCCCAACTACGCATAAATCGTTCAAGTCACCATTGACCCTTCATTAAGTCCGAGTAGGTCCAATGGATAGCAACTGTCGTCCAGCCTGACACATAGAACAAGCTCAACTTTAAATCGCATGAAAGCCAGTGAGGGCTATGGCAAAAACTGAGTTTTCTTTAAAAACAAATATTTGACAGGGCACCAGGTGTACTTGCTACTGTGATTCCTGAAATGCAGAGCCTTTCGGAGTATTTTGAGATTCAACATTTTTAATTTGTTACATTTTTTGCTAGCTCAGCTGGTTAGCAAAGGGTCAATTCATGAGGTCAGCGGTGTGAGGTCAGCGATATGAGGTCAGCAGTGTGAGGTCGGCAGTGTGTGGTCGGCAGTGTGAGGTCGGCAGTCTGTGGTCGGCAGTATGAGATCGGCAGTCTGTGGTCGGCAGTGTGAGATCGGCAGTCTGTGGTCGGCAGTGTGAGGTCGGCAGTCTGTGGTCGGCAGTATGAGGTCAGCTGTAAGTGGTGGGCAGTATGTGGTCGGCAGTATGTGGTCAGCAGTATGAGGTCGGCAGTGTGAGGTCAGCAGTGTGAGGTCGGCAGTGTGAGGTCGGCAGTCTGTGGTCGGCAGTGTGAGGTCGGCAGTGTGAGGTCGGCAGTCTGTGGTCAGCAGTGTGAGGTCGGCAGTGTGAGGTCGGCAGTGTGAGATCAGCAGTCTGTGGTCAGCAGTGTGCGGTCAGCAGTATGAGGTCGGCAGTGTGAGTTCGGCAGTGTGAGGTCGGCAGTGTGAGATCAGCAGTCTGTGGTCAGCAGTGTGCGGTCGGCAGTATGAGGTCGGCAGTGTGAGGTCAGCAGTCTGTGGTCAGCAGTGTGAGGTCAGCAGTATGTGGTGGGCAGTATGAGGTCGGCAGTATGTGGTGGGCAGTATGAGGTCAGCAGTCTGTGGTCAGCAGTGTGAGGTCAGCAGTATGAGGTCAGTAGTATGTGGTGGGCAGTATGAGGTCGGCAGTATGAGGTCAGCAATCTGTGGTAAGCAGTATGAGGACAGCAGTATGAGGACAGCTGTATGAGGTCAGCAGTATGAGGTCAGCAGTATGAGGACAGCAGTATGAGGTCAGCCGTATGAGGTCAGCAGTATGAGGTCAGCAGTATGAGGTCAGCCGTATGAGGTCAGCAGTATGAGGCCAGCAGTATGAGGACAGCAGTATGTGATCAGCTGTATGTGATCAGCTGTATGAGGTCAGCTGTATGAGGTCAGCAGTATGAGGTCAGCTGTATGTGATCAGCAGTATGAGGACAGCAGTATGAGGTCAGCAGTATGAGGTCAGCAGTATGAGGTCAGCTGTATGAGGACAGCAGTATGAGGTCAGCAGTATGAGGACAGCAGTATGAGGTCAGCAGTATGAGGACAGCAGTATGAGGTCAGCAGTATGAGGACAGCAGTATGAGGCCAGCAGTATGAGGACAGCAGTATGAGATCAGCTGTATGAGGCCAGCAGTATGAGGTCAGCAGTATGAGGACAGCAGTATGAGGTCAGCAGTATGAGGACAGCAGTATGAGGACAGCAGTATGAGATCAGCTGTATGAGGCCAGCAGTATGAGGTCAGCAGTATGAGGCCAGCAGTATGAGGTCAGCAGTATGAGGCCAGCTGTATGAGGTCAGCAGTATGAGGTCAGCAGTATGAGGTCAGCAGTATGTGTGTTCTCTCCCGAGCCTTGCTGTCTGCTTCCTGTGCCTTTCTCAGTCTGGCCTTCACAATGTCCAGATCTAACCGCTTATTCACCAGCTGCCTGCGCTCATTCTACACACACACACACACACACACACACACACACACGTCAGAGTTTATTTGTGTTACAATAGTGTGTGTGTGTTGTGATGTGTGTACCTGTATGACTGTCAAATCAAATCAAATCAAATGTATTTATATAGCCCTTCTTACATCAGCTGATATCTCAAAGTGCTGTACAGAAACCCAGCCTAAAACCCCAAACAGCAAGCAATGCAGGTGTAGAAGCACGGTGGCTAGGAAAAACTCCCTAGAAAGGCCAAAACCTAGGAAGAAACCTGGAGAGGAACCAGGCTATGAGGGGTGGCCAGTCCTCTTCTGGCTGTGCCGGGTGGAGATTATAACAGAACATGGTCAAGATGTTAAAATGTTCATAGATGACCAGCATGGTCAAATAATAATAATCACAGTAGTTGTCGAGGGTGCAACAAGTCAGCACCTCAAGAGTAAATGTCAGTTGGCTTTTCATAGTCGATCATTGAGAGTATCTCTACCGCTCCTGCTGTCTCTAGAGAGTTGAAAACAGCAGGTCTGGGACAGGTAGCACGTCCGGTGAACAGGTCAGGGTTCCATAGCCGCAGGCAGAACAGTTGAAACTGGAGCAGCAGTACGGCCAGGTGGACTGGGAACAGCAAGGAGTCATCATGCCAGGTAATCCTGAGGCATGGTCCTAGGGCTCAGGTCCTCTGAGAGAGAGAAAGAAAGAGAGAATTAGAGAGAGCATATTTAAATTCACACAGGACACCGGATAAGACAGGAGAAATACTCCAGATATAACAGACTGACCCTAGCCCCCCGACACATAAACTACTGCAGCATAAATACTGGAGGCTGAGACAGGAGGGGTCAGGAGACACTGTGGCCCCATCCGATGATACCCCCGGACAGGGCCAAACAGGCAGGATATAACCCCACCCACTTTGCCAAAGCACAGCCCCCACACCACTAGAGGGATATCTTCAACCACAAACTTACCATCCTGAGACAAAGCCGAGTATAGCCCACAAAGATCTCCGCCACGGCACAACCCAAGGAGGGGCACCAACCCAGACAGGAAGACCACGTCAGTGACTCAACCCACTCAAGTGACGCACCACTCCTAGGGACGGCATGAAGAACACCAGTAAGCCAGTGACTCAGCCCCTGTAATAGGGTTAGAGGCAGAGAATCCCAGTGGAGAGAGGGGAACCGGCCAGGCAGAGACAGCAAGGGCGGTTCGTACCTGTATGACTGTATTCCTGGTCAGTAAACCTACGTAGAGGAGACAGGAAGTTGATGTCTGTACTCTGGATCAGCTTTTTGTTCGCCATCCCGATCTGCCTCTCCAACTCCCCACACTTAATCAGAGTACAGTAGGGTGTGTGTCGCCCCAGTTCCAAGGCAGCGTCCATCATGTTTTCAGTCAGCAGCTCGTGGGGGTTGGCCTCTCAGGGGCGCTCCAATCCAGACCTTTATACAACAAGTCCTCTAAACGAGCTCCTTAAAGGGTTCAGAGATCAGGGGCTCCGATTGCTGACCAGCGGCTTGGTTCACTTGAGCACAATTAATTTATTATTATTATTATATCTTGTGACATCTAGCTATATATGTTAGGCACATCTTTTATTTAGTTAACTAGGCAAGTCAGTTAAGAACAAATTCTTATTTTCAATGACGGCCTAGGAACAGTGGGTTAACTGCCTTGATTTTGATTTGTTCAGGGGCAGAACGACAGATTTGTACCTTGTCAGCTCGGGGATTTGATCTAGCAACCTTAACGGTTACTAGCCCAACACTCTAACCACTAGGCTACCTGCCGCCCCAAACACACAACTGTCATCTCCGCTACTACGTAACTGAATCAGATCGACATATAAATCGACCCTTGGAGATCACTCTCCCTCACCTGAACTGCTCGGTTGGTAAACGCGCCCGCATCCACTGCGAGCCTCGTGATATCCATGTGGTCGGTCGCTCTCCTACGGCTTAACGAGCTAGGCTAGCAGCCGTGGATAGCTATACAAATACATCTCTTCTAACCGGATTACTGAGACCGTAAACAACGACCATTCTAGAAACACAGAGTATGACTA
>NC_138306.1:74535000-74575000 GCF_965601325.2 Salmo salar
TGTGTACCTCTCTCCTAGTAGAGTGTGGTCAGTGTGTGTGTGTGTGTGTGTACCTCTCTCCTAGTAGAGTGTGGTCAGTGTGTGTGTGTACCTCTCTCCTAGTAGAGTGTGGTCAGTGTGTGTGTGTGTGTGTACCTCTCTCCTAGTAGAGTGTGGTCAGTGTGTGTGTGTGTGTACCTCTCTCCTAGTAGAGTGTGGTCAGTGTGTGTGTGTGTGTACCTCTCTCCTAGTAGAGTGTGGTCAGTGTGTGTGTGTACCTCTCTCCTAGTAGAGTGTGGTCAGTGTGTGTGTGTACCTCTCTCCTAGTAGAGTGTGGTCAGTGTGTGTGTGTACCTCTCTCCTAGTAGAGTGTGGTCAGTGTGTGTGTGTGTGTGTGTACCTCTCTCCTAGTAGAGTGTGGTCAGTGTGTGTGTGTGTGTGTGTGTACCTCTCTCCTAGTAGAGTGTGGTCAGTGTGTGTGTGTGTGTGTGTGTGTACCTCTCTCCTAGTAGAGTGTGGTCAGTGTGTGTACCTCTCTCCTAGTAGAGTGTGGTCAGTGTGTACCTCTCTCCTAGTAGAGTGTGGTCAGTGTGTGTGTGTGTGTGTGTACCTCTCTCCTAGTAGAGTGTGGTCAGTGTGTGTGTGTGTGTGTGTACCTCTCTCCTAGTAGAGTGTGGTCAGTGTGTGTGTGTGTGTACCTCTCTCCTAGTAGAGTGTGGTCAGTGTGTGTGTGTGTACCTCTCTCCTAGTAGAGTGTGGTCAGTGTGTGTGTGTGTACCTCTCTCCTAGTAGAGTGTGGTCAGTATGTGTGTGTACCTCTCTCCTAGTAGAGTGTGGTCAGTATGTGTGTGTACCTCTCTCCTAGTAGAGTGTGGTCAGTGTGTGTACCTCTCTCCTAGTAGAGTGTGGTCAGTGTGTGTACCTCTCTCCTAGTAGAGTGTGGTCAGAGTGTGTACCTCTCTCCTAGTAGAGTGTGGTCAGAGTGTGTACCTCTCTCCTAATAGAGTGTGGTCAGAGTGTGTACCTCTCTCCTAGTAGAGTGTGGTCAGAATGTGTACCTCTCTCCTTGTAGAGTGTGGTCAGAATGTGTACCTCTCTCCTTGTAGAGTGTGGTCAGAATGTGTACCTCTCTCCTTGTAGAGTGTGGTCAGAATGTGTACCTCTCTCCTTGTAGAGTGTGGTCAGAATGTGTACCTCTCTCCTTGTAGAGTTTGGTCAGAGTGTGTACCTCTCTCCTTGTAGAGTGTGGTCAGAATGTGTACCTCTCTCCTTGTAGAGTGTGGTCAGAATGTGTACCTCTCTCCTTGTAGAGTGTGGTCAGAATGTGTACCTCTCTCCTTGTAGAGTGTGGTCAGAATGTGTACCTCTCTCCTTGTAGAGTTTGGTCAGAGTGTGTACCTCTCTCCTTGTAGAGTGTGGTCAGAATGTGTACCTCTCTCCTTGTAGAGTGTGGTCAGAATGTGTACCTCTCTCCTTGTAGAGTTTGGTCAGAATGTGTCGGAGACCTCCAGTGTTGTTGACCCACTCGATGATGCCACACTCCTCATTCAGTGGGATCACAGCATATGTACGGATATGGAGCTCCCTCCTCCTGGACTCTGCATCCTTACGCAGACACTATACACACACACACACACACACACACACACAATAGTCTGAAGTGTTCTGTTCGCTCTGGGCTACAGCAGTCTGATGTTGTACAGATGTCCAGTTGGAGAAGTAACAGGTTAAACACACACCTTGTTGATGAGGCAGTTGTACTCCATGAGGCGACAGTCTTTCCGGAGGTCATCTTTAGGTTTACACATCACAGTGTAGCTCCTCCCATCACTTCCCTTCAGGCCGATCTTCTTGGGCTTCTGGAGGGAGGCAAGGATCTCCACCTACACACATCATCGTGAGACACACACACACACCATGTGGCACGACACACACACACACACACACACACACACAGAGAAAGACAAACTACTCCCCCCCCACACACACAGAAAGACAGACAAACTACTCCCCCCCCCCCCCCCACACACACACACCATGTGGCACGACACACACACAGAAAGACAAACTAGACCCCCACACACACAGAAAGACAAACTACTCCCCCACACACACACAGAAAGACAAACTACCCCCCCCCCCCCACACACACACACACTCACAGTATCGTCAAAGCCGTCGAGGTAGGCCCAGTGTCCGGGGAATGCGTCGTGGTGCAGTGTGTTTGCAGGGCCAGTAGAGGGCAGTGTGGGGATGAGGACAGACTGCAGAGGGATCAGGATCTGGCTGAACGACGGCTCCTCCACCAGACGCTTCAACTGCTTGAAATGGACCCCCATACTGAGAGTACTGCTGCTACCATCCACCTGGAATACAGAGATAGAGAGAGAAATGGACCCCATACTGAGAGTACTGCTGCTACCATCCACCTGGAATACAGAGAGAGAGAGAGAAATGGACCCCATACTGAGAGTACTGCTGCTACCATCCACCTGGAATACAGAGAGAGAGAGAAATGGACCCCATACTGAGAATACTGCTGCTACCATCCACCTGGAATACAGAGATAGAGAGAGAAATGGACCCCATACTGAGAGTACTGCTGCTACCATCCACCTGGAATAGAGAGAGAGAGAGAGAAATGGACCCCATACTGAGAGTACTGCTGCTACCATCCACCTGGAATACAGAGATAGAGAGAGAAATGGACCCCATACTGAGAGTACTGCTGCTACCATCCACCTGGAATACAGAGATAGAGAGAGAGAAATGGACCCCATACTGAGAGTACTGCTGCTACCATCCACCTGGAATACAGAGAGAGAAATGGACCCCATACTGAGAGTACTGCTGCTACCATCCACCTGGAATACAGAGATAGAGAGAGAAATGGACCCCATACTGAGAATACTGCTGCTACCATCCACCTGGAATACAGAGATAGAGAGAAATGGACCCCATACTGAGAGTACTGCTGCTACCATCCACCTGGAATACAGAGAGAGAGAGAGAGAGAGAGAGAAATGGACCCCATACTGAGAATACCGCTGCTACCATCCACCTGGAATACAGAGAGAGAGAGAGAGAAATTGACCCCATACTGAGAGTACTGCTGCTACCATCCACCTGGAATACAGAGAGAGAGAGAGAGAGAGAGAAATGGACCCCATACTGAGAATACTGCTGCTACCATCCACCTGGAATACAGAGATAGAGAGAGAGAAATGGACCCCATACTGAGAGTACTGCTGCTACCATCCACCTGGAATACAGAGAGAGAAATGGACCCCCATACTGAGAGTACTGCTGCTACCATCCACCTGGAATACAGAGAGAGAAATGGACCCCATACTGAGAGTACTGCTGCTACCATCCACCTGGAATACAGAGAGAGAGAGAGAAATGGACCCCATACTGAGAGTACTGCTGCTACCATCCACCTGGAATACAGAGATAGAGAGAGAAATGGACCCCCATACTGAGAGTACTGCTGCTACCATCCACCTGGAATACAGAGAGAGAGAGAGAAATGGACCCCATACTGAGAGTACTGCTGCTACCATCCACCTGGAATACAGAGAGAGAAATGGACCCCATACTGAGAGTACTGCTGCTACCATCCACCTGGAATACAGAGATAGAGAGAGAAATGGACCCCCATACTGAGAGTACTGCTGCTACCATCCACCTGGAATACAGAGAGAGAGAAATGGACCCCCATACTGAGAGTACTGCTGCTACCATCCACCTGGAATACAGAGAGAGAAATGGACCCCATACTGAGAGTACTGCTGCTACCATCCACCTGGAATACAGAGAGAGAGAGAAATGGACCCCATACTGAGAGTACTGCTGCTACCATCCACCTGGAATACAGAGAGACAGAGAGAGAGAGAGAGAGAGAGAGAGAGAGAGAGAGAAATGGACCCCATACTGAGAGTACTGCTGCTACCATCCACCTGGAATACAGAGAGAGAAATGGACCCCATACTGAGAGTACTGCCGCTACCATCCACCTGGAATACAGAGAGAGAGAGAGAAATGGACCCCATACTGAGAGTACTGCTGCTACCATCCACCTGGAAAACAGAGAGAGAGAGAGAAATGGACCCCATACTGAGAACACTGCTGCTACCATCCACCTGGAATACAGAGAGAGAGAGAGAAATGGACCCCATACTGAGAGTACTGCTGCTACCATCCACCTGGAATACAGAGAGAGAAATGGACCCCATACTGAGAGTACTGCTGCTACCATCCACCTGGAATACAGAGAGAGAAATGGACCCCATACTGAGAGTACTGCTGCTACCATCCACCTGGAATACAGAGAGAGAGAGAGAAATGGACCCCATACTGAGAGTACTGCTGCTACCATCCACCTGGAATACAGAGAGAGAGAGAGAAATGGACCCCATACTGAGAGTACTGCTGCTACCATCCACCTGGAATACAGAGAGAGAAATGGACCCCATACTGAGAGTACTGCTGCTACCATCCACCTGGAATACAGAGAGAGAGAGAAATGGACCCCATACTGAGAGTACTGCTGCTACCATCCACCTGGAATACAGAGAGAGAAATGGACCCCATACTGAGAGTACTGCTGCTACCATCCACCTGGAATACAGAGAGAGAGAGAAATGGACCCCCATACTGAGAGTACTGCTGCTACCATCCACCTGGAATACAGAGAGAGAAATGGACCCCATACTGAGAGTACTGCTGCTACCATCCACCTGGAATACAGAGAGAGAGAGAGAAATGGACCCCATACTGAGAGTACTGCTGCTACCATCCACCTGGAATACAGAGAGAGAAATGGACCCCATACTGAGAGTACTGCTGCTACCATCCACCTGGAATACACAGAGAGAGAGAGAAATGGACCCCCATACTGAGAGTACTGCTGCTACCATCCACCTGGAATACAGAGAGAGAGAGAAATGGACCCCCATACTGAGAGTACTGCTGCTACCATCCACCTGGAATACAGAGAGAGAGAGAAATGGACCCCATACTGAGAGTACTGCTGCTACCATCCACCTGGAATACAGAGAGAGAAATGGACCCCATACTGAGAATACTGCTGCTACCATCCACCTGGAATACAGAGAGAGAGAGAGAAATGGACCCCATACTGAGAGTACTGCTGCTACCATCCACCTGGAATACACAGAGAGAAATGGACCCCATACTGAGAATACTGCTGCTACCATCCACCTGGAATACAGAGAGAGAAATGGACCCCCATACTGAGAGTACTGCTGCTACCATCCACCTGGAATACAGAGAGAGAAATGGACCCCATACTGAGAATACTGCTGCTACCATCCACCTGGAATACAGAGAGAGAAATGGACCCCCATACTGAGAGTACTGCTGCTACCATCCACCTGGAATACAGAGAGAGAGAAATGGACCCCCATACTGAGAGTACTGCTGCTACCATCCACCTGGAATACAGAGAGAGAAATGGACCCCATACTGAGAGTACTGCTGCTACCATCCACCTGGAATACAGAGAGAGAGAGAGAGAGAAATGGACCCCATACTGAGAGTACTGCTGCTACCATCCACCTGGAATACAGAGAGAGAGAGAGAAATGGACCCCATACTGAGAGTACTGCTGCTACCATCCACCTGGAATACAGAGAGAGAGAGAGAAATGGACCCCATACTGAGAGTACTGCTGCTACCATCCACCTGGAATACAGAGAGAGAGAGAAATGGACCCCATACTGAGAGTACTGCTGCTACCATCCACCTGGAATACAGAGAGAGAGAGAGAAATGGACCCCATACTGAGAGTACTGCTGCTACCATCCACCTGGAATACAGAGAGAGAAATGGACCCCATACTGAGAGTACTGCTGCTACCATCCACCTGGAATACAGAGAGAGAAATGGACCCCATACTGAGAATACTGCTGCTACCATCCACCTGGAATACAGAGAGAGAAATGGACCCCCATACTGAGAGTACTGCTGCTACCATCCACCTGGAATACAGAGAGAGAGAAATGGACCCCCATACTGAGAGTACTGCTGCTACCATCCACCTGGAATACAGAGAGAGAAATGGACCCCATACTGAGCGTACTGCTGCTACCATCCACCTGGAATACACAGAGAGAGAGAGAGAGAAATGGACCCCATACTGAGAGTACTGCTGCTACCATCCACCTGGAATACAGAGAGAGAAATGGACCCCCATACTGAGAGTACTGCTGCTACCATCCACCTGGAATACAGAGAGAGAGAGAGAAATGGACCCCATACTGAGAGTACTGCTGCTACCATCCACCTGGAATACAGAGAGAGAGAGAGAGAAATGGACCCCATACTGAGAGTACTGCTGCTACCATCCACCTGGAATACACAGAGAGAGAGAGAGAGAGAAATGGACCCCCATACTGAGAGTACTGCTGCTACCATCCACCTGGAATACAGAGAGAGAGAAATGGACCCCATACTGAGAGTACTGCTGCTACCATCCACCTGGAATACAGAGAGAGAAATGGACCCCATACTGAGAATACTGCTGCTACCATCCACCTGGAATACAGAGAGAGAAATGGACCCCCATACTGAGAGTACTGCTGCTACCATCCACCTGGAATACAGAGAGAGAAATGGACCCCATACTGAGAATACTGCTGCTACTATCCACCTGGAATACAGAGAGAGAAATGGACCCCCATACTGAGAGTACTGCTGCTACCATCCACCTGGAATACAGAGAGAGAGAAATGGACCCCCATACTGAGAGTACTGCTGCTACCATCCACCTGGAATACAGAGAGAGAAATGGACCCCATACTGAGAGTACTGCTGCTACCATCCACCTGGAATACAGAGAGAGAGAGAGAAATGGACCCCATACTGAGAGTACTGCTGCTACCATCCACCTGGAATACAGAGAGAGAGAGAGAGAGAGAAATGGACCCCATACTGAGAGTACTGCTGCTACCATCCACCTGGAATACAGAGAGAGAGAGAGAAATGGACCCCATACTGAGAGTACTGCTGCTACCATCCACCTGGAATACACAGAGACAGAGAGACAGCGAGACAGAGAGAGAGAGAGAGAGAAATGGACCCCATACTGAGACTACTGCTGCTACCATCCACCTGGAATACAGAGAGAGAGAGAGAAATGGACCCCATACTGAGAGTACTGCTGCTACCATCCACCTGGAATACAGAGAGAGAAATGGACCCCCATACTGAGAGTACTGCTGCTACCATCCACCTGGAATACAGAGAGAGAAATGGACCCCATACTGAGAATACTGCTGCTACCATCCACCTGGAATACAGAGAGAGAAATGGACCCCCATACTGAGAGTACTGCTGCTACCATCCACCTGGAATAAAGAGAGAGAAATGGACCCCCATACTGAGAGTACTGCTGCTACCATCCACCTGGAATACAGCGAGAGAAATGGACCCCATACTGAGAGTACTGCTGCTACCATCCACCTGGAATACAGAGAGAGAGAGAGAAATGGACCCCATACTGAGAGTACTGCTGCTACCATCCACCTGGAATACAGAGAGAGAGAGAGAAATGGACCCCATACTGAGAGTACTGCTGCTACCATCCACCTGGAATACAGAGAGAGAGAGAGAAATGGACCCCATACTGAGAGTACTGCTGCTACCATCCACCTGGAATACACAGAGACAGAGAGACAGAGAGACAGAGAGACAGCGAGACAGCGAGACAGAGAGAGAGAGAGAGAGAGAGAAATGGACCCCATACTGAGAGTACTGCTGCTACCATCCACCTGGAATACAGAGAGAGAGAGAAATGGACCCCATACTGAGAGTACTGCTGCTACCATCCACCTGGAATACACAGAGAGAGAGAGAAATGGACCACCATACTGAGAGTACTGCTGCTACCATCCACCTGGAATACAGAGATAGAGAGAGAGAGAAATGGACCCCATACTGAGAGTACTGCTGCTACCATCCACCTGGAATACAGAGAGAGAGAGAGAGAGAGAGAGAAATGGACCCCATACTGAGAGTACTGCTGCTACCATCCACCTGGAATACAGAGAGAGAAATGGACCCCCATACTGAGAGTACTGCTGCTACCATCCACCTGGAATACAGAGAGAGAGAGAGAGAGAAATGGACCCCATACTGAGAGTACTGCTGCTACCATCCACCTGGAATACAGAGAGAGAGAAATGGACCCCATACTGAGAGTACTGCTGCTACCATCCACCTGGAATACAGAGAGAGAGAGAGAGAGAGAGAAATGGACCCCATACTGAGAGTACTGCTGCTACCATCCACCTGGAATACAGAGAGAGAAATGGACCCCATACTGAGAATACTGCTGCTACCATCCACCTGGAATACACAGAGAGAGAGAGAGAGAAATGGACCCCATACTGAGAGTACTGCTGCTACCATCCACCTGGAATACAGAGAGAGAGAGAAATGGACCCCATACTGAGAGTACTGCTGCTACCATCCACCTGGAATACAGAGAGAGAGAGAGAAATGGACCCCATACTGAGAGTACTGCTGCTACCATCCACCTGGAATACAGAGAGAGAGAGAGAGAGAAATGGACGCCATACTGAGAGTACTGCTGCTACCATCCACCTGGAATACAGAGAGAGAGAGAAATGGACCCCATACTGAGAGTACTGCTGCTACCATCCACCTGGAATACAGAGAGAGAGAGAGAGAGAAATGGACCCCATACTGAGAGTACTGCTGCTACCATCCACCTGGAATACAGAGAGAGAGAGAAATGGACCCCATACTGAGAGTACTGCTGCTACCATCCACCTGGAATACAGAGAGAGAGAGAAATGGACCGCATACTGAGAGTACTGCTGCTACCATCCACCTGGAATACAGAGAGAGAGAGAAATGGACCCCCATACTGAGAGTACTGCTGCTACCATCCACCTGGAATACAGAGATAGAGAGAAATGGACCCCCATACTGAGAGTACTGCTGCTACCATCCACCTGGAAAACAGAGAGAGAGAGAAATGGACCCCCATACTGATATGTTAGCAGGGTGTGTGTGTGTGTGTTAGCAGGGTGTGTGCGTGTGTTAGCAGTTTGTGTGTGTGTGTGTGTTAGCAGTTTGTGTGTTAGCAGTTTGTGTGTGTGTGTGTGTGTGTTAGCAGTTTGTGTGTGTGTGTGTGTGTGTGTTAGCAGTTTGTGTGTGTGTGTGTGTGTGTGTGTGTGTGTGTTAGCAGTTTGTGTGTGTGTTAGCAGTTTGTGTGTGTGTGTGTGTGTTAGCAGTTTGTGTGTGTGTGTGTGTTAGCAGTTTGTGTGTGTGTGTGTGTTAGCAGTTTGTGTGTGTGTGTGTGTGTGTGTGTGTGTGTGTGTGTGTGTGTTAGCAGTTTGTGTGTGTGTGTGTGTGTGTGTGTGTTAGCAGTTTGTGTGTGTGTGTGTGTGTGTGTGTGTGTGTGTGTGTGTGTGTTAGCAGGGTGTGTGTGTGTGTGTTAGCAGGGTGTGTGTGTGTGTGTTAGCAGGGTGTGTGTGTGTGTGTGTTAGCAGGGTGTGTGTGTGTGTGTGTTAGCAGGGTGTGTGTGTGTGTGTGTTAGCAGGGTGTGTGTGTGTGTGTTAGCAGGGTGTGTGTGTGTGTGTTAGCAGGGTGTGTGTGTCTGTGTGTTAGCAGGGTGTGTGTGTGTGTGTGTGTGTGTTAGCAGGGTGTGTGTGTGTGTGTGTGTTAGCAGGGTGTGTGTGTGTGTGTGTGTTAGCAGGGTGTGTGTGTGTGTGTGTGTTAGCAGTTTGTGTGTGTGTGTGTGTGTTAGCAGTGTGTGTGTGTGTGTGTGTGTTAGCAGTGTGTGAGTGTGTGTGTGTTAGCAGGGTGTGTGTGTGTGTGTTAGCAGGGTGTGTGTGTGTGTGTGTTAGCAGGGTGTGTGTGTGTGTGTGTGTGTGTGTGTGTGTGTGTGTTAGCAGTGTGTGAGTGTACCGGCTTGTTGCAGAGCTCCAGTAGTTTGTCAGTCAGTCTGTTGGCATCTCCTATGAACTTCCCCAGACTCTCCTTCAGACTGACAGCCTTCCTCAGGATCTCCTTACAGCGGTTCATACGGGTAGGGTAGGACGACTGGAACACACACACACACACACACACACACACACACACACACACACACACACATTTAGCAAGTGCTTTGAGCCTATGACATGAAAAATCACTTTCTCATCTATCACTATAAACTCCATGCAAGGTAGGACAGTAGCTACTCACACACACCCACCCACACCCCTTCCCACACACCCACTTCCACCACACCCCTTCCCACTCCACACACCCACTTCCACCACACCCCTTCCCACCCCACACACCCACTTCCACCACACCCACACTTCCACCACACCACACCCCCACCCCTTCCCACCCCACACGCCCACCCACACCCCTCCCCTTCCCACACACACCCCTTCCCACCCCACACACCTCCCCTTCCCACCCTACACACCCACTTCCACCACACACCCACACCCCTCCCCTTCCCACCCCACACCCCTTCCCACCCCACACACCTCCCCTTCCCACACACCTCCCCTTCCCACCCCACACCCACCCCTTCCCACCCCACACCCCTTCCCACCCCACACACACACACACCCCTTCCCACCCACCCACACACACCCCCACACCCACACACACCCCCACACCCACACCCCCACACACACCCACTTCCACCCCTACCCTACCTTGGACACTGCGGTCATCAACCACATGGCCTGCTGAGGGTAGGCCAGCAGCACCTTGGCAGCGATGTCCATGAGGACGTTGAAGACGTCCTCACTGCTGTGGCACACCCTGGAGATGAGCTGGGAGAAAGCTGTGAGGAACTGGTACGGAGCCAGGCTGGTGCAGTGGTCGCTGACCACCTGATTGATCTTCCCAAGCTCCACGCGCAACTGCCGCTCCACTCTACCCGCTATGGAAGGGAGGGATGGACATGGCTTATTCAGTTCAACACATATCAGTTTGTCTAAAGGCCCTTCTAGGACAGATACACAGAGCAAGAGGAACACCAACACACTGTTACCTTTCTCCCCCTCACCGACCAACACACTGTTACCTTTCTCCCCCTCACCGACCAACACACTGTTACCTTTCTCCCCCTCACCGACCAACACACTGTTACCTTTCTCCCCCTCACCGACCAACACACTGTTACCTTTCTCCCCCTCACCGACCAACACACTGTTACCTTTCTCCCCCTCACCGACCAACACACTGTTACCTTTCTCCCCCTCACCGACCAACACACTGTTACCTTTCTCCCCCTCACCGACCAACACACTGTTACCTTTCTCCCCCTCACCGACCAACACACTGTTACCTTTCTCCCCCTCACCGACCAACACACTGTTACCTTTCTCCCCCTCACCGACCAACACACTGTTACCTTTCTCCCCCTCACCGACCAACACACTGTTACCTTTCTCCCCCTCACCGACCAACACACTGTTACCTTTCTCCCCCTCACCGACCAACACACTGTTACCTTTCTCCCCCTCACCGACCAACACACTGTTACCTTTCTCCCCCTCACCGACCAACACACGGTTACCTTTCTCCCCCTCACCGACCAACACACGGTTACCTTTCTCCCCCTCACCGACCAACACACTGTTACCTTTCTCCCCCTCACCGACCAACACACTGTTACCCTTCTCCCCCTCACCGACCAACACACTGTTACCTTTCTCCCCCTCACCGACCAACACACTGTTACCTTTCTCCCCCTCACCGACCAACACACTGTTACCTTTCTCCCCCTCACCGACCAACACACTGTTACCTTTCTCCCCCTCACCGACCAACACACTGTTACCTTTCTCCCCCTCACCGACCAACACACTGTTACCTTTCTCCCCCTCACCGACCAACACACTGTTACCTTTCTCCCCCTCACCGACCAACACACTGTTACCTTTCTCCCCCTCACCGACCAACACACTGTTACCTTTCTCCCCCTCACCGACCAACACACTGTTACCTTTCTCCCCCTCACCTACCAACACACTGTTACCTTTCTCCCCCTCACCTACCAACACACTGTTACCTTTCTCCCCCTCACCGACCAACACACTGTTACCTTTCTCCCCCTCACCGACCAACACACTGTTACCTTTCTCCCCCTCACCGACCAACACACTGTTACCTTTCTCCCCCTCACCGACCAACACACTGTTACCTTTCTCCCCCTCACCGACCAACACACTGTTACCTTTCTCCCCCTCACCGACCAACACACTGTTACCTTTCTCCCCCTCACCGACCAACACACTGTTACCTTTCTCCCCCTCACCTACCAACACACTGTTACCTTTCTCCCCCTCACCTACCAACACACTGTTACCTTTCTCCCCCTCACCGACCAACACACTGTTACCCTTCTCCCCCTCACCGACCAACACACTGTTACCCTTCTCCCCCTCACCGACCAACACACTGTTACCCTTCTCCCCCTCACCGACCAACACACTGTTACCTTTCTCCCCCTCACCGACCAACACACTGTTACCTTTCTCCCCCTCACCGACCAACACACTGTTACCTTTCTCCCCCTCACCGACCAACACACTGTTACCTTTCTCCCCCTCACCGACCAACACACTGTTACCTTTCTCCCCCTCACCGACCAACACACTGTTACCTTTCTCCCCCTCACCGACCAACACACTGTTACCTTTCTCCCCCTCACCTACCAACACACTGTTACCTTTCTCCCCCTCACCTACCAACACACTGTTACCTTTCTCCCCCTCACCGACCAACACACTGTTACCTTTCTCCCCCTCACCGACCAACACACTGTTACCTTTCTCCCCCTCACCGACCAACACACTGTTACCCTTCTCCCCCTCACCGACCAACACACTGTTACCCTTCTCCCCCTCACCGACCAACACACTGTTACCTTTCTCCCCCTCACCGACCAACACACTGTTACCTTTCTCCCCCTCACCGACCAACACACTGTTACCTTTCTCCCCCTCACCGACCAACACACTGTTACCTTTCTCCCCCTCACCGACCAACACACTGTTACCTTTCTCCCCCTCACCGACCAACACACTGTTACCTTTCTCCCCCTCACCGACCAACACACTGTTACCTTTCTCCCCCTCACCGACCAACACACTGTTACCTTTCTCCCCCTCACCTACCAACACACTGTTACCTTTCTCCCCCTCACCGACCAACACACTGTTACCCTTCTCCCCCTCACCGACCAACACACTGTTACCTTTCTCCCCCTCACCGACCAACACACTGTTACCTTTCTCCCCCTCACCGACCAACACACTGTTACCTTTCTCCCCCTCACCGACCAACACACTGTTACCTTTCTCCCCCTCACCGACCAACACACTGTTACCTTTCTCCCCCTCACCGACCAACACACTGTTACCTTTCTCCCCCTCACCGACCAACACACTGTTACCTTTCTCCCCCTCACCGACCAACACACTGTTACCTTTCTCCCCCTCACCGACCAACACACTGTTACCTTTCTCCCCCTCACCGACCAACACACTGTTACCTTTCTCCCCCTCACCGACCAACACACTGTTACCTTTCTCCCCCTCACCGACCAACACACTGTTACCTTTCTCCCCCTCACCGACCAACACACTGTTACCTTTCTCCCCCTCACCGACCAACACACTGTTACCTTTCTCCCCCTCACCGACCAACACACTGTTACCTTTCTCCCCCTCACCGACCAACACACTGTTACCTTTCTCCCCCTCACCGACCAACACACTGTTACCTTTCTCCCCCTCACCGACCAACACACTGTTACCTTTCTCCCCCTCACCGACCAACACACTGTTACCTTTCTCCCCCTCACCGACCAACACACTGTTACCTTTCTCCCCCTCACCGACCAACACACTGTTACCTTTCTCCCCCTCACCGACCAACACACTGTTACCTTTCTCCCCCTCACCGACCAACACACTGTTACCTTTCTCCCCCTCACCGACCAACACACTGTTACCTTTCTCCCCCTCACTGACCTTTCTCAGACTCGTAGACTTTGGCCCCGAAGTCCAGCCAGAGAGACAGCATCCGAGGCATGGCCTGATAGATGTACTGGTTCCCAAACTGCAGAGCTCTGGACAACACAGGACACAGTTCAGAAGCGGTGGCGACAATATCCGCCAGTAAACATTTCAATATGATGACAGGAGAGATGCTGGTCTTACTTTCCAAAGTAGGTGACGATGTATCGTATGAGGTTTCCCTGTTTCTCCAGCTTGTTGTCTGTCACCATGGGCATCAACTTGTCATAGTATTTAGCCAGGTAGAAGTTACCGTCCTCCCACTCTGGTAGCAGGGTGGTCACGTCCTACAGAGGAGAGGTAGAGGAAGGCAACGTTAGTGTTGGGTACGTTGTAAGCTTTCATGATGGCACTGGACAGTGTTGGGTAGTATAGCTCTGGGTAGTACATGGTTGATAGTGTTGGGTAGTATAGTGTTGCGTAGTAAGTATATGGTTGATAGTGTTGGGTAGTATAGTGATACTTTTGATTTTGACCGCTTTGTTCAGGGACACATTATTCCATTTCTGTTAATCACATATCTGTGGATCTTGTTCAGTTTATATCTCAGTTGTTGAATCTTGTTATGTTCATACAGATATTTACACATGTTAAGTTTGCTGAAAATAAACGCAGTTGACAGTGAGAGGACGTTTCTGTTTTTGCTGAGTTTATATGGTTGATAGTGTTGGGTAGTATAGCGTTGGGTAGTATAGTGTTGGGTAGTATAGTATATGGTTGATAGCGTTGGGTAGTATTGTATTGGGTAGTATAGCGTTGGGTAATATATGGTTCATAGTTTGGGTAGTAGAGCGTTGGGTAGTATATGGTTGATAGTGTTGGGTAGTATAGTGTTGGGTAGTAGTGTTGGGTAGTACATGGTTGATAGCGTTGGGTAGTATCGTGTCGGGTAGTATAATGTCAGGTAGTTGGGTAGTATCGTGTTGGGTAGTATAATGTCGGGTAGTATAGTGTTGGTAGTATAATGTTGTGTAGTATTGTGTCGGGTAGTATAATGTCGGGTAGTATCGTGTCGGGTAGTATAATGTCGGGTAGTATAATGTCGGCTAGAATCGTGTTGGGTCGTATAATGTCGAGTAGTATCTTGTTGGGTAGTATAATGTCGGGTAGTTGGGTAGTATCGTGTTGGATAGTATCATGTCGGGTAGTATCGTGTCGGGTAGTATCGTGTCGGGTAGTATAATGTCGGGTAGTATCGTGTTGGGTAGTATCATGTCGGGTAGTATAATGTTGGGTATTTGGGTAGTATCGTGTTGGGTAGTATAATGTCGGGTAGTTGGGTAGTATCATGTCGGGTAGTTGGGTAGTATCGTGTTGGGTAATATAATGTCGGGTAGTATCGTGTTGGTAGTATAATGTTGGGTTGTGTAATGTCGGGTAGTATCGTGTTGGGTAGTATAATGTCGGGTAGTATAGTGTTGGTAGTATAATGTCAGGTAGTATTGTGTTGGGTAGTATCGTGTTGGGTAGTATAATGTCGGGTAGTATCGTGTCGAGTAGTTGGGTAGTATCTTGTTGGGTAGTATAATGTCGGGTAGTATCGTGTTGGGTAGTATAATGTCGGGTAGTATCGTGTCGAGTAGTTGGGTAGCATCTTGTTGGGTAGTATAATGTCGGGTAGTATAATGTCGGGTAGTTGGGTAGTATCATGTTGGGTAGTATAATGTCGGGTAGTATAATGTCGGGTAGTCTCGTGTTGGGTAGTATAACGTCGGGTAGTTGGGTTGTATCGTGTTGGGTAGTATAATGTCGGGTAGTATAATGTCGGGTAGTCTCGTGTTGGGTAGTCTAACGTCAGGTAGTTGAGTTGTATAATGTCGGATAGTATAATGTCGGGTAGTATAATGTCGGGTAGTATCGTGTCGAGTAGTTGGGTAGTATAATGTCGGGTAGTATAATGTCGGGTAGTATCGTGTTGGGTAGTATAATGTCGGGTAGTATAATGTCGGGTAGTATAATGTCAGGTAGTATCGTGTCGAGTAGTTGGGTAGTATAATGTCGGGTAGTATAATGTCGGGTAGTATCGTGTTGGGTAGTATAATGTCGGGTAGTATAATGTCGGGTAGTATAATGTCAGGTAGTTGGGTTGTATCGTGTTGGGTAGTATAATGTCGGGTAGTATAATGTCGGGTAGTATAATGTCAGGTAGTATCGTGTCGAGTAGTTGGGTAGTATAATGTCGGGTAGTATAATGTCGGGTAGTATCGTGTCGGGTAGTATAATGTCGGGTAGTTGGGTTGTATCGTGTTGGGTAGTATAATGTCGGGTAGTATAATGTCGGGTAGTATAATGTCAGGTAGTATCGTGTCGAGTAGTTGGGTAGTATAATGTCGGGTAGTATAATGTCGGGTAGTATCGTGTCGGGTAGTTGAATGTCGGGTAGTTGGGTTGTATCGTGTTGGGTAGTATCGTGCTAGGTACCCTGTAGGCCTTCATGATGGCGTTGGACTCAAAGTTGGCTGTCTCCTCCATGAAGCGTCCCACCAGAAGCATGGCTTTACCTGAAACATCACACCATATCATTATGACCCATGTCTGTAATACCATGTCATTATGTTATGTCATTATTAACAACAGTAGACTTTACCTTTGGTCTGTAGACACCTCTGGTCTGAGAGAGGCTGGTCGACAGGGAAACACTGAGTCACTCCCTTCTGGAGAACTATCAACGCCTGGTGGACATCTCCCTACAGAGACACAGAGAGAGAGAGATGCATGTGAGTGTGTGTGTGTGTGTGTGTGTGTAAGAGAGAGCAGGTTAGTGTGTTTATATGTGTGTACCTTGGACCATAGCCACTTGGCCTTCTCTGTCAGTAATTCGGCAGTGTGTGTGTTCTGTCCGTTCAGAAGAGCGTTGAAGGCTGTCTGGTGATGTCCTGCCTTCCTGGCCACCCGGGCACTCTGCAACCAGCACTCCCCGACCAGCCCCTCACACACACTGAGACACACACACAAAATGAGTATCCTTGCCTGTGATGAGAAAATTAGCATTAGCTGTCAGAGTGACTGCCTTGGCTTTAGCTTGTTGGTGTCGTGGAAATGACCACCAGGGACACCTGAAGTCCATATTAAATGAATCATTGTTTATTAATAGCAAGCAGGAGAGGTCACAGTCAAACTTGGATGCATAAAGTACCGGTCTGAAAGGAGCAGTCCAGTTAGTTCTCTTATCTACTACTTATATTTGCATGACTTATCCATTATTCATAATTCATTCATTTGGTCCATGCATGTGACAGACCAATACCTCACGAAGCTTCTTCTCTCCAAGCTGAGACTTTGAAACTGAGACATCTTTCGTTCTCAAAACAAGGGTCTGGGCGTACTGCCAAATGGCAGATACTGATGGTGAGGATTCCTCCCAGGCATGATCAATCAGTCACTTACATGAACCCAGTCTAATTGGTTATTAGAAAAGCACAAACATCAAATATTCCTTCGCACTGGGTTAAAAGAGTCCAGTGGGACTCACCCTGAGCCGATGCTCAGCAGGGCTCGCCGCAGGGCCAGGATTGGCTCTTTGGCGCGGAAAGAATTCTGGGTCATCTCCAGCCGATCTGGCCAATGGGAGGGCAGCGTGGCTGAGCTAGGGGCGTGGCCTTCTCTCTGTCTCTGGAGGTCGGTGAAGGCATGCTCCAACTCACTCAGCATGTGGAGCCTAGACAACACACACAAACATCAGTGTGCCTGTATGTGTGTATAAAGGTGGGTGTATCGGTGTGTGAGGAGGTTAGTGTGTGACCTGACGATGTATTCGTATCCTCTCTGGTAGGTCCCAGTCTCATAGCTAGCAGCAGCTAGAGGCACCACCTGCTCTGTCCTGACCAGCTTCAGTTTGTCGTAGAATGTCTCTGCGTCGCGCCGCTTAGCCGCGAGCAGCATCTGACCCAGCCTCACACCCCACGTGCTGGACTTACGATCTACACACACACACACACACCAGAACAACGGTCAAATGTTAGAGCAATGTCAACAACGTCAACATGTGTGTGTTCTCACCAGAGCCCAGGTAGTCCTCCAGCAGGTCCCACTTGCTGAGCTTCCAGGCAGCTTCCACCCTGTAGGTGTTCAGATCAGACTTCCACTGGGGCCTATGGATAACCAGGTGAAAATAACCTGTTTACAATGGAAAGGACTCATTTAGTGGACTAGCATGGATGTGTGTGTTTTGTCACCTGTTGGCCAGGACTCCATTGACCTGTGTGACGACAGTAGAGAGCTGTCCCAGCCCCAGCATAGAACTCATCACCCCATGGTAGTGTCCGATCTAGACAGAGAGACAGAGAGTTTACTGCAGTCTGTATTCACAACCACATATACTGATACACACTTCGTCAACACGTGTATGTGTGCGTTACCTGGTCGGACTCCAGCTGTATGGCCCGGTCGTAGCAGGCTGTAGCGTCTCTTAGCAACCCGATGCTCTCGTGTTCTAGAATCTGTTCCCGTAGGGACGGCTCTTCCCGCCGGAGAGCGTTCGCACCCCTCACACCGTCCGGTTCGTGCATGGCCGCGTACAGCGTCTGCGCGCACACACACACACTATGTGTTAGGATTCTCTATTAAGTATGTGTCTCACCGGTAGACGTGATGCGGTTGTGTGTGTGTGTGAGAGAGTTACCTGTAGGAAGCTCAGATGATCCTGGATGTTCTCTTTGTTCTCCAGTATGTAAGCCTCAAAGTGCATCAGGGCTCTGGTGTAGGCTTTAGACCGTAGAGAGGCCTTGGCTAACACGTCCTGAGGGATCCCTTTTAGAAACGCTACCACTCGCTGGTAGTCACCACTTTCTGTAAACACACACAAGACAAAAGGAGACACACTTCAAAGCGAATCATAATTCCACGCCTGATTATGGAGAGCTGTTATTACACAGTGCATTCTGAGGTTCAGCAATGACGTGTGTGTGTGTTACTAACCGCTGTGTTTGATTCTAGCCGACAGTGTGTGTCGGCTCCACTGGGTGAGGTGAGCCAGCATACTGAACACAGTCTGGGTGCTCAGCTGTGACAGGCTGGACGTTGCTTCCTGGTTCTGAGTACTGAGCTGTGAAAGGCTAGATGAGGCCTCCTGGACACGCCCACCACGCCCATCACCCTCTGTGAGCACAGCCAGCATTTCCTCTGTTACCTGGAGAAACAGATTTAATAGAACTTTTACATTTTTTTTGTATTTGACCCCCTTTTCCGCCACAATTTCGAGATATCGAATTGGTATTTACGATCTTGTCTCATCGCTGCAACTCCCCAACGGACTCGAGAGAGAGAGAGAGAGAGAGAGAGAGAGAGAGAGAGACGAAGGTCGAGTCATGCGTCCTCCGAAGCATGACCCGCCAAACCGCGCTTCTTAACCCGGAAGCCAGCTGAACCAATGTGTTGGAGGAAACACCGCTCAACTGACGACCGAAGTCAGCCTGCAGGCGCCCGGCCCCCCACAAGGAGTCGCTAGAGCGCAATGAGCCAAACCCTCCCCTAACCCAGACGTCGCTGGGCCAATTGTGCGCCGAGCTATGGGACTCCCGGTCACGGCCGGTTGTGACACAGCCTGAGATCAAACCCGGGTCTGTAGTGATGCCTCAAGCACTGCGATGCAGTGCCTTAGACCGCTGCGCCCCTCGGGAGGCCAGATCAATCATTTAATGTCACAATAAATGTAATCTCAGTTGGAGTTAATTAGGTTCATTTGATCTAAATAAGCTTTTAGTTGTAATTGTATTAGTCATAAAGAAAGAGGAGGTAGTGAGCTGTGTGTGGTACCTCTCCTTGTTCCACAGCAGTGCAGCCCATCAGCATGTAAAGCAGTATATGGGGCAGCAGGTAGATGGTGACTTTGTAGTCGTGTTTGATGATGAAACTGCAACAGGTGAATACCTTGCTGGCCAACTCATGTCTCACCTGAAACAAACCCATAAAACGTGTCAGAAAGTTATCCCCCCAAACAATTTGAATGTTTATACATTTTAAAAATGGAGTTACCACATATATATTTAAAAGGGTGTACCATAGGGTTTAATGTTGGGACCAGTGTTTTTTGTTGTTGGCAATAAACTACGGTATACATTTCAAGACTGACCTGGCTGGTGAGGTATCCAGAAAAGCTAGCTGACAGTGGTTAAAGTTCTGAGGTTAGCTTTCAGGCTCAGAGGTTACCTTGCTGATGAGGTATCCGGCCCAGGTAGCTGACCAATCAGAGAACTTGGTTCCTCGGCTGCTGAGGTAGACAGGTTTCTTCACCTTGGACCAGTTCACCACCTTTTGACTGCTCTTATACCTACACAAACAGGAGAGATGATGTGTGAGTGAGTGAGTGAGTGAGTGAGTGAGTGAGATAGAGAGTGAGAGAGTGAGAGAGATAGAGAGAGAGAGAGTGAGAGAGTGAGAGAGTGAGAGAGTTAGAGAGATAGAGAGTGAGTGAGTGAGTGAGTGAGTGAGTGAGTGAGTGAGTGAGTGAGAGAGAGTGAGAGAGAGTGAGAGTACCTGCTGTTGAGGTGAGGCTCCAGTATCTCTTGGACTTGTTCAGGGAATCTCCTCCACAGCCGTCGACCAGGGGAGTCACTACGGCCCTCACGACACTCAAATATAGACAGCAGCTCCTGGAACAAACACGCGCACACACACACACACACACACACACACACACACACACACACACACACACACACACACACACACACACACACACACACACACACACACACACACACACACACACACACACACACACACACACACACACACACACACACACACACGTCAGGAAGGAGCTCCATGTTTTTGCCTCCAATGAGTGAATTGGTTGTTAACAATAAAGAATGATATTGTGTGTACCTGCATTGCATAGGCTGCCGAGTCCTGTGCTCTGACATCATCAGCATACGCCAAGAAAGTCCTGGTCAGCTCCGTCAGTAGTTCATAGGCAAAGTTACTCTCCTCCACCCCACTCTACACACACACACACACACACACACATAAATATGTATTCAGATTCAACAAATTGGAATAAATGCTGTTTCCTCTCTGGGTTCATTTCACAGCGTTTTCACACTCTGTCCTTACCACGAAGGTGTTGCTGCTGCCGTGTGTCTGTGTGTGAGAGAGGTCCAGCCGTCCAGGGTCCACGGCCCCCAGCTCCCCCAGACACTCCCCACACAGCAGCCTGGCCGTTGGGGAAGAGTCCTGACAACCTCGCAGTAACACTGAGACTAATGAGGAGATGACAGGCTCTACCGCCTCCGACGCACACACCTGTCGTAGTAACCACTCCTAGAGAACACACACACACACAGCAGAACATAACACACACCTGTCGTAGTAACCACTCCTAGAGAACACACACACACACAGCAGAACATAACACACACCTGTCGCAGCAACCACTCCTAGAGAACACACACACACACAGCAGAACATAACACACACCTGTCGCAGCAACCACTCCTAGAGAACACACACACACAGCAGAACATAACACACACCTGTCGCAGCAACCACTCCTAGAGACCACACACACACACACACACACACACACACACACAGCAGAACATAACACACACCTGTCGCAGCAACCACTCCTAGAGAACACACACACACACACACACACAGCAGAACATAACACACACCTGTCGCAGCAACCACTCCTAGAGAACACACACACACAGCAGAACATAACACACACCCTCTCAGCAACCACTCCTAGAGAACACACACACACACACAGCAGAACATAACACACACCCTCTCAGCAACCACTCCTAGAGACACACACACACACACACAGCAGAACATAACACACACCCTCTCAGCAACACACACAAAATGTGACAACTATGAATCATGTGTTGTTAAAGAAACAGCACACACCTGGTTGCTGTGCATCATGTCCTTGAGGCTGGTCAGAGCGTGAACTCTGACGTCCAGGTTCTCGTGTTGGACAGCCCTCATGGAGAGCTGCAGGCCTGCAGCCAGGTCGCTGGTCCTGGACGTCAACTAGAGAGAAGAGAACCTTCATTGTCTTCGTCATCATCACAAGTGAGTGTATTGGTGCTTTTCCGCTGCGGAGTGAAACAGTGTTTTTGGGTGAAAGTCTCAGGCCTACGGACCAGAGGCTGGAAGGACTTTATCTGGCCAGGGTAATAACCCATATGTGTGTACTCACCTTCTGTAGGACTGTGTGTGGGTGTGGGTGTGTTTGTGTTCCTACCTTCTTGTAGTCCTGCAGGACAGTGTGTATGTCTTTGAGTTCAGGGTGGTCTGGCAGGAAGTAGATTTCATGGAGATAGTCCTGCACCTCTTCCCTATAGGACACAGACAGAGATTGTTACCTGTGTGTGTGTGTGGGTGGTGTGTGTGTGGGTGGTGTGTGTCCAGTTACCTGTTGTCCAGTATGAGGTAATGTATTATAGCAGCAGTCTCTCTGGGCTGGAGTGGTATCAGCGGAAGAAGCGCCACGATCACATGACTGAGCAACGGCCCCAGGTGGGCGGGCTCTACCGTACGCACAAAACAGTCCCACGTCCTGTCCACACAGGAAACAATAAGTTATAACCAGGAAGAAGGAAGCAAGCAAACTGAATTTGTGTGTGCGTTATTAGTGTGTGTGTGTGTGTATACGTGTGTTAGCACTATGTGTACTGACTGGCAGCAGAGCAGAGGGAAGTCCTGTCTGTATCGTAGTCCAGTCCGTAGTGTGGTCATCATCTTGACTCGGACTGAGCTGGTGTGTTTGGAGCCCATCAGCTTCATCAGGGCCATCAGGCTGGTCAGGGCCATCTTCTTACCGTCCTTCTCCCCAGCACTGGAGCTCAGCAGCTGCATGTTGAAGAAGGCCAGGATGCCCAGCAGCTTGGGCTGGAGGTAATCAGCCTGGGGGAGAGAGAGAGAGATTTAAAGTAAAGAGGAAGACATTTTCCAAGCACTCAGTGACACTGAAGCCTCACCGTTGCTAAAGTACTGATGCATCTCCTAGAAACTAATCAGAAAACCAATGATGTCATCAGTGTGATGTCATTACCATGTGTTCCGGGGTGGTGATGTCACGGGGTCCCTGGTACGGGTCGTCATTGGAGGCAAATGAGGCCAGGATGGCCAGACCATTAAACACCTGCATACACACACGGTCAAACCATTAAACACCTGCATACACACACGGTCAAACCATTAAACACCTGCATACACACACGGTCAAACCATTAAACACCTGCATACACACACGGTCAAACCATTAAACACCTGCATACACACACGGTCAAACCATTAAACACCTGCATACACACACGGTCAAACCATTAAACACCTGCATACACACACGGTCAAACCATTAAACACCTGCATACACACACGGTCAAACCATTAAACACCTGCATACACACACGGTCAAACCATTAAACACCTGCATACACACACGGTCAAACCATTAAACATCTACATACACACACGGTCAAACCATTAAACACCTGCATACACACACGGTCAAACCCTTAAACACCTGCATACACACACGGTCAAACCATTAAACATCTACACAGACAACGCAATAAGCCACAAAAGGCCATGATGACATGAAGTGAACGTATTCCAGATAAAGGATGTTGGACACAAAACGATGCCCCAGTGTGTGTACTTGTTGGTAGTGTTCTCCCAGGCGTAGCAGCAGCTCGTTGTGCAGGCCCTGGAAGTCCTGCCTCAGCAGAGAGCCCAGTTCTATCTCCGTCTCTCTCTGGAGGTAGTGGAAGGCTCTCTCCAGCTCCTCCTTAGTGCAGGAACACACCAGGTGGCTGAAGATGTACTTAAAGTTGTTGATCAGGATCTCACGCCGGTTCGCTTTCATCTCATTGGCCAGCGTCCTGATGAGGGCGGAGCCTGTGGTGCTGGCCTTCGCAGCCAGGTAGGGGAGGAGCACCTGGAGAGTCCTCTGCAAACACACACACACACACATTTCAATTGGTCCAAATTAAATCCTAATAAACAAACTGAAATGTGTGTGTATATATACACACACACACAGTTGAAGTCAAAAGTTTACAGACACCTTAGCCAAATACATTTAAACTCAGTTTTTCACAATTCCTGACATTTAATCTTAGTAAAAATTCCCTGTCTTAGGTCAGTTAGGATCACCACTTTATTTTAAGAATGTGAAATATCAGAATGATAGGAGAGAGAATGATTTATTTCAGCTTTTATTTCTTTCATCACATTCCCAGTGGGTCAGAAGTTTACATACACTCAATTAGTATTTGGTAGCATTGCCTTTGACTTGGGTCAAACGTTTCAGGTAGCCTTCCACAAGCTTCCCACAATAAGTTGGGTGAATTTTGGCCCATTCCTCCTGACAGAGCTGGTGTAACTGAGTCAGGTTTGTAGGCCTCCCTGCTTGCACACGTTTTTTCAGTCCTGCCCACACATTGTCTATAGGATTGAGGTCAGGGCTTTGTGAGGGCCACTGCAATATCTTGACTTTGTTGTCCTTAAGCCATTTTGCCACAACTTTGGAAGTATGCTTGGGGTCATTGTACATTTGGAAGACACATTTGCGACCAAGCTTTAACTTCCTGACTGATGTCTTGAGATGTTGCTTCAATATATCCACATACTTTTCCTACCTCATGATGCCATCTATTTTGTGAAGTGCACCAGTCCCTCCTGCAGCAAAGCACCGCCACAACATGATGCTGCCACCCCAGTGCTTCACGGTTGGGATGGTGTTCTTCGGCTTGCAAGCCTCCCGCTTTTTCCTCCAAACATAACGATGATCATTACGGCCAAACAGTTCTATTTTTGTTTCATCAGACCAGAGGACATTTCTCCAAAAAGCATGATATTTGTCCCCACGTGCAGTTGCAAACCGTAGTCTGGCTATTTTATGGAGGTTTTAGAGCAGTGGCTTCATCCTTGCTGAGCGGCCTTTCAGATTATGTCGATATAGGACTCGTTTTACTGTGGATATAGATACTTTTGTACCCGTTTCCTCCAGCATCTTCACAAGGTCCTTTGCTGTTGTTCTGGGATTGATTTGCACTTTTCGCACCAAAGTACGTTCATCTCTAGGAGACAGAACGCGTCTCCTTCCTGAGCGGGATGACGGCTGCGTGGTCCCATGGTGTTTATACGTGCGTACTATTGTTTGTACAGATTAACGTGGTACCTTCAGGCGTTTGGAAATTGTCCACAATTTCTTTTTCTGAGGTCTTGGCTGATTTCTTTTGATTTTCCCATGATGTCAAGCAAAGAGGCACTGAGTTGGAAGGTAGGCCTTGAAATACATCCACAGGTACACCTCCAATTGACTCAGGCTAATTGACATCATTTATCAGAAGCTTCTAAAGCCATGACATAATTTTCTGGAATTTTCCAAGCTGGCACGGTCAACTTAGTGTATGTAGACTTCTGACCCACTGGAATTGTGATACAGTGAATTATAAGTGAAATAATATAATAATCTGTCTGTAAACAATTGTTGGAAAAATGACTTGTGTCATGCACAAAGTAGATGTCCTAACCGACTTGCCAAAACTATAGTTTGTTAACAATAAATTTGTGGAGTGGTTGAAAAACTAGTTTTAATGATTCCAACCTAAGTGTATGTAAACTTCCGACTTCAACTGTATATATGTGCGTGTGTACATACCGTGAGGAAGCGGTGCAGGTCAGGGAAGTCAAAGGCGTGGGCGACCTGAGACAGGATGTCCAGAGCTACTTCTCTCTGATTGGTTAGCTGGCTACCTTGCTCTGGCGTGCTCCGCAGGGCGCTGACGTGACGCGAGTGGAGAGACTCTACCAGGAACTAAACACACACACCAACACTTGTTAGGTACAACCAGGTACAAGCAGACAGTTGTGATTATATAAAAGTGTGTGTTACCTGGCAGACAGGGTTCTTGTACTGGCTGAACAGTGTCTGTAGTTTGAGTCCTCTAGCTGTGGCCAGGGCAGTGATCTGTGTGTAGGCGGACACAGAGACAGGAGACGACTTGGACAGGAGACAGTGCAGTAACCTCAAGAGAGAGAACGACACCAAGCTACCTTTAGCAGCCCTGGGGGGAGAGAAAGAGAGAGAGAGAGAAAAAGAGAGAGGAGAGAAAGCTTGTTAGAACTGTCACCAAGGTATAATTCATCTCCATCACATCTTTTTCACCAAGACATTAAAAGTGTTTTCTGACGTGTGTGTTACCTGCCAATCTCTCCAGTGGTCAGTATGAGTGTGCTGCGTAGCTCGTCGTCTCTGTTGAGTTTAGCCTTACTGAACGCCTCCTTCACACGAGACACCAGCAGCTCCTTGACTGGATCCTGGTCGGGTTCGGAGGTGGGCTCCGACAGCAGGAAGCGAACTGATTGGCTGAAGAGTGTTCTGACTGACGGGTCTGGGTCTTCTATTAGGCCAATCAGATCTCTCAGAATGGCCAGAGAGTCACTGTCTCTGCCTCCAAGGTTGACATGCTGGCAGAGGTGCGGCAGAGCATCTAGGAACGCTAAGACACACACACACGTAAGATCTCACACACTCATTTCGTCAACATTAAAACAAGAACACACACACACCTCTTTTGGCAACACTGCTGCTGCTCGGTCGTAGCAGAGGTAGGACGGGCTTGATGACGGATGCTCCAATGGGAGTGCCCTTCCCAGCATGCTCAGCTGCAAGGCCGAGGCGGGAGCAAAGGATCATGGGTAGTGGGAGGGGTTCCTTGTGATTGACAGTTAATTTGGAGCTCCCCGACAGGACGCAGGTCAGCTGACCAGAAATACCAGCTAGCTCTGCCCTCACCTGCTCTGAGCTGTCCTCCAGGACACTCCTACACAGACAGAAACACTGTTAGCATACCCCTGAACGCTGAAAGTATGTCAGGTTGTGGTGTGTGTACTTACATTAAGGTGGTGTGTGTGAGGTTGTGGTGTGTGTGAGGTTGTGGTGTGTGTACTTACATTAAGGCTGTGTGTGTGAGGTTGTGGTGTGTGTGAGGTTGTGGTGTGTGTGAGGTTGTGGTGTGTGTACTTACATTAAGGTGGTGTGTGTGAGGTTGTGGTGTGTGTGAGGTTGTGGTGTGTGTGAGGTTGTGGTGTGTGTACTTACATTAAGGTGGTGTGTGTGAGGTTGTGGTGTGTGTGAGGTTGTGGTGTGTGTACTTACATTAAGGTGGTGTGTGTGAGGTTGTGGTGTGTGTGTACTTACATTAAGGTGGTGTGTGTGAGGTTGTGGTGTGTGTGAGGTTGTGGTGTGTGTCAGGTTGTGGTGTGTGTGAGGTTGTGGTGTGTGTACTTACATTAAGGTTGTGTGTGTGAGGTTGTGGTGTGTGTGAGGTTGTGGTGTGTGTACTTACATTAAGGTGGTGTGTGTGAGGTTGTGGTGTGTGTGAGGTTGTGGTGTGTGTGAGGTTGTGGTGTGTGTGAGGTTGTGGTGTGTGTACTTACATTAAGGTGGTGTGTGTGAGGTTGTGGTGTGTGTGAGGTTGTGGTGTGTGTACTTACATTAAGGTGGTGTGTGTGAGGTTGTGGTGTGTGTGTACTTACATTAAGGTGGTGTGTGTGAGGTTGTGGTGTGTGAGGTTGTGGTGTGTGTACTTACATTAAGGTGGTGTGTGTGAGGTTGTGGTGTGTGTGAGGTTGTGGTGTGTGTACTTATATTAAGGTTGTGGGTGTGAGGTTGTGGTGTGTGTGAGGTTGTGGTGTGTGTGAGGTTGTGGTGTGTGTACTTACATTAAGGTGGTGTGTGTGAGGTTGTGGTGTGTGTGAGGTTGTGGTGTGTGTACTTACATTAAGGTGGTGTGTGTGAGGTTGTGGTGTGTGTGTACTTACATTAAGGTGGTGTGTGTGAGGTTGTGGTGTGTGTGAGGTTGTGGTGTGTGTCAGGTTGTGGTGTGTGTCAGGTTGTGGTGTGTGTACTTACATTAAGGTGGTGTGTGTGAGGTTGTGGTGTGTGTACTTACATTAAGGTTGTGTGTGTGAGGTTGTGGTGTGTGTACTTACATTAAGGTTGTGTGTGTGAGGTTGTGGTGTGTGTCAGGTTGTGGTGTGTGTGAGGTTGTGGTGTGTGTGAGGTTGTGGTGTGTGTACTTACATTAAGGTGGTGTGTGTGAGGTTGTGGTGTGTGTACTTACATTAAGGTGGTGTGTGTGAGGTTGTGGTGTGTGTGTCCCACGTGGTGCAGTAGTAGAGGAAAGCTCCTGACAGCGCTGGCCCTGACCACCTCATGGTGACTCTCCAGGGCCTGGGAACACACAGACACACGCCACGACACACACACATCCCCACGCAGCAGAGACAGCAGCAACACACACTCCGCCTGGACCTGGGGGGCTGCAGAGACAGAGATGTTATACACACACACACACACACACACACACACACACACACACACATACACACACACAGTGTAACTCACAGTAGCAGGGAGACAGTCTCTTAGCCAAGTCGGGGAGGCTGGGGGGGAATCCTGCCTTCTGATAGGCTGGGACAGACGACAGCTCACACACCCATGGCACAGACAGCAACGTGCACACACTACTCTGGAGACCACTGTCCTCAGCCGGGCTACTCACTACGCACAGACCGGAGGTGAGAACGACATTTTACATCACAACAATTTATGTATGCATGTGTGTGCTTGTGTGTGTGTATTCTTACTTGTCAGGTAGATGATGGAGTCCAGTATTCTGACAGCCACCTGGATGGCAGACTGTATATGGGCGTGGTCAGTGGTAGACTTAGCCCCGCCCAGTAGTGATTGACAGGTTTCCAAAGCCCTGCCCAGAGTGGAGGCAGACAGCCACAGGAGAGAGGAGGAGCTGGAGGAGAGAGACAGAGATGGAAAGATCTGTGTGAGAGATGATGTGGGGTGTGTTACCTTCTGGGTGTGTGTGAGATACCTGGTGTGTGTGTAACAGAGGCCAGCCAGGTGCAGGATGAGAGCGAGTCCCTCCAGAGCTCTCAGGGTCATCTGAGGGTCAGTGTCAGGCTCAGGGGTCGTCAGGTCAAGGTCACAGTTCACCAGAGAGGCCAGAAGGTCATCCAGCCTGCTGGTCACTGCCGCCCACACCTCACTACGCACACGCATGTCCACCTCCCTACACACACAGAGAGAGATAAAGATGGTAGCATGTTGATATGGACAGCAGGATTTAGAGTGATCTAGAGAGTAGAGATCAGATGTGACTCACATCGGGGAAGTTTTGGGGGTCTTGCTGGCCAGGGGGGTGATGGGTAGACAGGGTCGCTTAGCAGCCGTTTCTCCATCCTCCCTCTCTTGCATCACCACGGCAACCTCAGCCTTCAGGGCAGTGTAAAGAAACCCCTGCACACACTGACACACACACACAAAGAACTGTAAGCTGACTTTACACAAATATACAAACCAAATGCAATTGGTTGATAAATGAAGGCCAGTGTGTGTGTGTGTGTGTGTGTGTGTGTGAGAGAGAGAGAGAGATACAGGTGGAAAGGGGACTCTAGATGGTTATAACCCGTTTCAGCATGGTCATTGCCATTGAGGGTTTCCACCATTTTAAAATAGTCAACTGGGTAGAGACTACAATGGGTTGGAAGCGATCAGTCAACGATCAGAGCATTGTCTTCTTCAAATTGGGTTGCCTATGGTTTATAAAATATCACCACCGTCTAGTGGCCACAATAAATGAATGACACACAAGATTTGGTTCAGGACTCCAGCACTGCAGGTGGTGGTAAATCATCAACATTAGCTTTACGCTTTTTTTAACACAAAAGAAAATTGATTACTTTAAAATAGAGATTGCTTCACTTGTGCTGGCCATGCTGAGAAAGACTTTATAATTGCACAGATACAAAGATGAGTCCTCTTTCTACCTCTATGGTGTGTGCGTACCTCAGACTGTTTCTCCATCCCGATGGAGTGTGTGAGGGTTCTGCAGACATCAGTGACTCTCTGTTTCCGTAGAGACGGGGCGCTCTCATATCCCGGTGGAACGGACAACAGGAAGTTAAAGACAAAGCTCAGCGATTGGCTGACCTCTGATTCCAGAACTAAGCCCGCCCCTGCCAGAACACACACACGTTCCAACAGCTGGGCCAGGTGGGTACGCTCAAACCGTGTGTGTGTGTGAGCAGGTGTGTGCGCAGATCCAAACACACACTGCGTCAGCTTCAGCAGCTCTCCCCCATATGTCTCTGGCTCAGGTGTGTGTGTGTCCAGCAGCGTCAGGTACGCTGTAAAAAACTCCTGACTCCGCCTCTCCGGGAACCCACCAATCTCCGCCAACCGCCTCAGCATCACCATAGCAACCTTCCTTAACCGAGCACTCCCATAGGCCACGACCAAACAGCCTGCCTCCCAAGCCACCCCCATCTCCCTGCGGCTGGCCAATCCCCTGAGGGCGTCAGTTAGAACGTTCACTGTCACCGCAACCAGGGTTTCCAAGGCGGCAGGCGAGGGGAGGAGGAGGGGTGAGGGGGTGAGATAAGGGGTGAGAGAGACAGAGAAAGACTGCAGGGTTACCGGCCACAAGGTGTGTGTGTTTGTAGAGTGTTTATGTGTTCCTGGGGTGTGTGAGTGTGTGTGTGTGTAGAGCAGATTGCTGAGGTCCTGGGCCAATCCAAGCATCTCTTTGGCGATGACGTTGAAGGTGATTGGTGCTCGCGGTCTGAGTGCGTGCAGTAGGGAGCAGAGCACGGCCGAGACACGCCCATGGATGACGTCACAGCTTGGCGATGCGGCGACTCGCAGCAACCTGCCGACAACCCACCTACTGAACTCTAGCGAGAGAGACGGAGAGGGAGAATAAGGGAGAGGGAGTAAGGGGGAGAGGACAGTTTAAACCACAAGTGTGTGTGTGCGTTCTTACCGGTGCTGCTCTGCTGTGTGTCTGTGAAGTGGGCCAGCTGACAGGCAGGGTTGACAAACATCAGAGAGGAAGACTTTATAATGTGCTGAACAAAGTCCAACAGCATCACACACGCTGGCTCTGAACTGGACCTCTTAGACAGCTCCAACGCAACTGAAACAGATACACACAGTCAATACACTGGGCGAGAAGAGACAGAAACTGAGAGAGAAGCACCGACAGAGAGATTAACTGCGACTCACCGACATCTACGTCTGTCAGTATTCGGTCAATGAACTGACAGAGAATCTGACGAGGCTTCTGAACCACCTTGTTGTATTCCTCTGCGGTGGCACTGGAAGTGTAGAAAATCGTCAAACCTTCAATGTGTCTGATATGCGTGACTGATTCTACTGCATTGACAACAAGTTGTTACAGCAATGTAGTTAGCTAGCTACAGTAGCTAACTAAGTGTACAAGCTACCGAGCTAGTTAGCATTATTGACGTTTATGAAGTCATACTGTTTAATTGTTTCATTAAACAGCAATATGCGGAGCAGTTAGAACATTTTACTAAGTTAGCCAGCATTAGCTAGCATGTTAGCTACCTACAGTAGCAAAACAATAACGTCCAGCGTACAGACAGCGCAGACTCACCTCGCTAGCTCCTGCAGTGCAGGTATCATAGCGGACATTTCCAAGCCTTCCATCTTTAGACCAGGGACTGTGAACAGTCCACAAAACGCTCTATTTCAAAACAGCTGGCTAAATTGTACACTGTTATGCGGAAACGACAACATTTCGGCCCTCATGTCTTCCTCAAAGGAGCCGTTTGAAAACTTTCGCTCCAAAGTGACGTTTGGCTATGGCAACTGTAGAGGTCCAGTCTTGATTCGGACAAGTTACAAACGCAAACTGCTCTCCTTTGAGGAAACTGCAGCAGAGAGGATGGAAAACGCACAGATTTACATTATTTAGAACTCAGTAATTTAATCTCTGTGGGAAAAATCCTAAAATATTTGCATGTTACTGTTATTGTCCAGCATTACCTATTGAATATGATGATCACATTGGCCTTTTTCTACTGTGCAATATAACTGTGTATATCTGTCTACTTCTGCAGGTGGTTCTGAGATTGAGAATCTGGACTACTAGCCTGAGTTTGTAGGTGTCTTGTGATTGTACAGTACCAGTCAAAAGTTTGGACACACCTACTCATTCAAGGGTTTTTTTTTCTTTTTACTATTTTCTACATTGTACAATACTATTGAAAACATCAAAACTATGAAATAACACATATGGAATCATGTAGTAACCAAAAATGTGTTAAACAAATGTAAATATATTTTATATTTGAGATTCTTCAAAGTAGCCACCCATACAAAATGGCGCCGACAGAGATGGTCGCCTCACTTAAGGTCCTTAGGAAACTATGCAGTAATTTGTTTTTTTACGTATTATTTCTTACATTGTTAGCCCAGAAAATCTCAAGTGTTATTACATACAGCCGGGAAGAACTATTGGATATAAATGCGACGTCAACTTACCAACATTACAACCAGGAATACGACTTTCCCGAAGCGGATCTGTTGTTCGGACCTCCACCCTGGACATGAGATCTTATCCCAGAGGCTGATCCAAAACAACACAGGAGAGGCAGACGGAGCGGCCAACTGGTCAGACATAGAAAGCTAATCTGAGAACAAGGCTTCCTATATTCTAACAGCATATCGAATGCACGACACGGGCTGGTAGCTTTCTGGACCATTGCTACGAAGTTCCGCGATGCATACAAAGCCCTACCCCGCCCTCCCTTCGGCAAATCTGACCATGACTCCATTTTGTTGCTCCCAGCCTATAGACAGAAACTAAAACAGGAAACGCCCGTGCTCAGATCTATCCAACGCTGGTCTGACCAATTGGATTCCACGCTTCAAGATTGCTTCAATCACGTGAACTGGGATATGTTCTGGGTAGCCTCAGACAATAACATTGACGTTTACGCTGACTCGGTGAGCGAGTTTATTAGTAAGTGCATCGGTGATGTTGTACCCACTGTGACTATTAAAACCTTCCCTAACCAGAAACCGTGGATTGATGCCAGCATTCGCGCAAAACTGAAAGTGCGAACCACTGCTTTTAATCATGGGACGGCAACTGGAAACATGATCGAATACAAACAGTATAGCTATTCCCTCCGCAAGGCAATCAAACAAGCAAAGCGTCAGTATAGAGACAAAGTAGAGTGACAATTCAATGGCTCAAACACGAGACGTATGTGGCAGGGTCTACAGTCAATCACGAATTACAAAAAGAAAACATCAACGTCTTGATCCCAGACAAATTAAACAACTTCTTTGCTCGCTTTGAGGACAATACAGTGCCACTGACACAGCCCGCTACCAAAGCCTGTGGGCTCTCCTTCACCATGGCCAACGTGAGTTAAACATTTAAACATGTTAACCCTCGCAAGGCTGCCAGCCCAGACAGCATCCCTCGCCGTGTCCCCAGAGCATGCGCAGACCAGCTGACTGGTGTGTTTACGGACATATTCAATCAATCCATATCCCAGTCTGCTGTGTACACATGCTTCAAGATGGCCACCATTATTCCTGTTCCCAAGAAACCTAAGGTAACTGAACTAAATGACTATCGCCTCGTAGCACTCACTTCTGTCATCATGAAGTGCTTTGAGAGACTAGTCAAGAATGATATCACCTCCACCCTACCTGACACCCTAGACCCACTCCAATTTGCTTACCGCCCCAATAGGTCCACAGACGACGCAATCGCCATCACACTGCACACTGCCATCTGGACAAGAGGAATACCTATATAAGAATGCTGTTCATTGACTACAGCTCAGCATTTAACACCATAGTACCCTCCAAACTCATCATTAAGCTCGAGACCCTGGGTCTCGACCCCGCCCTGTGCAACTGGGTCCTGGACTTTCTGACGGTCCGCCCCCAGGTGGTGAGGGTAGGAAACAACATCTCCACCCCGCTGATCCTCAACACTGTGGCCCCACAAGGGTGTGTTCTCAGCCCTCTCCTGTACTACCTGTTCACCCATGGCTGCGTGGCCATGCACACCTCCAACTCAATCATAAAGTTTGCAGGCACACTTAACCATCATGGCTACCACAGCATTCTGTAGCAATACACCATCCCATCTGGTTTGCGCTTAGTGGGACTATGTTTTTCAAACGGACAATGGCCCAACACACCTTCAACCTCAACCCAGTTGAGATGATAAAGGATGAGTTGGACCGCAGAGTGAAGGAAAAGCAGTCAACAAGTGCTCAGCATATGTGGGATCTCCTTCAAGACTGTTGGAAAAGCATTCCAGGTGAAGCTGTTTGAGAGAATGCCAAGAGTGTGCAAAGCTGTCATCAAGGCAAAGGGTGGCTACTTTGAAAAATATAAAATCTAAAATATATTTTGATTTGTTTAACACCTTTTTGCTTACTACATGATTGCATATGTGTTATTTCATAGTTTTGATGTCTCCACTATTATTCTACAATGTAGAAAATAGTAAAATAAAGAAAAACCCTTGAATGAGTAGGTGTGTACAAACCTTTTGACTGGTACTTTATATTCTAAGTGCTTGTAGGTCTCTTGTGGTATATATTCTAAGAGTTTGTAGGTCTCTTGTGGTATATATTCTAAGAGTTTGTAGGTCTCTTGTGGTATATATTCTAAGAGTTTGTAGGTCTCTTGTGGTATATATTCTAAGAGTTTGTAGGTCTCTCATGGAATATATTCTAAGAGTTTGTAGGTCTCTTGTGGTATATATTCTAAGAGTTTGTAGGTCTCTTGTGGTATATATTCTAAGAGTTTGTAGGTCTCTCATGGTATATATTCTAAGAGCTTGTAGGTCTCGTGTGATTTATTAACATTATCAGGCTGAGCACCAGTGTTTGGCTCCAAAATGTTGCCGTTTGTGTTTCCACCTCTGAGGCTCAGCCCAAAAAAGCTGTATCTGTGGTACAGTAATTATCACTGCCAGTTGAAATGTGGGAGCGAGGCAAGAGGGGAAGATGTATCTGTGGTACAGTAATTATCACTGCCAGTTGAAATGTGGGAGTGAGGCGAGAGGGGAAGATGTATCTGTGGTACAGTAATTATCACTGCCAGTTGAAATGTGGGAGTGAGGCGAGAGGGGAAGATGTATCTGTGGTACAGTAATTATCACTGCCAGTTGAAACGTGGGAGTGAGGCGGGAGGGGAAGTTGGAACCGTGCATCAACTCACACAAGGATAACTGACCTAGTTCCATCACACAGTTCTCCTTTGTTGTCCTCCTTTGTTTCTGGTAAATATTTATCTCAGTCCCGGGTGACGGGTGTCATAAACACACGTTTCTTAAATGGGTTTTATTATACGTGTTTATGATTGAGTATTCAAAAATGCACCACTCCTCCCACACACACACACACACAATTTGCATGAACAAAATGTCAGGCTGCCAGGATATTATCGTCGGTAGAATGAGTTTACTAAGTCAAGAGAATTACACAACATTTACAGGTCTGCAGCATGTCTGTACTGTTCATTCTGTAAGGTGTGTGTATGTGTGCGTGTGTGTGTGTGTGTGTGTGATTGAAACCAAAGGGTTCATGTCCCCTCCACTATATAGATTTATAATTCTATTCTGTGGTTTCTTTTATACAGAATGAATTAATACATGAATCATTTAGAGATATTAAAATGATCCATCAGTGCCTCCTTGAGCACATAACTGAAATAAATGTTTAATGAACAATCAGCTGCGCTCTGATTCTCCGATTATATACACTGATCTAATCACAGACGAGATGAGCAAGAGACAGGAAGAGGGTAAAGGGCAAGATGCAAATTGGGACAGGCTGTTAGTGTATGTTAGTGTGTCTGAGCGTGTGTGTGTGTGTTCAGCCGTCAGCTTTCTTCATGCCCCTCCCCATCAGGCATGCGAACACAGTCAGAACCATCTTGGGTTTCACCTCGACCAGGTCATCAGGCAGAGCGTAGACACGGGCTCCGATCTTCCTGGATACCGTGATAGCGTACCTACAGGAAGACAAAAGGGAAGGGAAGTCAGCTCAGGGGTCAGGGGTCAGAGGATAGGGATCAATTAGAAGTAAGAGGTTAGAGGTTGGGGGTCGAGGTCATTTAGAGTTCAGAGGTTAAGGGTCAGGGGTTATTTACTTGGCGTTGTTGAGCTTGTCTGCATCGCTGAGCTCCCCTCTCTTCACCAGGTCCTCTTTGATAGATTTCGGGGCAATGGTGTCTAACAAGTCTATCACTGGGAGACTAGTACTGATCAGCTTATCCTGCAGGACACACACACACACACACACACACACATTAGAACTGTTCACACACACACACACACACACACACACACACACACACACACACACACACACACACACACACACACACACACACACACACACACACACACGCACACACCACACACACACACACACACACACACATTAAAGCTGTTCACACACGTACACACCCACCTTGAAGCTGCTGATCTGTGAGTCCTTGCCTCCCTCTTTGAGCTGAGTGTTGACCCAGTTGATTATGATCTGGTCTCCAATCTTCTCCCCATCTCCTAGATCAGACAACACCTGGAGAGTGTACCTGAGGGGGGTGGGGGATGATAGAGGGATAGTAAGAGGTGAGAGAGATGTCGAAGTGAAAAAGGAAAGGTGTGTGTTTGTACTGTACATACCTCCTCATCAGCTGCCAGACCAGAGCCAGTGTGTGCATGGGACTTCCCTCGTTCAGATTCACTCCTCCAATTCCCACCAATGAGAATCGAGCTTTATTCCGACCCAGTTCCACCGCATAGGTACAGTTCTCCAACTACACACACATACACACCAACACAATGCCTGGAAATCCTCTGTATTTTCATCAACAATATATTGATAAAAGAGAATCTGTGTGTGTGTGTGTGTGTGTCAAATACGCCAGATATTGTTGTTGTGGGGGAGGCCAGGGAAGTGGGCTGCTCATTGGACGGTTACATGGAGCAGGCCTTTGCTGAGAAGCCTGACTAGGGCAAAGCAATTGACTAGGTACTGCTCTGTTTCAGCTGTCGTGGGCAGCCTAGCTGTTTGGAGAAGGAGGTGCTTTCTGTACCTTTGAGTGCCTTGCATATGTAACAGTGTAGGTTCCGTTCCTCTCTTCGCCCCAACCTGGGCTCGTACCAGGGACCCTTGCACACATCAACAACTGACACCCCACGAAGCATCGTTACCCATCGCACCACAAAAGCCGCGGCCCTTGCAACGCAAGGGGAAACCCTACTTCAAGTCTCAGAGCGAGTGACGTCACTGATTGAAACGCTATTAGCGCGCACCACCGCTAACTAACTAGCCATTTCACATCGGTTACACATACATGGACCTTTGACATGTTTGGGATCCTTTTTTTCTCAATTTGATTGGTGGATTCAAATAAAGTATGTGTGTGTGTGTGTGTGTGTGTGTGTACCTTCTTCATGTTACTTCCCAGTGCAGAGTATGGAGGTCTGTTGACTTTTTTCCACTCTACAGGGACGTTGACTTTCTCATACAACTGGAGAATTACCACCGCATCACACAGGTCACTGCAACACACACACACACCAATAAACACATGCAAACATCAACTCTCTGTCTGTCTGTCTGTCTGTCTGTCTGTCTGTCTGTCTGTCTGTCTGTCTGTCTGTCTGTCTGTCTGTCTGTCTGTCTGTCTGTCTGTCTGTCTGTCTGTCTGTCTGTCTGTCTGTCTGTCTGTCTGTCTGTCTCTGTCTGCTGTGTGTGTGTGTGTGTGTGTGTGTGTGTGTGGTTACTGTACCAGTAGAGGTGGTTAACATAGGGAGCAACTCCCAGAGAGTTCATCCAGTTCCTGAATGTTTTCTCCTCTCTGGATTCTCCTGTTAGGACAACATTACACATATTACAGTGTGTTTGTGTGTGTGTGTGAGAGAGAAAGAGTGTGTGAGTGTGTGTGTGTGCAGCTCACCCTCTATGAGTGCTGTGTCTATGTTGTTGCTGTTAGTCCTCTTCAGGGCTGGGTGTGTGTTGAAGAGGTTGGCTACGAAGGCCAGGTTCAGCTTGCTGTTGCCAGACACCACATCCATAGGAGAGACAAACTGTCTGCAGTCCAGACGGGCTGCCTGGCGAAGCATCATCTCTGCCCTGCGTTCGTCGTCACGCTCCTATACACGCCACACACACACACACACACACACACACACACACACACACACACACAAACGTAAGAGGCAACACACACACACACACACACACAAACGTAAGCGGCAACACACACACACACACACACACACACACACACACACACGCATGCAAACATGAACACGCACATATGAATACACACACGCTTACATTGATGCCGGTCATATCGATGAGGATGGCCATCTCGTCTATGTCCTCTCCTTTAGGTGAGATCTGGTCCAACAGGTAGAAATACGCCCTGGAATCCTACAAACACAGTATAATAACAGCATTAATACATAAACAACATATTTGCAGTGTGTGTGTGTGTGTGTGTGTGTGTGTGTGTGTGTGTGTGTGTGTGTGTGTGTCGTGTGCGTGTGCGTGTGCGTGTGCGTGTGCGTGTGCGTGTGTGTGTGTGTGTGTGTGTGTGTGTGTGCGGTGACTGTACGTGAGTGACAGTGTGTGTGTTACCTTGATGTCTTGGCTGAAGTTGCTGATTGGTTGGGCCCCAGCGTTGCCTAGGTGATGGTTGACCCAGCGTAGCAACAGTTCTTCAGGAGACAATGACATCAGGTGCTCTAACTCCTCCCCCTCAGACAGCAGGTTAATAAGAGCTGCAAATAAACACAAACAGCCAATAGGCTTGCAGGATGTTGCAGATACACACACAAACAGCCAATAGGCTTGCAGGATGTTACAGATCCGCACACACACACAAACAGCCAATAGGCTTGCAGGATGTTACAGGTGGGGTCATATAGTTTGACATGGGCATGAAGTTCATATGACATTGAAACTAAATGAGACACTCTCTTTGTTTGTGGCTGTGTATGTGTGTATGTGTTTGACAATGTGTGTGTGTACCTTCATTGCTGCTGATCTCTATGTCAGCAAACAGTCCTATCTTGATAATCTGCCAAAGCAGCCCCAGCACCAGGTGGGGTTTCCCAGCCATCAGGTCAGGGGCGTCGATGTTGACCACGGTACAGCCGATAGACAACGCAGAGTTTATCGCCAGCATCAGGTTCTCCTAGAGAAGGGGGGAGAGAGAGAGAGAGAGAGAGACAAGGAGAGACAGGGAGAGAGAGAAATAGAGAGAGAGAGAGATGGAGAGACAGGGAGAGAGAGGAATAGAGAGAGAGAGAGACATGGAGAGACAGGGAGAGAGAGGAATAGAGAGAGAGAGAGATGGAGAGACAGGGAGAGAGAGGAATAGAGAGAGAGAGAGTTAGAGTTTTGATATGGGACAGTCCAAACTTTCCTGTGTGTGTGTGTGTGTGTGTGTGTGTGTGTGTGTGTGTGTGTGTGTGTGTGTGTGTGTGTGTGTGTGTGTGTGTGTGTGTGTGTGTGTGTGTGTGTGTGTGTGTGTGTGTGTGTGTGTTAACTCACGGTCATGGTAAAGGTGGTGTGTTTCTTGGTGTTGATGACTCTCTCATCGATGGTGTCATGCTGGGAGAGGTTGATCATTTTACTGCAAAGACAAAACAGAGTATATGATAGCAGTGTGTGTGTGTGTGTGTGTGTGTGTGTGTGTGTGTGTGTGTGTGTGTGTGTGTGTGTGTGTGTGTGTGTGTGTGTGTGTGTGTGTGTGTGTGTTACCAGAGCAGGATCCCATCTTTTACTGATTTGAAGAGACTGTCTCCGTCAGGGTTCATGGGTAGAAGGTGTTTACAGTCTTCATCTTTGGCCAGAGACTTGTTGATCCAGTTCACAAACGCCACCTTCTCCTCATCTAACACACACACCCACACACACACCCACACACACATGTACCAACATGTACCAACATATTCTTACATGAATAGGACACACACGTTATTCACATTTTCTGCCCCCCCCCCCCTCTCTCTCTCTCTCTCTCCTCTCTCTCTCTCTCTCTCCTCTCTCTCTCTCTCTACCTGAGTAGGAGTGCTGTGTTCCCTCGC
>NC_138306.1:74580000-74585000 GCF_965601325.2 Salmo salar
TCTAGGTTACCTCTCTAACCTCTAGGTTACCTCTCTAACCTCTAGGTTATCTCTCTAACCTCTAGGTTAACTCTCTAACCTCTAGGTTACTTCTCTAACCTCTAGGTTACCTCTCTAACCTCTAGGTTACCTCTCTAACCTCTAGGTTAACTATATCCCTCTCTAACCTCTAGGTTACCTATCTCCCTCTCTAACCTCTAGGTTACCTCTCTAACCTCTAGGTTAACTCTCTAACCTCTAGGTTACCTCTCTAACCTCTAGGTTACCTCTCTAACCTCTAGGTTACCTCTCTAACCTCTAGGTTACCTCTCTAACCTCTAGGTTACCTATATCCCTCTCTAACCTCTAGGTTACCTCTCTAACCTCTAGGTTACCTCTCTAACCTCTAGGTTACTTCTCTAACATCTAGGTTACCTCTCTAACCTCTAGGTTATCTCTCTAACCTCTAGGTTACCTCTCTAACCTCTAGGTTACCTCTCTAACCTCTAGGTTACCTATATCCCTCTCTAACCTCTAGGTTACCTCTCTAACCTCTAGGTTACCTCTCTAACCTCTAGGTTACTTCTCTAACCTCTAGGTTATCTCTCTAACCTCTAGGTTACCTCTCTAACCTCTAGGTTACCTCTCTAACCTCTAGGTTACCTCTCTAACCTCTAACCTCTAGGTTACCTCTCTAACCTCTAGGTTACCTCTCTAACCTCTAGGTTACCTCTCTAACCTCTAGGTTACCTCTCTAACCTCTAGGTTACTTCTCTAACCTCTAGGTTACCTCTCTAACCTCTAGGTTACCTCTCTAACCTCCAGGTTACCTCTCTAACCTCTAGGTTAACTATATCCCTCTCTAACCTCTAGGTTACCTATCTCCCTCTCTAACCTCTAGGTTAACTCTCTAACCTCTAGGTTAACTCTCTAACCTCTAGGTTACCTCTCTAACCTCTAGGTTACCTCTCTAACCTCTAGGTTACCTCTCTAACCTCTAGGTTACCTATATCCCTCTCTAACCTCTAGGTTACCTCTCTAACCTCTAGGTTACCTCTCTAACCTCTAGGTTACTTCTCTAACCTCTAGGTTACCTCTCTAACCTCTAGGTTATCTCTCTAACCTCTAGGTTACCTCTCTAACCTCTAGGTTACTTCTCTAACCTCTAGGTTACCTCTCTAACCTCTAGGTTACCTCTCTAACCTCTAGGTTACCTCTCTAACCTCTAGGTTACTTCTCTAACCTCTAGGTTATCTCTCTAACCTCTAGGTTACCTCTCTAACCTCTAGGTTACCTCTCTAACCTCTAGGTTACCTCTCTAACCTATAGGTTACCTCTCTAACCTCTAGGTTACCTCTCTAACCTCTAGGTTAACTATATCCCTCTCTAACCTCTAGGTTACCTATCTCCCTCTCTAACCTCTAGGTTACCTCTCTAACCTCTAGGTTAACTCTCTAACCTCTAGGTTACCTCTCTAACCTCTAGGTTACCTCTCTAACCTCTAGGTTACCTCTCTAACCTCTAGGTTACCTCTCTAACCTCTAGGTTACCTATATCCCTCTCTAACCTCTAGGTTACCTCTCTAACCTCTAGGTTACCTCTCTAACCTCTAGGTTACTTCTCTAACCTCTAGGTTACCTCTCTAACCTCTAGGTTACCTCTCTAACCTCTAGGTTACCTCTCTAACCTCTAGGTTACCTATATCCCTCTCTAACCTCTAGGTTACCTCTCTAACCTCTAGGTTACCTCTCTAACCTCTAGGTTACTTCTCTAACCTCTAGGTTATCTCTCTAACCTCTAGGTTACCTCTCTAACCTCTAGGTTACCTCTCTAACCTCTAGGTTCCCTCTCTAACCTCTAACCTCTAGGTTACCTCTCTAACCTCTAGGTTACCTCTCTAACCTCTAACCTCTAGGTTACCTCTCTAACCTCTAGGTTACCTCTCTAACCTCTAACCTCTAGGTTACCTCTCTAACCTCTAGGTTACCTCTCTAACCTCTAGGTTACCTCTCTAACCTCTAGGTTACCTATCTCCATCTCTAACCTCTAATCTCCCTCTCTAACCTCTAGATTATCTAACCTCTCCTAATTGGGTCTGATGAACTGCAGTGTACTTATACAGAGTTTGTAGAAATCTGATGCTCTCTTATCAGGAATGTACTGACTCTAATGATGAGTCATCTGGCAACCACTCAGTTCACCGTTGGACATGGCAACCCTTGACAATTAGAACAAAACCTTTTGCACACTTAAAGTAATGTTGTAGAACAGGTGTGCAGGTCCCTAACACAGAGTGAGCTGACCAATATACTGCTTTATGATTGGTTATAAACAATGACCTGAGTCAGCATTTTCTGCAAACGCTGTGGGTGTCTGTAGGTATGTGTGTGTGTGTGTCTCTGTGTCTGGGTGTGTGTGTGTCTGTAACTAACCGATCCTGTTGAAAGCCTCTCGGAGCTCCTCCAGGTCCTCTCGTGATATCTGGGTCACCTTGTTCGCCATACTGGACAGTCTGTCTAGATTACCTGTTCACACACACACACACACACACACACACACACACACACACACACACACACACACACACACACACACACACACACACACACACACACACACACACACACACACACACACACACACACACACACAGTCAATTTATCATCACAAAAAAAGGACATATTTATAATTGAAACGTAAGGTAAAGATGCAGAACAATCTAGAGGTGAAAGAAACGCACACCTATTTAGGCGAGGTGCTGGCTAGTGGAGTGGAACACTTAAAAAAATAAAGGAGAGGATAGAAGGAGTAGTAGATGGACAGGGAAGACTTGGAACTTTCTTTTGGTTTGAGTTTCACATCTTGTGTTTTTTTGCGATGTTATTTAGGAGTTATCTAGGAGCTCAGATGCAAAAATATTTATGTCCAACGTTTGGTCAGACAAGCTGTCTTCATCAGGGTATAATGACAAACACTGCGGGATGACTCATTTATATAGTGTCAAAAGACACACAGGTGTCTGTAATTATGGCCGGATGTGGCCTGATATCATTGGTTAATTCTCATATATTAAAATAGCAAACAAAAAACAAATGGATAGCGTACGGTCATAGATACAATTTGGCTACATAAGCCTACAAACATTTACAATAGCAAAATCACAACAATCACAAGATGGCAGAACAAACTTGACTGCTAAACTGACAAACAGGCAACATGCTTCCATTGTGACCTCATGCTTCCATTGTGACCTCATGCTTCCATTGTGACCTAATGCTTCCATTGTGACCTCATTCTTCCATTGTGACCTCAAGCTAATCTACCGGTTCTAGCAGTGATAAGTGTGCTATCACAGGCTGCAGAGAATACAGAGCTAACTACAATAAGGAGAGAGTAAAGATAAGACTGTCTACAATCTAGAATCGAATCTATATATTAGACCATACAATTTATAGTGTATATTATTGAACCATACAATCTAAGCCCCAGAAGGTTGGCCCCATATCTTTAAGCTCACAAAGACAACATGATACAGTTCTGCATGATGATCTATTATTATTGAAATAGTTGTGTGGTTATTGATTAACTAGAGGGAGAGATACGAGGACAATAAGGATATTTATTGTGTGTTGTGTCCTGATATCGCCTCAATATACACTGAGTGTACAAAATATTATAAACACCTGCTCTTTCCATGACATAGACTGACCAGGTAAATCCATACTCAGCGTAGACTCCATATATGGCCGTGACTTTCATCCCACAGCTCTCTACTGTTCCATTCAAGTTTAGTCAATTCGGAAAATGAAATTCGATTTCGGATGCACATTTTTGAATTTGAATTGACAGAATTGAAAATGAATTGACCCACACCCTGCTGCCTTTACACACTCCTTACCCCTCCCCGCCACACACCCAGACAGCTCCCCTCGCTGACCCTCCACACACTCTCCACACACCCGCCCCCCGGGGGCTCACACCCCAGAACACACCTTCATAAAAGCCTGTGTCTGTTTGGTTCTGTTCTGGACGAGAGGGGCCAAGGTCTCTCTGCTCCCCGTGTTCAGTAACCTCTGGCTGAGTAGAGTGGGTTTGCCAACTGGCCTAACAGAGGCTGGGAGTTATTCAGCTGCACTGGGTAGAGAAGAGGAGTTTTATTATTTTACAGCCATCTCCATATGAACATCAGCTGTGGAGATAACTGCGGTGTTGTGAGCTGATATGTTCAATATTATGTGGTGTCCTTGATATCTAAATGACATTATAAAAAATATATACAGATGAATGGTAGTAGTAGCTAGTTAGACATTTACTTCGCAAGAAATTGACTTACTAACTAAGTGCAACAAGTATATTACAGAACTTAAACAGTACTGGCTGAGACAAGACTGTATGAAAAGTTCTGCTATATTTTTCATCCCGCTGTTCGCCAGCTACTTAGAAGACTCTGGTGACTCATTGCGGCCCGAGACTCCGTATCATTTGGTGCCGTCACGCTCTGACCTAGGAGAGCTGTGTTTTTCTGTTTAGTTAGGTCAGGGTGTGATAGATGGGTGGGCATTCTATGTTTTTCTTTTCTATGTTTTGGCCAGGTATGGTTTCCAATCAGAGGCAGCTGTCCATCGTTGTCTCTGATTGGAAGCCATACTTAGGCAGCCTGTTTTTCCTGTGTTGGTGTGGGTAGTTGTTTTGTGAGTATCACTTGACGGAACTATTGGCTGTCGTTTTGTTGTTTTGTTTAAGTGTTATCATTAAGGTAAAGTATGAGCACTCTACACGCCCCTTGGTCCCCTTTATACGACCCGCGTTACAGGTGCCAAGTAGTGATCGATCAGTATTCCTCCTTTGATATACTGTAAGTGTCCAAAAGCACCACATAGGCTACTGTATTTGCGTGGTAAATAGCAGCCGAAACAGGAAACTGAAGACTTACCGTGAAGACAGGATCAGACAGGGCTGGAGAAGCTTGGTAGAGGTTTAGAGGTGGTCAGGTGTCTTCTCGCTCGCTGTCTTGACTGAAG
>NC_138306.1:74587500-74825000 GCF_965601325.2 Salmo salar
TCTCCTACTCTCTGCTCTCCCTCTCTCCTACTCTCTGCTCTCCCTCTCTCCTACTCTCTGCTCTCCCCCTCTCCTACTCTCCCCCTCTCCTACTCTCTGCTCTCCCCCTCTCCTACTCTCTGCTCTCCCCCTCTCCTACTCTCTGCTCTCCCCCTCTCTGCTCTCCCCCTCTCTGCTCTCCCCCTCTCCTACTCTCCCCCTCTCTGCTCTCCCCCTCTCCTACTCTCTGCTCTCCCCCTCTCTGCTCTCCGCCTCTCCTACTCTCTGCTCTCCCCCTCTCTGCTCTCCCCTCTCCTACTCTCTGCTCTCCCCCTCTCTGCTCTCCCCTCTCCTACTCTCTGCTCTCCCCCTCTCCTACTCTCTGCTCTCCCCCTCTCCTCTCCTCTCTTCAGAAACACACAAGTCCCACTCTCTCCCTGAACCAAATAACACACACCTCTATACGTTGTCTCGACACACACCGACCTCAGTAGTCTGTCTACCTCTAAAACAGACCTTCAGGACTCCATCTCTTCCTCAGTAGTCTGTCTACCTCTAAAACAGACCTTCAGGACTCCATCTCTTCCTCAGTAGTCTGTCTACCTCTAAAACAGACCTTCAGGACTCCATCTCTTCCTCAGTAGTCTGTCTACCTCTAAAACAGACCTTCAGGACTCCATCTCTTCCTCAGTAGTCTGTCTACCTCTAAAACAGACCTTCAGGACTCCATCTCTTCCTCAGTAGTCTGTCTACCTCTAAAACAGACCTTCAGGACTCCATCTCTTCCTCAGTAGTCTGTCTACCTCTAAAACAGACCTTCAGGACTCCATCTCTTCCTCAGTAGTCTGTCTACCTCTAAAACAGGCCTTCAGGACTCCATCTCTTCCTCAGTAGTCTGTCTACCTCTAAAACAGGCCTTCAGGACTCCATCTCTTCCTCAGTAGTCTGTCTACCTCTAAAACAGACCTTCAGGACTCCATCTCTTCCTCAGTAGTCTGTCTACCTCTAAAACAGACCTTCAGGACTCCATCTCTTCCTCAGTAGTCTGTCTACCTCTAAAACAGACCTTCAGGACTCCATCTCTTCCTCAGTAGTCTGTCTACCTCTAAAACAGACCTTCAGGACTCCATCTCTTCCTCAGTAGTCTGTCTACCTCTAAAACAGACCTTCAGGACTCCATCTCTTCCTCAGTAGTCTGTCTACCTCTAAAACAGACCTTCAGGACTCCATCTCTTCCTCAGCTCTGCTCTCCGTCTGACACCTGATCAGCCCAGTCTCACACCAGGCCTCTCTGGTTACACACACACACACACACACACACAGAGCTATCAAGACAAATGTTCCCCAACTACTGATGCTATTGGGTATTGCATAGCTTACATATCTCAATGTGAAACCATCTAACAATCAGGGTTTTATTTTGGTCCTGTTATTACACTGTAATCCAGCTGTGAATGACCTGAGAGATGATGATTATGATTGAGAAAGAGAGCGTGGCAGAGAAGGGAGAGAGAAAGGAGGAGCGGAGAGAGGAAAAGGGAGGGAGTGAGAAAGAGAGAGAGGGTGATACTCCTGTGAAAAGCTGCATTGAAAAGCAGTGAACGCAAAATGCCCTCCACTGGCACAGCCAGAGTACTTCACCTATAATGTTCTACACAGACACAGTCCTTCACCTATAATGTTCTACACAGACACAGTACTTCACCTATAATGTTCTACACAGACACAGTACTTCACCTATAATGTTCTACACAGACACAGTACTTCACCTATAATGTTCTACACAGACACACGCACACAAGCATGAGGTCAAGTCTATCTTTAATAATAATTTACATAGACTGTTTGAAAATACATGGTTTCCAGTAAAAAAAGGTTTGGTGTCATTAATTAAAAATGAACAACAGAAGAGGATACTCATTAAAATCCTCCCCCTCATCAGACTCAACCAATCAACCTCTCTGACTGGAATGTCTGTGAAATGGAATGGAACTAGTCTAGCACGGTGGAATGCTTTTTGATTGGCCAATCATAGGAGCAAATCCTAACTTCCACCTAAGTCACGTTTTCACGTAGTCATGCGTTGATGTCAATAGGAGACTAAGTGAAAATTCAACTTAATGAAGTGACAGTTGGGCTTCCCCCCATAGAGGTTGTGTCCATTAAGATGAAGTGACAGTTGGGCTTCCCCCCATAGAGGTTGTGTTCATTAAGATGAAGTGACAGTTGGGCTTCCCCCCATAGAGGTTGTGTTCATTAAGATGAAGTGACAGTTGGGCTTCCCCCCATAGAGGTTGTGTTCATTAAGATGAAGTGACAGTTGGGCTTCCCCCCATAGAGGTTGTGTTCATTAAGATGAAGTGACAGTTGGGCTTCCCCCCATAGAGGTTGTGTTCATTAAGATGAAGTGACAGTTGGGCTTCCCCCCATAGAGGTTGTGTTCATTAAGATGAAGTGACAGTTGGGCTTCCCCCCATAGAGGTTGTGTTCATTAAGATGAAGTGACAGTTGGGCTTCCCCCCATAGAGGTTGTGTTCATTAAGATGAAGTGACAGTTGGGCTTCCCCCCATAGAGGTTGTGTTCATTAAGATGAAGTGACAGTTGGGCTTCCCCCCATAGAGGTTGTGTTCATTAAGATGAAGTGACAGTTGGGCTTCCCCCCATAGAGGTTGTGTTCATTAAGATGAAGTGACAGTTGGGCTTCCCCCCATAGAGGTTGTGTTCATTAAGATGAAGTGACAGTTGGGCTTCCCCCCATAGAGGTTGTGTTCATTAAGATGAAGTGACAGTTGGGCTTCCCCCCATAGAGGTTGTGTTCATTAAGATGAAGTGACAGTTGGGCTTCCCCCCATAGAGGTTGTGTTCATTAAGATGAAGTGACAGTTGGGCTTCCCCCCATAGAGGTTGTGTTCATTAAGATGAAGTGACAGTTGGGCTTCCCCCCATAGAGGTTGTGTTCATTAAGATGAAGTGACAGTTGGGCTTCCCCCCATAGAGGTTGTGTTCATTAAGATGAAGTGACAGTTGGGCTTCCCCCCATAGAGGTTGTGTTCATTAAGATGAAGTGACAGTTGGGCTTCCCCCCATAGAGGTTGTGTTCATTAAGATGAAGTGACAGTTGGGCTTCCCCCCATAGAGGTTGTGTTCATTAAGATGAAGTGACAGTTGGGCTTCCCCCCATAGAGGTTGTGTTCATTAAGATGAAGTGACAGTTGGGCTTCCCCCCATAGAGGTTGTGTTCATTAAGATGAAGTGACAGTTGGGCTTCCCCCCATAGAGGTTGTGTTCATTAAGATGAAGTGACAGTTGGGCTTCCCCCCATAGAGGTTGTGTTCATTAAGATGAAGTGACAGTTGGGCTTCCCCCCATAGAGGTTGTGTTCATTAAGATGAAGTGACAGTTGGGCTTCCCCCCATAGAGGTTGTGTTCATTAAGATGAAGTGACAGTTGGGCTTCCCCCCATAGAGGTTGTGTTCATTAAGATGAAGTGACAGTTGGGCTTCCCCCCATAGAGGTTGTGTTCATTAAGATGAAGTGACAGTTGGGCTTCCCCCCATAGAGGTTGTGTTCATTAAGATGAAGTGACAGTTGGGCTTCCCCCCATAGAGGTTGTGTTCATTAAGATGAAGTGACAGTTGGGCTTCCCCCCATAGAGGTTGTGTTCATTAAGATGAAGTGACAGTTGGGCTTCCCCCCATAGAGGTTGTGTTCATTAAGATGAAGTGACAGTTGGGCTTCCCCCCATAGAGGTTGTGTTCATTAAGATGAAGTGACAGTTGGGCTTCCCCCCATAGAGGTTGTGTTCATTAAGATGAAGTGACAGTTGGGCTTCCCCCCATAGAGGTTGTGTTCATTAAGATGAAGTGACAGTTGGGCTTCCCCCCATAGAGGTTGTGTTCATTAAGATGAAGTGACAGTTGGGCTTCCCCCCATAGAGGTTGTGTTCATTAAGATGAAGTGACAGTTGGGCTTCCCCCCATAGAGGTTGTGTTCATTAAGATGAAGTGACAGTTGGGCTTCCCCCCATAGAGGTTGTGTTCATTAAGATGAAGTGACAGTTGGGCTTCCCCCCCATAGAGGTTGTGTTCATTAAGATGAAGTGACAGTTGGGCTTCCCCCCATAGAGGTTGTGTTCATTAAGATGAAGTGACAGTTGGGCTTCCCCCCATAGAGGTTGTGTTCATTAAGATGAAGTGACAGTTGGGCTTCCCCCCATAGAGGTTGTGTTCATTAAGATGAAGTGACAGTTGGGCTTCCCCCCATAGAGGTTGTGTTCATTAAGATGAAGTGACAGTTGGGCTTCCCCCCATAGAGGTTGTGTTCATTAAGATGAAGTGACAGTTGGGCTTCCCCCCATAGAGGTTGTGTTCATTAAGATGAAGTGACAGTTGGGCTTCCCCCCATAGAGGTTGTGTTCATTAAGATGAAGTGACAGTTGGGCTTCCCCCCATAGAGGTTGTGTTCATTAAGATGAAGTGACAGTTGGGCTTCCCCCCATAGAGGTTGTGTTCATTAAGATGAAGTGACAGTTAGGCTTCCCCCCATAGAGGTTGTGTTCATTAAGATGAAGTGACAGTTGGGCTTCCCCCCATAGAGGTTGTGTTCATTAAGATGAAGTGACAGTTGGGCTTCCCCCCATAGAGGTTGTGTTCATTAAGATGAAGTGACAGTTGGGCTTCCCCCCATAGAGGTTGTGTTCATTAAGATGAAGTGACAGTTGGGCTTCCCCCCATAGAGGTTGTGTTCATTAAGATGAAGTGACAGTTAGGCTTCCCCCCATAGAGGTTGTGTTCATTAAGATGAAGTGACAGTTGGGCTTCCCCCCATAGAGGTTGTGTTCATTAAGATGAAGTGACAGTTGGGCTTCCCCCCATAGAGGTTGTGTTCATTAAGATGAAGTGACAGTTGGGCTTCCCCCCATAGAGGTTGTGTTCATTAAGATGAAGTGACAGTTGGGCTTCCCCACATAGAGGTTGTGTTCATTAAGATGAAGTGACAGTTGGGCTTCCCCCCATAGAGGTTGTGTTCATTAAGATGAAGTGACAGTTGGGCTTCCCCCCATAGAGGTTGTGTTCATTAAGATGAAGTGACAGTTAGGCTTCCCCCCATAGAGGTTGTGTTCATTAAGATGAAGTGACAGTTGGGCTTCCCCCCATAGAGGTTGTGTTCATTAAGATGAAGTGACAGTTGGGCTTCCCCCCATAGAGGTTGTGTTCATTAAGATGAAGTGACAGTTGGGCTTCCCCCCATAGAGGTTGTGTTCATTAAGATGAAGTGACAGTTAGGCTTCCCCCCATAGAGGTTGTGTTCATTAAGATGAAGTGACAGTTGGGCTTCCCCCCATAGAGGTTGTGTTCATTAAGGCACACCGTTATGGAACGTTTCTTGCAGAATGTTAGTTACAAAAAACCAAATGAAAAGTATACATACACATTAAAAAACAGTTGTCTAAGTATCCAGATTTCTTCCCCTCAACGTTTGTCAAAGTACATAATATACAAAACGATTTTGAAAAATGTAATTTGGTTTTGCTGCCAAAATATTTGAATTGAATACCGAGATAGTTCCATACAGCAATTATTTTCTTTCATTTTGTTAAAGGTGCAATCTGTAGTTTTATTTGCAGGTGTACTGCAACACTGATACTGTAGGCTTGAAATGAACTATTTGTTTGTGGGACAATCCTTTTTACAGATTGCACCTTTACATTTCTTAGTCAGAGTAGAGAGAAAGAAAGAACGGGTAGCAGGCAGAGACAAACAGAACAAGAAAACCTCACAACATCTGAATGAAAAAGAGGGTAAGGAAAATGGAGGGGGGGTGAGGGACAGATGAGGAGAGGGGGTGAGGGACAGACAGGGAGGGAGGGGGTAAGAGACATAGGAAGACTGGTGTGTGATATGGAGTGAGGGGTGAAGGACAGAGGGGAAGGGGGGGTGAGGGACAGGGAGGGAGGGAGGGGGTAAGAGACATAGGAAGACTGGTGTGTGATATGGAGTGAGGGGTGAAGGACAGAGGGGAAGGGGGGGTGAGGGACAGGGAGGGAGGGAGGGGGTAAGAGACATAGGAAGACTGGTGTGTGATATGGAGTGAGGGGTGAAGGACAGAGGGGAAGGGGGGGTGAGGGACAGACAGGGAGGGAGGGGGTAAGAGACATAGGAAGACTGGTGTGTGATATGGAGTGAGGGGTGAAGGACAGAGGGGAAGGGGGGGTGAGGGACAGACAGGGAGGGAGGGGGTAAGAGACATAGGAAGACTGGTGTGTGATATGGAGTGAGGGGTGAAGGACAGAGGGGAAGGGGGGGTGAGGGACAGACAGGGAGGGAGGGGGTAAGAGACATAGGAAGACTGGTGTGTGATATGGAGTGAGGGGTGAAGGACAGAGGGGAAGGGGGGGTGAGGGACAGGGAGGGAGGGAGGGGGTAAGAGACATAGGAAGACTGGTGTGTGATATGGAGTGAGGGGTGAAGGACAGAGGGGAAGGGGGGGTGAGGGACAGACAGGGAGGGAGGGAGTAAGAGACATAGGAAGACTGGTGTGTGATATGGAGTGAGGGGTGAAGGACAGAGGGGAAGGGGGGGTGAGGGACAGGGAGGGAGGGAGGGGGTAAGAGACATAGGAAGACTGGTGTGTGATATGGAGTGAGGGGTGAAGGACAGAGGGGAAGGGGGGGTGAGGGACAGACAGGGAGGGAGGGGGTAAGAGACATAGGAAGACTGGTGTGTGATATGGAGTGAGGGGTGAAGGACAGAGGGGAAGGGGGGGTGAGGGACAGGGAGGGAGGGAGGGGGTAAGAGACATAGGAAGACTGGTGTGTGATATGGAGTGAGGGGTGAAGGACAGAGGGGAAGGGGGGGTGAGGGACAGACAGGGAGGGAGGGGGTAAGAGACATAGGAAGACTGGTGTGTGATATGGAGTGAGGGGTGAAGGACAGAGGGGAAGGGGGGGTGAGGGACAGACAGGGAGGGAGGGGGTAAGAGACATAGGAAGACTGGTGTGTGATATGGAGTGAGGGGTGAAGGACAGAGGGGAAGGGGGGGTGAGGGACAGACAGGGAGGGAGGGGGTAAGAGACATAGGAAGACTGGTGTGTGATATGGAGTGAGGGGTGAAGGACAGAGGGGAAGGGGAGTCAAACAGAGCAGGAGGCTGACTTGTGTGACTTGTAGGTGTACGAGCCAGGGCGCTAGCAGGCTAGCGTTTAGCATCAAGGAGGAGATGCTGTCAATTACAGAGAGGCACTGACGTGTTGGCACAGTAGGGCTGGAAGTTAGCTGGTAAAGCTAGTAGTTAGCAGTTAGCGGTCAGGCTAACACAGAAATATAGGAATCCAGTGTATCTGTGGCTAACCAGGGTTAGCGGTTACTCTTCATGGCCTCCTTGGCTGCCAGGATGAGAGGGGTGAGGCTGGAGAGAGGCTTGGCCAGCTTTAGGAATGGATGCTGCAGGGAAGACAGGAGATCAACCAATGAAACACGGTGTGTATGTATGTGTGTATGTGTTTGTTTGTGCGTGTGTGTGTGTGTGTGTGTACCTGCAGTAGTTCTTTCCCCCCTCCTCTCTTCTCTACATCCATCTCCAGACAGCGGGACAGGAAGGACCTGAACACTGGAGATAACTTCTCTGGAGACTGGAGCTCTGGAGTCCCATTGGTGGCTATCAGGTAGAGGGCCTGTAGGAGACAGACAGACAGACACACACTGAACATTAGTGGCTATCAGGTAGAGGGCCTGTAGGGCAGACAGACAGACAGACACACACTGAACATTAGTGGCTATCAGGTAGAGGGCCTGTAGGCAGACAGACAGACAGACAGACACACACTGAACATTAGTGGCTATCAGGTAGAGGGCCTGTAGGAGACAGACAGACAGACAGACACACACTGAACATTAGTGGCTATCAGGTAGAGGGCCTGTAGGCAGACAGACAGACAGACACACACTGAACATTAGTGGCTATCAGGTAGAGGGCCTGTAGGAGACAGACAGACAGACACACACTGAACATTAGTGGCTATCAGGTAGAGGGCCTGTAGGAGACAGACAGACAGACACACACTGAACATCAGTGGCTATCAGGTAGAGGGCCTGTAGGAGACAGACAGACAGACAGACACACACTGAACATTAGTGGCTATCAGGTAGAGGGCCTGTAGGAGACAGACAGACAGACACACACTGAACATCAGTGGCTATCAGGTAGAGGGCCTGTAGGAGACAGACAGACAGACAGACACACACTGAACATTAGTGGCTATCAGGTAGAGGGCCTGTAGGAGACAGACAGACAGACAGACAGACACACACTGAACATTAGTGGCTATCAGGTAGAGGGCCTGTAGGAGACAGACAGACAGACACACACTGAACATCAGTGGCCACCAAGTGCAATGCCTGTACACACACGCATGGAACCCACCCTCCACCCCTTCACACACACACACTCACACACACACTCCACACACACACACACACACACACACACACACACACACACACACACACACACACACACACACACACACACACACACACCACACACACACACACACACACACACACACACACACACACACATCCAACCTCACCCTGAGTGGGTTCTCGTTGAGGTAAGGGGGCTCTCCCTCCACCATCTCTATAGCCATGATGCCCAGGGACCAGATGTCCACCTTGGGTCCGTAGGCCTTCCTGGTCACCACCTCAGGAGCCATCCAGTAGGGAGTCCCCACCATGGTGCTCCTCTTACTCTGCTCTGGAGTGATCTGGGCACAGAACCCAAAGTCAGCTGGAGAGGGAGGGGAGAGGACAGACATATTAGAGGGAAGGTCACCCCAGTAGTATAACGATCGGGTACAATGCAATAAGATCCAAGGTAGTGTGATTATCAAGTTAATATGAAACATTCATCTAGTCACATTCAGCTAGACAGAGGAGAGAAAACAGCTAATTTAGTGTGATTATCAAGCCAATACAATGATAGGACACAAAACAATAGGACACTTAGGATTGGCAAGGCATTTTATCTAGGAACAGAACCCAGAACCAGCTACAGACGAGAGGGGGAGAAGGAGGAGAGGGGACGAGAGGAAGGGAGAGAGGAAGAGGAGGCAGACGGAAAGTGTGTGTGTAACGTGTACGCCGGGAGTCAGGAAGCAGCTACAGGGAGTGAATAATTGAAATAACCTGTTGGGGGTAGGGGGCAGTATTTACACGGCCGGATAAAAAACGTACCCGATTTAATCTGGTTATTACTACTGCCCAGAAACTAGAATATGCATATAATTATTGGCTTTGGATAGAAAACACCCTAAAGTTTCTAAAACTGTTTGAATGGTGTCTGTGAGTATAACAGAACTCATATGGCAGGCAAAAACCTGAGAAGATTCCTTACAGGAAGTGCCCTCTCTGACCATTCCTTGAGCTTCTTGTCTCTGTTTATTGAAGACTGAGGATCTTTGCTGTAACGTGACACTTCCTACGGCTCCCATAGGCTCTCAGAGCCCGGGAAAAAGCTGAATGATATCGAGGCAGCCCCAGGCTGAAACACATTTGCGCTTTTGGCAAGTGGCCGATCAGAGGACAATGGGCTTAGGCGCGTGGACGAGTCGACCCCATGCTTTATTTTCTTTCGTCTTTTTACCTAAACGCAGATTCCCGGTCGGAATATTATCGCTTTTTTACGAGAAAAATGGCATAAAAATTGATTTTAAACAGCGGTTGACATGCTTCGAAGTACGGTAATGGAATATTTAGAATTTTTTTGTCACGAAATGTGTCGTGCTCGTCACCCTTCTTTACCATTCGGATAGTGTCTTGAACGCACAAACAAAACGCCGCTATTTGGATATAACTATGGATTATTTTGAACCAAACCAACATTTGTTATTGAAGTAGAAGTCCTGGGAGTGCATTCTGATGAAGAACACCAAAGGTAATAACATTTTTCTTATAGTAAATCGGACTTTGGTGAGTGTTAAACTTGCTGGGTGTCTAAATAGCTAGCCCTGTGATGCCGGGCTATCTACTGAGAATATTGCAAAATGTGCTTTCACCGAAAGCTATTTTAAAATCAGACATATCGAGTGCATAGAGGAGTTCTGTATCTATAGTTCTTAAAATAATTGTTATGCTTTTTGTGAACGTTTATCGTGAGTAATTTAGTACATTTTTAGTAAATTCACCGGAAGTTTGCGGGGGTATGCTAGTTCTGAACGTCACATGCTAATGTAAAAAGCTGGTTTTTGATATAAATATTAACTTGATTGAACAAAACATGCATGTATTGTATAACATAATGTCCTAGGTGTGTCATCTGATGAAGATCATCAAAGGTTAGTGCTGCATTTAGCTGTCTTCTGGGTTTATGTGACATTATATGCTAGCTTGAAAAATGGGTGTCTGATTATTTCTGGCTGGGTACTCTGCTGACATAATCTAATGTTTTGCTTTCGTTGTAAAGCCTTTTTGAAATCGGACAGTGTGGTTAGATTAACGAGAGTCTTGTCTTTAAAATGGTGTAAAATAGTCATATGTTTGAGAAATTGAAGTAATAGCATTTCTAAGGTATTTGAATAACGCGCCACAGGATTCCACTGGCTGTTACGTAGGTGGGACGATTTCATCCCGCCAACCCTTGAGAGGTTAATAAATAGAACATAGTACAAAACAAGAAACAGAAAAGGCTCACAGACATGAAACATGAACAGAGTCAATAACGCCTGGGGAAGGAACCAAAGTGAGTGACATATATAGGGAAGGTAATCAGGGAGGTGATGGAGTCCAGGTGAGTCTGATGAGGCCCTGGTGCGCATAACAATGGTGACAGGTGTGCGCCATAATGAGCAGCCTGGTGACCTAGAGCGCCGGAGAGGGAGCACACGTGACCGTGTGTGTGTGTGTGTTCTTACTGAGCTTGACAGATCCGTCCATTCCCAGCAGAACGTTGTCACTCTTGATGTCTCTGTGGATCACCTGGTTGGCATGGAGGAACTCCAGAGCCTGCAGACACTACAGGACACACACAGGACACACCGTCACACACACCTCCCTGTGCTCTGTGACTGAGTGTGTGTGAGTTTACCGTTCGGCAGACAGCAGCAGTGTGTGTGTGTGCGCGTGTGTACCTCTCTGCACACAGCAGCGATCTGAGCCTCGTCCATGCATGTTTCCGTGACAACGTCCGTTAGCGAACCTCCAGCCAGATACTCCATCACCACAAACAACTCCTCACCTACCAGGAAACTACACACACACACACACACACACACACACACACACACACACACACACACACACACACACACACACACACACACACACACACAGAAACAAAGTAAATAACTGAGTCCAACACACAGAGTACTGACACACAGGCGTACCTCTGAGGTGTGTGTGTGTTACCTGTCTACGTAGTTGACGATGTTAGGTTGCTGTAACTCCTTCATCACCAGGATCTCGTTGATGATCAGCTCCTTCTTCGGCTGTTTCTGGAGGTTGATCTGTTTGATAGCTACCTGTAACACACACACACACACACACACACACACGTTCTAGGTCTGTGTCAGGTCTGTTGTGTGAATGGCATACTTAGTTTGTACTGCATGTCAGTCTGAATGTGTGTGTGTGTTGGTGTTGACACAGGAAGGGACAATACCTCTGCACCAGTGGCAACATCGATGGCTGTGTAGACAGTACCAGACGCTCTGAGAGAGAGAACGAGAGCGAGGGAGAGAGAGAGAGAGAGAGAGAGAGAGAGAGGGAGAGAGGGAGAGAGAGAGAGAACGAGAGACAGAGAGAGAGAGAGAGAGAACGAGAGAGACAGAGGGAGAGAGAGAGAGAGAACGAGAGAGAGGGAGAGAGAGAGAACGAGAGAGAGGGAGAGAGAACGAGAGACAGAGAGAGAGAACGAGAGAGAGAGAGACAGCGAGAGAGAGAGAGAGAGAGAGAGGGAGAGCGAGAGAGAGAGAGAGAGGGAGAGAGAGGGAGAGCGAGAGAGAACGAGAGACAGCGAGAGAGAGAGAGAGAGAGAGAGCGAGAGAGAGACAGCGAGAGAGAGAGAGAGAGAGAGGGAGAGCGAGAGAGAGAGAGAGAGAGGGAGGGAGAGCGAGAGAGAACGAGAGACAGCGAGAGAGAGAGAGAGAGAGAGAGAGAACGAGAGAGAGAGAGAGAGAGAGAGAGAGAGAGGGAGAGCGAGAGAGAACAAGAGACAGCGAGAGAGAGAGAGAACGAGAGAGAGGGAGAGCGAGAGAGAACGAGAGACAGCGAGAGAGAGAGAGAGAGAGAGAGAGAGAGAGACAGAGAGAGAGTAGTGTCCAATCTGTTACTTAGATATGGATAAAGGCACAAAAAGGTGAACATGTAAATGGACTCACCTCTGCAGTGTGTGTGTGTGTGTGTGTGTGTGTGTGTGTGTGTCTCACCCCTGGCCGATCTTCTCATAGCGTGTGTACTTCTTCTTGGGATCTCCAATACTGACGATGGTTCCTGAAAGACATAGAACCAGACTGGTGACATAATGTGTGTGATATACTGTATGTCTGTGTGTAATATACTGTATGTCTGTGTGTGATATACTGTATGTCTGTGTGTGATATACTGTATGTCTGTGTGTGATATACTGTATGTCTGTGTGTGATATACTGTATGTCTGTGTGTGATATACTGTATGTCTGTGTGTAATATACTGTATGTCTGTGTGTAATATACTGTATGTCTGTGTGTAATATACTGTATGTCTGTGTGTGATATACTGTATGTCTGTGTGTAATATACTGTATGTCTGTGTGTGATATACTGTATGTCTGTGTGTAATATACTGTATGTCTGTGTGTAATATACTGTATGTCTGTGTGTGATATACTGTATGTCTGTGTGTGATATACTGTATGTCTGTGTGTGATATACTGTATGTCTGTGTGTAATATACTGTATGTCTGTGTGTAATATACTGTATGTCTGTGTGTGATATACTGTATGTCTGTGTGTGATATACTGTATGTCTGTGTGTGATATACTGTATGTCTGTGTGTAATATACTGTATGTCTGTGTGTAATATACTGTATGTCTGTGTGTGATATACTGTATGTCTGTGTGTGATATACTGTATGTCTGTGTGTAATATACTGTATGTCTGTGTGTGATATACTGTATGTCTGTGTGTAATATACTGTATGTCTGTGTGTAATATACTGTATGTCTGTGTGTGATATACTGTATGTCTGTGTGTGATATACTGTATGTCTGTGTGTGATATACTGTATGTCTGTGTGTGATATACTGTATGTCTGTGTGTGATATACTGTATGTCTGTGTGTGATATACTGTATGTCTGTGTGTAATATACTGTATGTCTGTGTGTGATATACTGTATGTCTGTGTGTAATATACTGTATGTCTGTGTGTGATATACTGTATGTCTGTGTGTAATATACTGTATGTCTGTGTGTGATATACTGTATGTCTGTGTGTAATATACTGTATGTCTGTGTGTAATATACTGTATGTCTGTGTGTGATATACTGTATGTCTGTGTGTAATATACTGTATGTCTGTGTGTGATATACTGTATGTCTGTGTGTGATATACTGTATGTCTGTGTGTGATATACTGTATGTCTGTGTGTAATATACTGTATGTCTGTGTGTGATATACTGTATGTCTGTGTGTAATATACTGTATGTCTGTGTGTGATATACTGTATGTCTGTGTGTGATATACTGTATGTCTGTGTGTAATATACTGTATGTCTGTGTGTGATATACTGTATGTCTGTGTGTAATATACTGTATGTCTGTGTGTAATATACTGTATGTCTGTGTGTGATATACTGTATGTCTGTGTGTAATATACTGTATGTCTGTGTGTAATATACTGTATGTCTGTGTGTAATATACTGTATGTCTGTGTGTGATATACTGTATGTCTGTGTGTAATATACTGTATGTCTGTGTGTGATATACTGTATGTCTGTGTGTAATATACTGTATGTCTGTGTGTAATATACTGTATGTCTGTGTGTGATATACTGTATGTCTGTGTGTAATATACTGTATGTCTGTGTGTAATATACTGTATGTCTGTGTGTGATATACTGTATGTCTGTGTGTAATATACTGTATGTCTGTGTGTAATATACTGTATGTCTGTGTGTAATATACTGTATGTATGTGTGTAATATACTGTATGTCTGTGTGTAATATACTGTATGTCTGTGTGTAATATGATGTGTGTGATATACTGTATGTCTGTGTGTAATATGATGTGTGTGATATACTGTATGTCTGTGTGTAATATGATGTGTGTGATATACTGTATGTCTGTGTGTAATATGATGTGTGTGATATACTGTATGTCTGTGTGTAATATACTGTATGTCTGTGTGTAATATACTGTATGTCTGTGTGTAATATGATGTGTGTGATATACTGTATGTCTGTGTGTAATACACTGTATGTCTGTGTGTAATATACTGTATGTCTGTGTGTGATATACTGTATGTCTGTGTGTAATATGATGTGTGTAATATACTGTATGTCTGTGTGTAATATGATGTGTGTGATATACTGTATGTCTGTGTGTAATATGATGTGTGTGATATACTGTATGTCTGTGTGTAATATGATGTGTGTGATATACTGTATGTCTGTGTGTAATATGATGTGTGTGATATACTGTATGTCTGTGTGTAATATGATGTGTGTGATATACTGTATGTCTGTGTGTAATATGATGTGTGTGATATACTGTATGTCTGTGTGTAATATGATGTGTGTGATATACTGTATGTCTGTGTGTAATATGATGTGTAATAATATGCGGTCACAACTTGCAGACTTGTTTACGTGCTGCTGTGTGGTTTGTTGCTAACATTACTTTACTACCTGACAACTTTACGGTTTTGACTTTTTAATTACCATTTATATTTTTTGTTTTTCCCTCACCCAACTTTTTTTTCATTCAAATTTTTCACTCCGGAGGTTTTATCTGGACATGGTTCATCAGGACCTCCAACAGCCGAAGCTAAGTAACATTAACATGATGCCTCCTAATTGCAGTGGCTGTACTCATAATATACAGGAGAACGATCGCCTTACGGCGAGGATAGCTGTGCTGCAAGCCCAGCTTCAGACGCAATCGTTAGGCAAGGGTAATTTCAGTGTAGGAAAGGATGAAACAGCGTCTGTGCCACCAGTAAGTACAGATAGTAACGTTAGTATAAACCCCCTCGCACGGTCCCCGCAGCCGGACATCTTTCTCATGGCTTCTGGAGGGAAACGCTGTAGGAATGCTCAACCGGTGTCGCTTATTCAGCCGACAGAAACTTTCAACCAGTTCTCCCCATTAAGCAGCGAGTCGGAGTCAGAGGCCGAGCCTTCTCTGGTCTCTACTCCTCCAGTTTCGGGGTCTGAGACGCCGACGGCTCCCACCATTAGCTCTGACAAATTGAAAACCCTAGTCACTGGCTACTCCATTACCCGCAGTATTAGATTTAAAACGAATCATCCAGCGATCATACACTGTTTACCAGGGGGCAGGGCTACCGTTAAGGCTAATCTAAAGATGGTGCTGGCTAAAGCTAAAACTGGCGAGTGTAGAGAGTATAGAGATATTGTTATCCACGTCGGCACCAACGATGTTAGGATGAAACAGTCAGAGGTCACCAAGCGCCACATAGCTTCAGCGTGTAAATCAGCTAGAAAGATGTGTCGGCATCGATTAATTGTCTCTGGCCCCCTCCCAGTTAGGGGGAGTGATGAGCTCTACAGCAGAGTCTCACAACTCAATCGCTGGTTGAAAACTGTTTTCTGCCCCTCCCAAAAGATAGAATTTGTAGATAATTGTCCCTCTTTCTGGGACTCACCCACAAACAGGACCATGCCTGGCCTGCTGAGGAGTGACGGACTCCATCCTAGCTGGAGGGGTGCTCTCATCTTATCTACGAACATAGACAGGGCTCTAACTCCCCTAGCTCCACAATGAAATAGGGTGCAGGCCAGGCAGCAGGCTGTTAGCCAGCCTGCCAGCTTAGTGGAGTCTGCCACTAGCACAGTCAGTGTAGTCAGCTCAGCTATCCCCATTGAGACCGTGTCTGTGCCTCGACCTAGGTTGGGCAAAACTAAACATGGCGGTGTTCGCCTTAGCAATCTCACAAGAATAAAGACCTCCTCCATTCCTGCCATTATTGAAAGAGATCGTGATACCTCACATCTCAAAATAGGGCTACTTAATGTTAGATCCCTCAGTTCCAAGGCAGTTATAGTCAATGAACTAATCACTGATCATAATCTTGATGTGATTGGCCTGACTGAAACATGGCTTAAGCCTGATGAATTTACTGTTTTAAATGAGGCCTCACCTCCTGGTTACACTAGTGACCATATCCCCCACGCATCCCGCAAAGGCGGAGGTGTTGCTAACATTTACAATAGCAAATTTCAATTTACAAAAAAAACAACAACGACGTTTTCGTCTTTTGAGCTTCTAGTCATGAAATCTATGCAGCTACTCAATTACTTTTTATAGCTACTGTTTACAGGCCTCCTGGGCCATATGCAGCGTTCCTCACTGAGTTCCCTGAATTCCTATCGGACCTTGTTGTCATCTCAGATAATATTCAAATTTTTGGTGACTTTAATATTCACATAGAAAAGTCCACAGACCCACTCCAAAAGGCTTTCGGAGCCATCATCGACTCAGTGGGTCTTGTCCAACATGTCTCTGGACCTACTCACTGCCACAATCATACTCTGGGCCTAGTTTTGTCCCGTGGAATAAATGTTGTGGATCTTAATGTTTTTCCTCATAATCCTGGACCATCGGACCACCATTTTATTACGTTTGCAATCGCAACAAATAATCTGCTCAGACCCCAACCAAGGAGCATCAAAAGTCGTGCTATAAATTCTCAGACAACCCAAAGATTCCTTGATGCCCTCCCAGACTCCCTCTGCCTACCCAAGGACATCAGAGGACAAAAATCAGTTAACCAACTAACTGAGGAACTCAATTAAACTTTGCGCAATACCCTAGATGCAGTTGCACCCCTAAAAACTAAAAACATTAGTCATAAGAAACTAGCTCCCTGGTATACAGAAAATACACGAGCTCTGAAGCAAGCTTCCAGAAAATTGGAACGGAAATGGCGCCACACCAAACTGGAAGTCTTCCGACTAGCTTGGAAAGACAGTACCGTGCAGTATCGAAGAGCCCTCACTGCTGCTCGATCATCCTATTTTTCCAACTTAATTGAGGAAAATAAGAACAATCCGAAATTTATTTTTGATACTGTCGCAAAGCTAACTAACAAGCAGCATTCCCCAAGAGAGGATGGCTTTCACTTCAGCAGTAATAAATTCATGAACTTCTTTGAGGAAAAGATCATGATCATTAGAAAGCAAATTACGGACTCCTCTTTAAATCTGCGTATCCCTCCAAAGCTCCGTTGTCCTGAGTCTGCACAACTCTGCCAGGACCTACGATCAAGGGAGACACTAAAGTGTTTTAGTACTATATCTCTTGACACGATGATGAAAATAATCATGGCCTCTAAACCTTCAAGCTGCATACTGGACCCTATTCCAACTAAACTACTAAAAGAGCTGCTTCCTGTGCTTGGCCCTCCTATGTTGAACATAATAAACGGCTCTCTATCCACCGGATGTGTACCAAACTCACTAAAAGTGGCAGTAATAAAGCCTCTCTTGAAAAATCCAAACCTTGACCCAGAAAATATAAAAAACTATCGGCCTATAGCGAATCTTCCATTCCTCTCAAAAAAAATTGAAAAAGCTGTTGCGCAGCAACTCACTGCCTTCCTGAAGACAAACAATGTATACGAAACGCTTCAGTCTGGTTTTAGACCCCATCATAGCACTGAGACTGCACTTGTGAAGGCGGTAAATGACCTTTTAATGATGTCAGACCGAGGCTCTGCATCTGTCCTCGTGCTCCTAGATCTTAGTGCAGCTTTTGATACCATCGATCACCACATTCTTTTGGAGAGATTGGAAACCCAAATTGGTCTACACGGACAAGTTCTGGCCTGGTTTAGATCTTATCTGTCGGAAAGATATCAGTTTGTCTCTGTGAATGGTTTGTCCTCTGACAAATCAACTGTAAATTTCGGTGTTCCTCAAGGTTCCGTTTTAGGACCACTATTGTTTTCACTATATATTTTACCTCTTGGGGATGTCATTCGAAAACATAATGTTAAATTTCACTGCAATGCGGATGACACACAGCTGTACATTTCAATGAAACATGGTGAAGCCCCAAAATTGCCCTCGCTAGAAGCCTGTGTTTCAGACATAAGGAAGTGGATGGCTGCAAACTTTTAACTTTTAAACTCAGACAAAACAGAGATGCTTGTTCTAGGTCCCAAGAAACAAAGAGATCTTCTGTTAAATCTGACAATTAATCTTGATGGTTGTAAAGTCGTCTCAAATAAAACTGTGAAGAACCTCGGCGTTACTCTGGACCCTGATCTCTCTTTTGAAGAACATATCAAGACTGTTTCAAGGGCAGCTTTTTTCCATCTACGTAACATTGCAAAAATCAGAAACTTTCTGTCCACAAATGATGCACAAAAATTAATCCATGCTTTTGTTACTTCTAGGTTGGACTACTGCAATGCTCTACTTTCTGGCTACCCGGATAAAGCACTAAATAAACTTCATTTAGTGCTAAATACGGCTGCTAGAATCCTGACTAGAACCAAAGAATTTGATCATATTACTCCAGTGCTAGCGTCCCTACACTGGCTTCCTGTTAAGGCAAGGGCTGATTTCAAGGTTTTACTGCTAACCTACAAAGCCTTAAATGGGCTTGTTCCTACCTATCTTTCCGATTTGGTCCTGCCGTACATACCTACACGTACGCTACGGTCACAAGACGCAGGCCTCCTAATTGTCCCTAGAATTTCTAAGCAAAGAGCTGGAGGCAGGGCTTTCTCCTATAGAGCTCCATTTTTATGGAATGGTCTGCCTATCCATGTGAGAGACGCAGACTCGGTCTCAACCTTTAAGTCTTTACTGAAGACTCATCTCTTCAGTGGGTCCTATGATTGAGTGTAGTCTGGCCCAGGAGTGTGAAGGTGAACGGAAAGGCTCTGGAGCAACGAACCGCCCTTGCTGTCTCTGCCTGGCCGGTTCCCCTCTCTCCACTGGGATTCTCTGCCTCTAACCCTATTACAGGGGCTGAGTCACTGGCTTACTGGTGTTCTTCATGCCGTCCCTAGGAGGGGTGCGTCACTTGAGTGGGTTGAGTCACTGACATGGTCTTCCTGTCTGGGTTGGTGCCCCCCCTTGGGTTGTGCCGTGGTGGAGATCTTTGTAAGCTATACTCGGCCTTGTCTCAGGATGGTAAGTTGGTGGTTGAAGATATCCCTCTAGTGGTGTGGGGGCTGTGCTTTGGCAAAGTGGGTGGGCTTATATTCTTCCTGTTTGGTCCTGTCCGGGGGTATCATCGGATGGGACCACAGTGTCTCCTGACCCCTCCTGTCTCAGCCTCCAGTATTTATGCTGCAGTAGTTAATTTGTCGGGGGGCTAGGGTCAGTCTGTTATATCTGGAGTATTTCTCCTGTCTTATCCGGTGTCCTGTGGGAATTTAAGTTTGCTCTCTCTAATTCTCTCTTTCTTTCTTTCTCTCTCTCAGAGGACCTGAGCCCTAGGACCATGCCTCAGGACTACCTGACATGATGACGCCTTGCTGTCCCCAGTCCACCTGGCCGTGCTGCTGCTCCAGTTTCAACTGTTCTGCCTGCGGCTATGGAACCCTGACCTGTTCACCGGACGTGCTACCTGTCCCAGACCTGCTGTTTTCAACTCTCTTGAGACAGCAGGAGCGGTAGAGATACTCTCAATGATCGGCTATGAAAAGCCAACTGACATTTACTCTTGAGGTGCTGACTTGTTGCACCCTCGACAACTACTGTGATTATTATTATTTGACCATGCTGGTCATTTATGAACATTTGAACATCTTGGCCATGTTCTGTTATAATCTCCACCCGGCACAGCCAGAAGAGGACTGGCCACCCCTCATAGCCTGGTTCCTCTCTAGGTTTCTTCCTAGGTTTTGGCCTTTCTAGGGAGTTTTTCCTAGCCACTACACCTGCATTGCTTGCTGTTTGGGGTTTTAGGCTGGGTTTCTGTACAGCACTTTGAGATATCAGCTGATGTAAGAAGGGCTTTATAAATACATTTGATTTGATTTGATATACTGTATGTCTGTGTGTAATGTGATGTGTGTGATATATGCACAATACATTCTATTTGTGTAAGATACTGTGTGTGTGTGTGTGTGTGTGTGTGTGTGTGTGTGTTCCAGGCATGTGTGTTCCAGGTGTGTGTGTGTGTTCCAGGTATGTGTGTTCCAGGTGTGTGTGTGTTCCAGGAGTATGTGTTCCAGGTGTGTGTGTTCCAGGTATGTGTGTGTGTGTTCCAGGTGTGTGTGTTCCAGGTGTGTGTGTGTGTGTGTTCCAGGTAGGTGTGTTACAGGTGTGTGTGTGTGTGTGTGTTCCACGTGTGTGTGTGTGTTCCAGGTGTGTGTGTGTGTGTGTGTTCCAGGTAGGTGTGTTCCAGGTGTGTGTGTGTTCCAGGTGTGTGTGTGTGTGTGTTCCAGGTGTGTGTGTGTGTGTTCCAGGTAGGTGTGTTCCAGGTGTGTGTGTGTGTTCCAGGTGTGTATGTGTGTGTTCCAGGTGTGTGTGTGTGTTTCCTTACGTAGTTTCTCCATGATTTCCTCGTCAGTCATCTTGCCCTGCTGTTTCTTCTTGTTCCTGTTGGAGGCGGAGTCAGGCTCTGGCAGCGGGGGAAGTGGGTCGATGACAGACTTAGTGTACACCTACCACACACACAGACAGACACACACTGTTCAGTTCTAGGTTTTTTTCATTGCGGTCACACTATCTCAGAAGAGTAGCATTGTGTGTGTGTGTGTGTGTGTGTGTGTGTGTGTGTGTGTGTGTGTGTGTGTATGGGGTAACTTACTGATTTGGTGTGCTCAGGCCGTGGTGCCACAATAGGGGGCGGAGCTTCGTCTCCATCATCGTCATCATCATCACCGTCCTTACCGCCGGATGGCGAGGACGTGGCACCCTGCTTTCCAGGCTGGAACACACACACACACACACACACACACACACACACACACACACACACACACACACACACACACACCACACACACACACACACACACCTTGTTGCAATGAAGAAGCCCTTAGTAGTTTGTACTTTGGAATTTTCTTGTGGTAGTGTAGTACTCACCGACTGTGCATCTTTTTCTGAAGGAAGAGGACAGAGAGAGAGAGAGAGAGAGAGTTTTAATGACACATGTATAGACATCTGAGAGCTTTATAACTAATTCATTCACATGATAGAAGAGACCCTTCCCTTCCCTTCACAGTGCAGTACATAGGGAAAAGGGTGCCATTTGGGATGCAGCCAAATCACATCAAATAAAACTGTATTTATCACATGCGCCGAATACAACATGTGTCGCTTACCGTGAAACGCTGACTTACAAGCGCTTAACCAACAATGCAGAGTTTTAAGAAAATAAGAGTTTTAAGAAAATATTTGTTAAATAAACGAAAGAAAGAAAAAGTTACACAATAAAATAACAGTAGCGAGGCAGAGGGTGCAGGTACAGATTCAGTGTGCGGGGGTACAGGTTAGTTGGTAATATGTACATGTAGGTAGGGGTGAAGTGTCTATGCATAGATAATAGAAAATTGGGTAGCGGCAGTGTAAAAAAGGGGGTCAATGCAAATAGTCCAAGTGGCCATTTGATTTACTGTTCCGTAGTCTTATGGCTTGGGGGTAGAAGCTGTTAAAGAGCCTTTTGGACCTGCACTTGGCGCTCCGGTACCGCTTGCTGTGTGGTAGCAGAGGGAACAGTCTATGACTTGGGTGGCTGGAGTCTTTAGGGCCTTCCTCTGACACCGCCTGGTATAGAGGTCCTGGATGGCAGGAAGCTTGGCCCCAGTGATGTACTGGGCCATATGCACTACCCTCTGTAGTACCTTGCGGTCGGAGGGCGAGCAGTTGGCATACCAGGCGGTGATGCAACCAGTTAGGATGCTCTTGATGGTGCAGCTGTAAAACATTTTGAGGATCTGAGGACCCATGCCAAATCTTTTCAGTCTCCTGAGGGGGAATAGGTTTTGTTGTGCCCTCTTCACGACTGTCTTGGTGTGTTTGGACCATGTTAGTTTGTTGGTGATGTGGACACCAAGGAACTTGAAGCTCTCAACCTGCTCCACTACAGCCCCGTCGATGAGAATGGGGGTGTGTTCGGCCCTGTTTTTCCTGTAGTCCACGATCAGCTCGTTTGTCTTGCTCACGTTGAGGGAGAGGTTGTTGTCCTGGCACCACACGGCCAGGTCTTTGACCTCCTCCCTATAGGCTGTCTCATCGTTGTCGCTGATCAGGCCTACCACCGTTGTGTCGTCAGCAAACTTAATGATGGTGTTGGAGTCGTGGGTAAACAGGGAGTACAGGAGGGGACTAAGCACACACCCCTGAGATAGAGAGATGGACCAACCTGAGAAGGAGAGGTATTTCTGTTTTGCGGAGGAGGAGTCGTAGAACTTCAGAATGTCCAGAACAGCCTGAGGATTCTGCTTCTGCTCCGATTTACTGATGTTAGACGTCTGGAGCAGTTTGGACCACTGCTCTGGCATGCCCTACACACACACACACACACACACACACACACACACACACACACACCACACACACACACACACACACACACACACACACACAGATTATTACTGAAACACACACACACACACACAGATTATTACTGAAACACACACACACACACACACAGACACACACAGATTATTACTGAAACACACACATACACACACACAGATTATTACTGAAACACACACACACACAGATTATTACTGAAACACACACACACACACACACATATACGCCACAGACACACACACAGATGAATAGTTAAACACACACACTAAGAGAAACAAAGACAGACTCACTGTGAACTCTCCTGTGACGGCATCGAAGCCAACATGGATGGTGTGTTCAAAGTCTGACGGAGAGGAGATCTCTGGTCTGTTGTCCTTATCACGATCCTTCTTCCTGCCTCCTGCCACACACACACACACACACACACACACTCCTTAACACAGCTTAGATGTCTGTGTAGTTATGTGTGGTTCTGTGTATGTTTGTGTTTGTGTGTGTGTGGTATCATCATCGGCATCGGTCGACAGCCATAAGCAAGTGTGTGTGTGTGTGTATGTGCGCGTGCGCGTGCGTGTGTGTGTGTGTGTGTGTGTGCGTGCGTGCGTGCGTGCGTGCGTGCGTGCGTGTGTGTGTGTGTGTGAGAGTACCTTTCTCTGAGACGAATATGGAGATCATTTTACTTCGTTTCTGTTTCTCAGGAACAGAGGGGAGGGACCGAGAGTTATAGTTGCCCGACACGGAGTCCTTGGCTCCGCCTCCTTGGCTGTTCATTCTGACAGGCGGGGCGGGGGGCTTGTCTTCACACACACCGCTGTCACACATCTACACACACACACACACCTGGAGAGGGAGAGAGACACACCGCTGTCAGAGAGAAAGAGAGACCTCTATCACGCTTTGACACACCAACACAGAGTGAGAAGGTGTGTGTTTGGCGTGTGTGTGTCCGTGTCTGTGTGTAAGAGGGAACAAAGAGTGGATGAGGAAGGTACATGTTATGTGTGGTTTCCTGCTGTGTGCGTGTGTGTGTGTGTGTGTGTGCGTGCGTGCGTGCGTGTGTGTGTGTGTGTGCGTGCGTGCGTGTGTGTGTGTGTGTGCGTGTGTGTGTGTGTGTGTGTGTGTAATGCATTGCAGAGCAGCTGGATGTTTTCGGCTCCAAATAAGTTGAAATCTCCCGTCTGACACCTTTTCACCTGCACACCACAACCTCTTCCTCTCTCAGAGAAAAACACCAGAGTTCCCACATCATCACCATCAACAGGAAATAGCCTACATCTCGCTCACAGAGCTTTCATCACTTCCTGTCTCTGACCCGGCTGTGTGCGTGTGTTTCCGTCCGTTCAGGACAACTGCCTTTCGATTTCCAATGTTTTTCTCTCCCCTCCACTAAAAGGACACAGTCAACATTCCACACCGTCGGAACGACTCGCTAGTCTCCTTCTCCCTCTGTCTCTCTGTCTGCAGCTTGGTATCCCCGATCAGACAGCATCCACACTGTCAGGACGACTCGCTGGTCTCCTTCTCCCTCTGTCTCTCTGTCTGCAGCTTGGTATCCCCGATCAGACAGCATCCACACCGTCAGGACGACTCGCTGGTCTCCTTCTCCCTCTGTCTCTCTGTCTGCAGCTTGGTATCCCCGATCAGACAGCATCCACACCGTCAGGACGACTCGCTGGTCTCCTTCTCCCTCTGTCTCTCTGTCTGCAGCTTGGTATCCCCGATCAGACAGCATCCACACCGTCAGGACGACTCGCTGGTCTCCTTCTCCCTCTGTCTCTCTGTCTACAGCTTGGTATCCCCGATCAGACAGCATCCACACATCAACAACTACATTAGCTGTCCCCAGCCTCTCCCCCTTCCCTCACCCCTCTCCCTCCTACTTACCCTTTCTGTCCTCCTCCCCTGTGCTTTCAGAAGAGTAGGTCAACAACAGCTTTACTTTAGCTTGTAATATCCGTGTGTGCACCTTATTACTCTCTCAGTCCCGGTCTCTCTCAGTCCCGGTCTATCTCGGTCCCTGTCTCTCTCGGTCCCTGTCTCTCTCGGTCCCGGTCTATCTCGGTCCCTGTCTCTCTCGGTCCCTGTCTCTCTCGGTCCCGGTCTCTCTCGGTCCCTGTCTATCTCGGTCTCTTTCTTTCTATTTCCCTCCTCTCTCTATTCCTCTCTCTCTCCAGGACATGTAATAACAGGCAGTCTCATTCCACAGCGGTCTCAGACACAGCCAGTTCTATCATGCCCAGCAGTTCTTGCTCATCTCCATGGTTACGTCCTGCTCCAGCCCTGCCCAGCCTAGCAACGTGTCAGGCAGTGTGTGTGTGTGTGTGTGTGTGTCAGGGTAATAATGGGTGCTATCCAGGCTGGGACTCGTTCCCTAGGAATTCCATTGCTCCATGGGTTTGGGTTTGGTGTCTGTGTGTTTGTTTATGGGTGTGCGTGCATTTGTGTGTGTGTGTGTGTGTGTGTGTGTGTGTGTGTGTGTGTGTGTGTGTGTGTGAGCGTGCGTGCGTGCGTGAATTCCATAGCTCCAGGCCTGGGATTGGGTAAATCAGAGGCAGAGGCACTTCCCTTAGGCCACAGAAACAAATGAATATCACCATCAGGCCCTCTGATAGGCTGCAGGGAACTGTCACCATATTGCTTCGTCCCAGCCAATCTAATGTCTTTATATCCATAAGGGGGAGTGAATAAAAGCAAACTTTGAACAAGTGCAGACTTCCAGGATAGGAGAGGGAATCTGAACTCACCCTCTATTTATATATTGTAGGTCTGCTCTCTCCGTTACATTCTGCTCTCTCCGTTACATTCTGCTCTCTCCGTTACATTCTGCTCTCTCCGTTACATTCTGCTCTCTCCGTTACATTCTGCTCTCTCCGTTACATTCTGCTCTCTCCGTTACATTCTGCTCTCTCCGTTACATTCTGCTCTCTCCGTTACATTCTACTCTCTCCTCTTTGTTTCTAGGGGAAACCCACTTCCTCATCCTGGAACTTCTAGAGGCCCCGAGGATCACACAGCCAAACTGACGAATCAGACAGAAGCAGGAAGCAAACATAGTCGACGTTGTTTACAGGAAGTAGAGTGAAACAGCCTTTTGTGTTCAACGTCTATAAAAGGAAATAGCTGACTGCACAGGACACACACACAGACACCTCCATGCCATGCGACTCAGAGTAGACAATCCATTCATCTTGTATTCATTCATTCCAGCACACATCACACCTCAGAACACATGTCAGAATTCCACTTACAATGGTAAGCTAAATGTGATGTACACAGACAGTGGCAGGCTACATGTGATGCACACAGACAGTGGCAGGCTACATGTGATGCACACAGACAGTGGCAGGTTACATGTGATGCACACAGACAGTGGTAGGCTACATGTGATGCACACAGACAGTGGCAGGCTACATGTGATGCACACAGACAGTGGTAGGCTACATGTGATGCACACAGACAGTGGTAGGCTACATGTGATGCACACAGACAGTGGTAGGCCACATGTGATGCACACAGACAGTGGTAGGCTACATGTGATGCACACAGACAGTGGTAGGCTACATGTGATGCACACAGACAGTGGTAGGCTACATGTGATGCACACAGACAGTGGTAGGCTACATGTGATGCACACAGACAGTGGTAGGCTACATGTGATGTACACAGACAGTGGTAGGCTACATGTGATGCACACAGACAGTGGCAGGTTACATGTGATGCACACAGACAGTGGTAGGCTACATGTGATGCACACAGACAGTGGCAGGCTACATGTGATGCACACAGACAGTGGTAGGCTACATGTGATGCACACAGACAGTGGTAGGCTACATGTGATGCACACAGACAGTGGTAGGCCACATGTGATGCACACAGACAGTGGTAGGCTACATGTGATGCACACAGACAGTGGTAGGCTACATGTGATGCACACAGACAGTGGTAGGCTACATGTGATGCACACAGACAGTGGTAGGCTACATGTGATGCACACAGACAGTGGTAGGCTACATGTGATGTACACAGACAGTGGTAGGCTACATGTGATGCACACAGACAGTATATAATAGGTGGATGTGATATCTCCACTATAATAATATAATAATATGTTTATATCCAGGCTATATAACAGGTGGATGTGATATCTCCACTATAATAATATGTTTATAGCCAGGCTATATAATAGGTGGATGTGATATCTCCACTATAATAATATAATAATATGTTTATATCCAGGCTATATAATAGGTGGATGTGATATCTCCACTATAATAATATAATAATATGTTTATAGCCAGGCTATATAATAGGTGGATGTGATATCTCCACTATAATAATAATATGTTTATAGCCAGGCTATATAATAGGTGGATGTGATATCTCCACTATAATAATATAATAATATGTTTATAGCCAGGCTATATAATAGGTGGATGTGATATCTCCACTATAATAATATAATAATATGTTTATAGCCAGGCTATATAATAGGTGGATGTGATATCTCCACTATAATAATATAATAATATGTTCATAGCCAGGCTATATAATAGGTGGATGTGATATCTCCACTATAATAATATAATAATATGTTCATAGCCAGGCTATATAATAGGTGGATGTGATATCTCCACTATAATAATATAATGTTCATAGCCAGGCTATATAATAGGTGGATGTGATATCTCCACTATAATAATAATATGTTTATAGCCAGGCTATATAATAGGTGGATGTGATATCTCCACTATAATAATATAATAATATGTTTATAGCCAGGCTATATAATAGGTGGATGTGATATCTCCACTATAATAATATAATGTTTATAGCCAGGCTATATAATAGGTGGATGTGATATCTCCACTATAATAATATAATGTTTATAGCCAGGCTATATAATAGGTGGATGTGATATCTCCACTATAATAATATAATAATATGTTTATAGCCAGGCTATATAATAGGTGGATGTGATATCTCCACTATAATAATAATATGTTCATAGCCAGGCTATATAATAGGTGGATGTGATATCTCCACTATAATAATATAATGTTTATAGCCAGGCTATATAATAGGTGGATGTGATATCTCCACTATAATAATATAATAATATGTTTATAGCCAGGCTATATAATAGGTGGATGTGATATCTCCACTATAATAATAATATGTTCATAGCCAGGCTATATAATAGGTGGATGTGATATCTCCACTATAATAATATAATAATATGTTTATAGCCAGGCTATATAATAGGTGGATGTGATATCTCCACTATAATAATATAATAATATGTTTATAGCCAGGCTATATAATAGGTGGATGTGATATCTCCACTATAATAATAATATGTTTATATCCAGGCTATATAATAGGTGGATGTGATATCTCCACTATAATAATAATATGTTTATAGCCAGGCTATATAATAGGTGGATGTGATATCTCCACTATAATAATATAATAATATGTTTATAGCCAGGCTATATAATAGGTGGATGTGATATCTCCACTATAATAATAATATGTTCATAGCCAGGCTATATAATAGGTGGATGTGATATCTCCACTATAATAATATAATAATATGTTTATAGCCAGGCTATATAATAGGTGGATGTGATATCTCCACTATAATAATATAATAATATAATGTTTATATCCAGGCTATATAATAGGTGGATGTGATATCTCCACTATAATAATATAATAATATGTATATAGCCAGGCTATATAATAGGTGGATGTGATATCTCCACTATAATAATATAATAATATGTTTATAGCCAGGCTATATAATAGGTGGATGTGATATCTCCACTATAATAATATAATAATATGTTTATAGCCAGGCTATATAATAGGTGGATGTGATATCTCCACTATAATAATAATATGTTTATATCCAGGCTATATAATAGGTGGATGTGATATCTCCACTATAATAATAATATGTTTATAGCCAGGCTATATAATAGGTGGATGTGATATCTCCACTATAATAATATAATAATATGTTTATAGCCAGGCTATATAATAGGTGGATGTGATTTCTCCACTATAATAATATAATAATATGTATATAGCCAGGCTATATAATAGGTGGATGTGATATCTCCACTATAATAATATAATAATATGTTTATAGCCAGGCTATATAATAGGTGGATGTGATATCTCCACTATAATAATAATATGTTTATAGCCAGGCTATATAATAGGTGGATGTGATATCTCCACTATAATAATAATATGTTTATAGCCAGGCTATATAATAGGTGGATGTGATATCTCCACTATAATAATATAATAATATAATGTTTATAGCCAGGCTATATAATAGGTGGATGTGATATCTCCACTATAATAATATAATAATATGTTTATATCCAGGCTATATAATAGGTGGATGTGATATCTCCACTATAATAATATAATAATATGTTTATAGCCAGGCTATATAATAGGTGGATGTGATATCTCCACTATAATAATATAATAATATGTTTATAGCCAGGCTATATAATAGGTGGATGTGATATCTCCACTATAATAATATAATGTTTATAGCCAGGCTATATAATAGGTGGATGTGATATCTCCACTATAATAATATAATAATATGTTTATAGCCAGGCTATATAATAGGTGGATGTGATATCTCCACTATAATAATATAATAATATAATGTTTATATCCAGGCTATATAATAGGTGGATGTGATATCTCCACTATAATAATATAATAATATGTTTATAGCCAGGCTATATAATAGGTGGATGTGATATCTCCACTATAATAATATAATAATATGTTTATAGCCAGGCTATATAATAGGTGGATGTGATATCTCCACTATAATAATATAATGTTTATAGCCAGGCTATATAATAGGTGGATGTGATATCTCCACTATAATAATATAATAATATGTTTATAGCCAGGCTATATAATAGGTGGATGTGATATCTCCACTATAATAATAATATGTTTATAGCCAGGCTATATAATAGGTGGATGTGATATCTCCACTATAATAATATAATAATATGTTTATAGCCAGGCTATATAATAGGTGGATGTGATATCTCCACTATAATAATATAATGTTTATAGCCAGGCTATATAATAGGTGGATGTGATATCTCCACTATAATAATATAATAATATGTTCATAGCCAGGCTATATAATAGGTGGATGTGATATCTCCACTATAATAATATAATGTTTATAGCCAGGCTATATAATAGGTGGATGTGATATCTCCACTATAATAATAATATGTTTATAGCCAGGCTATATAATAGGTGGATGTGATATCTCCACTATAATAATATAATAATATGTTTATAGCCAGGCTATATAATAGGTGGATGTGATATCTCCACTATAATAATATAATAATATGTTTATAGCCAGGCTATATAATAGGTGGATGTGATATCTCCACTATAATAATATAATGTTTATAGCCAGGCTATATAATAGGTGGATGTGATATCTCCACTATAATAATATAATAATATGTTTATAGCCAGGCTATATAATAGGTGGATGTGATATCTCCACTATAATAATATAATGTTTATAGCCAGGCTATATAATAGGTGGATGTGATATCTCCACTATAATAATATAATGTTTATAGCCAGGCTATATAATAGGTGGATGTGATATCTCCACTATAATAATATAATAATATGTTTATAGCCAGGCTATATAATAGGTGGATGTGATATCTCCACTATAATAATAATATGTTTATAGCCAGGCTATATAATAGGTGGATGTGATATCTCCACTATAATAATATCATGTTTATAGCCAGGCTATATAATAGGTGGATGTGATATCTCCACTATAATAATAATATGTTTATAGCCAGGCTATATAATAGGTGGATGTGATATCTCCACTATAATAATAATATGTTTATAGCCAGGCTATATAATAGGTGGATGTGATATCTCCACTATAATAATATAATAATATGTTTATATCCAGGCTATATAATAGGTGGATGTGATATCTCCACTATAATAATATAATAATATGTTTATAGCCAGGCTATATAATAGGTGGATGTGATATCTCCACTATAATAATATAATAATATAATGTTTATAGCCAGGCTATATAATAGGTGGATGTGATATCTCCACTATAATAATAATATGTTTATAGCCAGGCTATATAATAGGTGGATGTGATATCTCCACTATAATAATATAATAATATGTTTATAGCCAGGCTATATAATAGGTGGATGTGATATCTCCACTATAATAATATAATAATATGTTTATAGCCAGGCTATATAATAGGTGGATGTGATATCTCCACTATAATAATATAATAATATGTTTATAGCCAGGCTATATAATAGGTGGATGTGATATCTCCACTATAATAATAATATGTTTATAGCCAGGCTATATAATAGGTGGATGTGATATCTCCACTATAATAATATAATGTTTATAGCCAGGCTATATAATAGGTGGATGTGATATCTCCACTATAATAATAATATGTTTATAGCCAGGCTATATAATAGGTGGATGTGATATCTCCACTATAATAATATAATAATATGTTTATATCCAGGCTATATAATAGGTGGATGTGATATCTCCACTATAATAATAATATGTTTATAGCCAGGCTATATAATAGGTGGATGTGATATCTCCACTATAATAATATAATAATATGTTTATAGCCAGGCTATATAATAGGTGGATGTGATATCTCCACTATAATAATATAATAATATGTTTATAGCCAGGCTATATAATAGGTGGATGTGATATCTCCACTATAATAATATAATGTTTATAGCCAGGCTATATAATAGGTGGATGTGATATCTCCACTATAATAATATAATGTTTATAGCCAGGCTATATAATAGGTGGATGTGATATCTCCACTATAATAATATAATAATATGTTTATAGCCAGGCTATATAATAGGTGGATGTGATATCTCCACTATAATAATATAATGTTTATAGCCAGGCTATATAATAGGTGGATGTGATATCTCCACTATAATAATATAATGTTTATAGCCAGGCTATATAATAGGTGGATGTGATATCTCCACTATAATAATAATATGTTTATAGCCAGGCTATATAATAGGTGGATGTGATATCTCCACTATAATAATATAATAATATAATGTTTATAGCCAGGCTATATAATAGGTGGATGTGATATCTCCACTATAATAATATAATAATATGTTTATAGCCAGGCTATATAATAGGTGGATGTGATATCTCCACTATAATAATAATATGTTTATAGCCAGGCTATATAATAGGTGGATGTGATATCTCCACTATAATAATATAATAATATAATGTTTATAGCCAGGCTATATAATAGGTGGATGTGATATCTCCACTATAATAATATAATAATATGTTTATAGCCAGGCTATATAATAGGTGGATGTGATATCTCCACTATAATAATATAATAATATGTTTATAGCCAGGCTATATAATAGGTGGATGTGATATCTCCACTATAATAATATAATGTTTATAGCCAGGCTATATAATAGGTGGATGTGATATCTCCACTATAATAATATAATAATATGTTTATAGCCAGGCTATATAATAGGTGGATGTGATATCTCCACTATAATAATATAATGTTCATAGCCAGGCTATATAATAGGTGGATGTGATATCTCCACTATAATAATATAATAATATGTTTATAGCCAGGCTATATAATAGGTGGATGTGATATCTCCACTATAATAATAATATGTTCATAGCCAGGCTATATAATAGGTGGATGTGATATCTCCACTATAATAATATAATGTTTATAGCCAGGCTATATAATAGGTTGGTGTGATATCTCCACTATAAAAGTAGCTATGTGGATGGGAGGCTGGGTGTAATATGTCCACTAGGCCTTTAATGATAGGGTTACAGCCAGGCTATGATAGATAGGTGGGTGTATGTCCACTATAAAAATAGTTTCACAGCTAGGCCTATGAGAATGGGTGCACTATATCCACTCTAGTAAAAGGTTTATAACCATGTGAAAAACAATATTATGTTACGTTCACTAGTGATTATCAGTAGCTAACCAACAGAAGTCCGATAGTACGGCTAGTTTAAGCAGATAGCTGGATAGCCTAGCCATGTTGTAATGTGCGCCTTTTACTCACCAGTAAGCTTAACTAGGAAGCAATATCTCGTCTCATGTAAAACTCCTGAAACCCCGCCCCTCCTCCTATCTTTGTCTCCGCGGTACACCGATCTGGCGCTGTGATTTACTTCAGATTTTAGCTAATAAACTGTAGTCGGTTATTCTAGTGCTGTTTTCATTTGGTTAGCTGTCCTCTTCTGGAATTGGGCCCCGAGGACCGGAGAAAAGCCAGGATGACAGGGCGGAAACGGAACGAACCACAGACCAAGCCCAGACAGAACGGTACGCTCGATTTAGTTTCCACGCCGGCGCGCCGGGTGAGCGGGTTTTTAAAACAGTGTGGTGGTGGCATTTCTCTGTACATTGATTTTGAAAATATTCTTTGCATTTTTCTGGCAATTTCCTACAAGAGCTTTAGAGCATCGAAATACACATATCCAATCTAAAGACTACATCTGAGTTAAACGCAGGTTTGTTATTACTATTCATTTATATCTAAAGTGCCAACAACATTTATAAAGATAAACAGAGCAGGCCTGGGCCGAAAATAGTTGTATTCTGTAGTTTAGTAGAAAATAAAAACGTTTCAAATACTCAAGGTAGTCTAATATAGTTTATATAGAGTTTCAACTAAAAGCTAACTATACTGAACAAAAATATGATATAATATGTTTCAAGTGTGTAACAGTGTAGGTCCCTCTCTTCGCCCCAACCCGGGCTCGAACCAGGAACCCTTGCACACATCAACAACTGACACCCCACGAAGCATCGTTACCCATCGCGCCACAAAAGCCGCGGCTCTTGCAACGCAAGGGGAAACCCTACTTCAAGTCTCAGAGCGAGTGACGTCACCGATTGAAACGCTATTACCGCGCACCACCGCTAACTAACTAGCCATTTCACTTCGGTTACATTTGCAGTGTTTCATAAAAGATCCCAGAAATGTTCCATATGCACAAAAAGCTTATTTCTCTAATATTTTATTCTTTGCCGAGATAATCCATACACCTGACAGGTGTGGCATATCAAGAAGCTGATTAAACAGCATGTGCAAAAAGGCCACTCTTAAATGTGCAGTTTTGTCACACAACACCACAGATGTATCAAGTTTTGAGGGAGCGTGCAATTGGCATGCTGACTGCAGGAATGTCCACCAGAGAATTGAATGTTCATTTCTCTACCATAAGTCGCCTCCAACGTCATTTAGGGAATTTTGCAGTTTGTCCAACCGGCCTCACAACCGCAGACCACGTGTAAACACCCCAGCCCAGGACCTCCACATCCGGCTACTTCACCTGCGGGATCGTCTGTGGGGGTGCTGAGGAGTATTTCTGTCTGTAATAAAGCCCTTTTGTGTGGAAAAACTAATTCTGATTGGTTGGGCCTGGCTCCCCAATGGGTGGGCCTGGCTCCCAAGTGAGTGGGTCTATCCCCTCGCAGGCCCACCCATGGCTGCACCCTTGCCAAGTCATGTGAAATCCATAGATTAGGGCCTCGTTTATTTATTTCTATTGATTGATTTCCTTGTATTAACTGTAACTCAGTAAAATCTTAGAAATTGATGCATGTTGAGTTTATATTTTTGTTCAGTATATTTTCTTTGATATTCAAATACAGGTCTCAGAAAAATAAATAATATTTGAAAGTATTTTGAATAGGGCTACCTCTCAGAATACAAATAATATTTTAAGGTAGCCCATTTTAATATATGCAAGCAAAAACATGTTTTATTGACGGCTGCCAAATATTTGATGAAGAGATCAAAACAACAACAGTTTGAATTAGTCTAAATATATGATCATAAATCAAATCAAATTTTATCGGTTGCATACACATATTTAGCAGATGTTATTGCGTGTGTGGCGAAATGCTGGTGTCCCTATCTCCAACAGTGCAGTGAGATCTAACAATAAAGAACAAAACACAGAAATCTAAAAGTAAAAGAATGGAAATAAGAAATATAGGTAAGATCAGGGATATTGCCTCTGTGTTTTGAAACAGGTCGGTATTGTGGTGAAATGGAAGAGGAAACACTATGCAACTATTGTGACCTCGAAGAAATAGAGAATGAAACTCATTTTATCCTCTATTGCCATTTCTACCACGATATACGCTTGCTCTTATTCCAGAAAGCACACCAGATATACCCTGGCATTATGTGGCTGAGCCATGAGGAGACAGACCACCAGATATACCCTGGCATTATGTGGCTGAGCCATGAGGAGAAACTGAAATGTGTTTTTGTCCATTGTGTATTTTCGTTTGCGGAATATTTAGATAAAGCCTGGTATAAAAGAAAAAGGTGTTACCTATAATTAAATTGTAAAAACATTTAGTTTCTGTATGTGGTAAATGGCACGTGTGTATATAGATTGTGTATAGGCTTATGTCTCCCACATTTTTATGTCTCTCAGCATTTTTTCAAAGTGACCCCGAACTTTTCAATGGTAGTGTACATATACAGTACCAGTCAGAAGTTTGGACACACATACTCATTCAAGGGTTTTTCTTTATTTTTACTATTTTCTACATTGTAGAATAATAGTGAAGACATCAAAACTACAAAATAACACATATGGAATCATGTAGTAACCAAAAAAGTTTTAAACAAATCTAAATATATTTTATATTTGAGATTCTTCAAAGGAGCCACCCTTTGCCTTGATGACAGCTTTGCACACTCTTGGCATTCTCTCAACCAGCTTCACCTGGAATGCTTTTCCAACAGTCTTGAATGAGTTTCCACATATGCTGAGCACTTGTTGGCTGCTTTTCCTTCACTCTGAGGTCCAACTCACCCCAAACCATCTCAATTGGGTTGAGGTCGGGTGATTGTGGAGGCCAGGTCATCTGATGCATCTCTCCATCACTCTCCTTCTTGGTCAAATAGCCCTTACACAGCCTGGAGGTGTGTTTTGGATCATTGTCCTGTTGAAAAACAAATTATAGTCCCACTAAGCGCAAACCAGATGGGATGGCGAATCGCTGCAGAATGCTGTGGTCGCAATGCTGGTTAAGTGTGCCTTGAATTCTAAATACATCACTGACAGTGTCACCAGCAATGCACCCCCACACCATCACACCTCCTCCTCCATGCTTCACGGTGGGAACAACACATGTGGAGATCATCCGTTCACCTACTCTGCGTCTCACAAAGACACGACGGTTGGATCCAAACTTTCATATTTGGACTGATCAGACCAAAGGACAGATTTCCACCGGTCTAATGTCTATTGCTTGTGTTTCTTGCCCCAAGCACGTCCATTCTTATTATTGGTGTCCTTTAGTAGTTGTTTCTTTGCAGCAATTCGACCATGAAGTCCTGATTCACGCAGTCTCCTCTGAACAGTGGCTGTTGAGATGTGTCTATTACTTGAACTCTGTGAAGCATTTATTTGGGCTGCAATTTCTGAGGCTGGTAACTCTAATGAACTTATCCTCTGCAGCAGAGGTAACTCTGGGTCTTCCTTTCCTGTGGCGGTCCTCATGAGAGCCAGATTCATCATAACGCTTGATGGTTTTTGCAACTCCACTTGAAGAAACGTTCAAAGTTCTTGAAATGTTCTGTATTGACTGATCTTCGTCTTAAAGTAATGATGGACTGTCATTTCTCTTTGCTTATTTGAGCTGTTCTTGCCATAATATGGACTTGGTCTTTTACTAAATAGGGCTATCTTCAGTATACCATCCCTTCCTTGTCACAACACAATTGATTGTCTCAAATGCATTAAGAAGGAAAGAAATTCCACAAAATAACTTCTAACAAGGCACACCTGTTAATTGAAATGCATTCCAGGTGACTACCTCATGCAGCTGGTTGAGAGAATGCTAAGCGTGTGCAAAGCTGTCATGAAGACAAAGAGTGGCTACTTTGAAGAATCTCAAATATACAATAAATCTTGATTTGTTTAAACACTTTTTTGGTTACTCCATGATTCCATTTGTGTTATTTCATAGTTTTGATGTCTTCGAAGAAAAACCCTGGGAGTAGGTGTGTCCAAACGTTTGACTGGTACTATATATATATATATATATTTGTGTGTGATGGGATGTATAGACATTATGCACAGTATATGATAGAATATGTATTATATCTGAAGAATACGTGGATGGAATATTATATGTACAGCAATAGTTGAATAGGATAGACCTTGACTATAATACAGTATATACATATGAAATGGGTAAAACAGTATGTAAACATTATTAAAGTGGCCAGTGTTCCATGTCTATGTGGCAGCAGCCTCTAAGTTGCAGGGAAGAGTAACAGGATGGTAGCCGCCTAGCGACAGTGACTAAGTTCAGGGCAGGGTACTGGGTGGAGGCCAGCTAGTGATGGCTATTTAACAGTCTGATGGCCTTGAGATTAAAAAACAGCTTCTGTCTATCGGTCCCAGCTTTGATGCACCTGTACTGACCTCGCCTTCTGGATGATAGCGGGGTGAACAGGCTGTGGCTCGGGTGGCTGAGGTCCTTTGATAATCTTCTTGGCCTTCCTGCGACACCGTGTGCTGTAATGTCCTGAAGGGCAGGCAGTGTGCTCCCGGTTGATGCGTTGGGCTGACCGCACCACCCTCTGGAGAGCCCTGCGGTTGCGGGCTGTGCATATGCACACTGGTCACTTTAATAATGTTTAGTTACTGTTTTTACATACTGTTTACCCATGTTTCTTGTCAATGTCCTCCTATGCAACTATTGCTGTACATACCATTCTATCCAGGTATGCTTCAGATATACTACATACTGTAGCATAAACACATGGTATGCAGGGCTCTTAGATATCTTAATATAGCCTAGAATTACATACATGAGGGACATGGAATCCCCTCAACATTAGACTAGATCACTTTTGCAGCTTCAAAATGACTAACAAATATGTGTCTAGTAACTTAGTGAGTATTACAATAGCAATATTGTTGATACATAGGACTTTGGAAATTGCTTTATAATTGCATAATAAATTGAGTTATTCCATAAGAGGAATAAGGAACAGTCACTATTCCTCGTGTACAGTAGTTACAAAAACTCTCAGCTCATTGCTATCCAATTCAAATGTGATTACCAAAGTAATATGTCAAAACATCCTAATAAAATGTTGCTCCAAAAGGTCATTTGTTTTATTACACAAGCACAGTTTAATGTTAAGTGTTCAGAGAACGCTAACAGTAACAAAATATGGCTAATAAGTGTTGAAAGGAAACTAAATATCCCAAAACTGCCTTCTTGAATCAACTATAGACAAGGTAGGTTGAAAATCATGTTAGTTTGTATTCTGAGTAAACGGTTCCTTTAAAGATGGTATAGCGGGTGTTTAGAAGTTGTTTTGGCCAAGCATCCAACTTGCTGTTTACAATGTTTGAAAAATGGCTTTGAATTGCTCTGCAGTATGTTCAGGTATCATAAAATGAATTACAGCTTCCAATCTTTTCAGTGGCATGTAGGAAGAGTCATACAGTAGTTGAGCGTCACAATTTATTTATACTTCTCTGTACAAAATGTAATTGGTTAGACTTGATTATGTACACCTGGGGCAATGGACATTCAGGAGAATGGACATTTACAAAATGTTTCTGACAGAAATGTATTGTGTAGATCCAATATGCTGTCAGATAGATTGGAATAGTATAGGAGTGTGGGCTCTATTCATTCTATTTCCATCTTCAGCATGCAGTTCCAGATACAGCCCTGCCATTAGTTGAAGGCTGCCAATCCAATAGTTTCAGAAAAGTCTCACTTCCTGAGATCTGTATTCAAATATTTGCAAAAAAAAAATTACAAATAGAAGTAGTTGCTTTCTCAGATCCATATTCACATAGTTTACACAAGTAGGTACTCAAATAGTTTGAATAGTAACTTTGAGGTCTTTATTTGGGTTTAATAAGTGGTCCGTTTTTGGAATCTGTATTCCAATAGTTGTAGTCACCTCCAAAGTAGCTATTTGTTCCCCAAGAAAGATTTTTACTTTCCACAAAGCAGTTAAAAACTATATTTATCCCAGGTCTGAAACAGAGCGCACCTAAAATCACAACCTTTTGTTATGATTTCAATACCATCAGTGAGCGAGTGCGCGCACACCACACACACACACACACACACACACCCCACCCAGACAATCACACACAGTTCAGTAGGACTAGTAGTTAGGCTGTATTTGTAGTAGCCACATAGCTAGAATAAAAAAAACAGATGGAGACTTCTTCACCAGTCCTTTATTAAGTGTCTACAGAAAACAGAAACAACTACTGGGGTGTGTTCAGAACACACAAGGTTTCACAGCGTTTGGAAACTTCTCTATCGAGCAGTTTGTGGGTGTGTTAAGAGGGACCACAAAACTATTACGTCCCATTACTTACTAGATCAGTATAGGCTGTGTGTGTGTTATGATTCCCTACTGGCCTTATGCCCCCGTGTGCACTTGACTTGCTCACTCAGTCCCCTTCATGGATGTAAAAGCATTGGATTAATCATGGACTTGAGTTTTCACCATGTCAAAATAATATCTGATATGATTTTCCTCACACCAGTCCATTCCTTTTAAATCCACAAGGTGGGATGAAGGTACACACTTCAGGGAGAAGAAGAGACATCAGGGTGTTGATGTTGGAGGGTGGTGGAGGGGGGGGGGTTGACAAGGTGGGGCTGTAGGAGGGGTGAGTTGAGGATGGGGGGTGTCAAGTTGAGAGTAGAGAAGGGTGGAGTAGAGTAGAGCTGGAGGAGCGTAGAGGTAAGTCTGTAGGAGGGTTGAATGTGTAGAGTGGAGCTGGAGGAGCGTAGAGGTAAATCTGTAGGAGGGCTGAATGTGTAGAGTGGAGCTGGAGGAGCGTAGAGGTAAGTCTGTAGGAGGGTTGAATGAGTAGAGTAGAGTGGAGGAGCATAGAGGTAAGTCTGTAGGAGGGTTGAATGAGTAGAGTAGAGTGGAGGAGCGTAGAGGTAAGTCTGTAGGAGGGTTGAATGAGTAGAGTGGAGGAGCGTAGAGGTAAGTCTGTAGGAGGGTTGAATGAGTAGAGTGGAGCTGGAGGAGCGTAGAGGTAAGTCTGTAGGAGGGTTGAATGAGTAGAGTAGAGTGGAGGAGCATAGAGGTAAGTCTGTAGGAGGGTTGAATGAGTAGAGTAGAGTGGAGGAGCGTAGAGGTAAGTCTGTAGGAGGGTTGAATGAGTAGAGTGGAGGAGCGTAGAGGTAAGTCTGTAGGAGGGTTGAATGAGTAGAGTAGAGTGGAGGAGCGTAGAGGTAAGTCTGTAGGAGGGTTGAATGAGTAGAGTAGAGTGGAGGAGCGTAGAGGTAAGTCTGTAGGAGAGTTGAATGTGTAAAGTGGAGCTGGAGGAGCGTTGAGGTAAGTCTGTAGGAGGGTTGAATGAGTAGAGTGGAGCTGGAGGAGCGTAGAGGTAAGTCTGTAGGAGGGTTGAATGAGTAGAGTAGAGTGGAGGAGCGTAGAGCTAAGTCTGTAGGAAGGTTGAATGAGTAGAGTGGAGCTGGAGGAGCGTAGAGGTAAGTCTGTAGGAGGGTTGAATGAGTAGAGTGGAGCTGGAGGAGCGTAGAGGTAAGTCTGTAGGAGGGTTGAATGAGTAGAGTAGAGTGGAGGAGCGTAGAGGTAAGTCTGTAGGAGGGTTGAATGAGTAGAGTGGAGGAGCGTAGAGGTAAGTCTGTAGGAGGGTTGAATGAGTAGAGTGGAGGAGCGTAGAGGTAAGTCTGTAGGAGGGTTGAATGAGTAGAGTGGAGGAGCGTAGAGGTAAGTCTGTAGGAGGGTTGAATGAGTAGAGTAGAGTGGAGGAGCGTAGAGCTAAGTCTGTAGGAAGGTTGAATGAGTAGAGTAGAGTGGAGGAGCGTAGAGCTAAGTCTGTAGGAGGGTTGAATGAGTAGAGTGGAGCTGGAGGAGCGTAGAGGTAAGTCTGTAGGAGGGTTGAATGAGTAGAGTAGAGTGGAGGAGCGTAGAGGTAAGTCTGTAGGAGGGTTGAATGAGTAGAGTGGAGCTGGAGGAGCGTAGAGGTAAGTCTGTAGGAGGGTTGAATGAGTAGAGTAGAGTGGAGGAGCGTAGAGGTAAGTCTGTAGGAGGGTTGAATGAGTAGAGTGGAGGGGAGGAGCGTAGAGGTAAGTCTGTAGGAGGGTTGAATGAGTAGAGTAGAGTGGAGGAGCGTAGAGGTAAGTCTGTAGGAGGGTTGAATGAGTAGAGTAGAGTGGAGGAGCGTAGAGGTAAGTCTGTAGGAGGGTTGAATGAGTAGAGTGGAGGGGAGGAGCGTAGAGGTAAGTCTGTAGGAGGGTTGAATGAGTAGAGTGGAGTGGAGGAGCGTAGAGGTAAGTCTGTAGGAGGGTTGAATGAGTAGAGTGGAGTGGAGGAGCGTAGAGGTAAGTCTGTAGGAGGGTTGAATGAGTAGAGTGGAGCTGGAGGAGCGTAGAGGTAAGTCTGTAGGAGGGTTGAATGAGTAGAGTGGAGTGGAGGAGCGTAGAGGTAAGTCTGTAGGAGGGTTGAATGAGTAGAGTGGAGCTGGAGGAGCGTAGAGGTAAGTCTGTAGGAGGGTTGAATGAGTAGAGTGGAGCTGGAGGAGCGTAGAGGTAAGTCTGTAGGAGGGTTGAATGAGTAGAGTGGAGCTGGAGGAGCGTAGAGGTAAGTCTGTAGGAGGGTTGAATGAGTAGAGTGGAGCTGGAGGAGCGTAGAGGTAAGTCTGTAGGAGGGTTGAATGAGTAGAGTGGAGCTGGAGGAGCGTAGAGGTAAGTCTGTAGGAGGGTTGAATGAGTAGAGTAGAGGTGGAGGAGCGTAGAGGTAAGTCTGTAGGAGGGATGAATGGAGTAGAGGTGGAGGAGCGTAGAGGTAAGTCTGTAGGAGGGTTGAATGAGTAGAGTGGAGCTGGAGGAGCGTAGAGGTAAGTCTGTAGGAGGGTTGAATGAGTAGAGTGGAGTGGAGGAGCGTAGAGGTAAGTCTGTAGGAGGGATGAATGGAGTAGAGGTGGAGGAGCGTAGAGGTAAGTCTGTAGGAGGGTTGAATGAGTAGAGTGGAGTGGAGGAGCGTAGAGGTAAGTCTGTAGGAGGGATGAATGGAGTAGAGGTGGAGGAGCGTAGAGGTAAGTCTGTAGGAGGGTTGAATGAGTAGAGTAGAGTGGAGGAGCGTAGAGGTAAGTCTGTAGGAGGGTTGAATGAGTAGAGTGGAGCTGGAGGAGCGTAGAGGTAAGTCTGTAGGAGGGTTGAATGAGTAGAGTGGAGTGGAGGAGCGTAGAGGTAAGTCTGTAGGAGGGATGAATGGAGTAGAGTAGAGTGGAGGAGCGTAGAGGTAAGTCTGTAGGAGGGTTGAATGAGTAGAGTGGAGCTGGAGGAGCGTAGAGGTAAGTCTGTAGGAGGGTTGAATGAGTAGAGTAGAGTGGAGGAGCGTAGAGGTAAGTCTGTAGGAGGGTTGAATGAGTAGAGTGGAGTGGAGGAGCGTAGAGGTAAGTCTGTAGGAGGGTTGAATGAGTAGAGTGGAGCTGGAGGAGCGTAGAGGTAAGTCTGTAGGAGGGTTGAATGAGTAGAGTGGAGGGGAGGGGGGTTTGGCAGCAGCAGAGAAGTGTTTTCTGTAAACTGAAAGGCGACAACTAGAATAGGCCTAGTTGTGTAATAAGAGTCTTTGACAGTGGTAAGGCAACTAGTCAGACTACACAGGAAGTGAGGAAACCCAACAGGAAGTGATGACAACAAACATGACATGGCGAAATGACAAGTGCTACGGTGGGTTTTCCACTTTAGAAACGGGCTTCCTTCACAATAATCATAATATAAAGAAACAACCATGCACAACACGCATATGGAGAGCAAAAATAACCGCTGGGATGCAAACTTTAATAAACAAAATAACAGTTCTTCCATTTTATAGAGGGAAATACTTCACACCCACACATCTCTGAATACTTTAGAGAGTAAAAGCACAACTTCCCTATCTCTATCATTATCAGGCTTGACTGAGTAACTGGGTTAGAGCTGTTAAGAGTCATTGGGTCTGGATGGGACTTGGTGAGGCAGAGTCACAGTGAGGTTATTACTGAGTCATTACATACTGACCAAGGCTTCTGCGCTGAGGTGGTGGTATGGGGGCTGCATAGTGTAGTAAACTGGTGTTCAAACACTGAATGGACCTGTCTCTGCAGGACCAGGCCACACACAGACGCGCACGCGCACACACACACACACACACACACACACACAGAGAGAGAGAGAGAGAGAGAAAAACAGAGAGAGAGGCCCAGGATGGGACTGTTTTTCAATACGTCATGCTCTACCGCTTTCTCTTCTTATTCAACTGTCGAATAACAGTTGATCCCCGCCCTGACTGACGCATCTCAGGCCTGCCAATGGATGCGCTCTCCATCCGTCATCCCTCCTCTGGCCCTTTACTTGAGGAAGCAGTCCAGTTTCCTCTGGATGCTTTCGAAGGAGTCGGCTCCCATGTAGTCCGCCTGGCCCGCCTCCCATCGCTGCCTCCTCTCCTCACTGGACACCTGGGGCGCCTGAGGGGGAGGCGGGGGGAGGATGATCTCAACCACACTGTCACAGACCTCCTCCTATAGGGGGGTGGAGGGAGAGACAGGGGAGGCAAACCAGATGAGTGTTCTGAGACATGGAGAAATAATCACTAACAGCCATGAAGCATTTCCCCTCAACCCAAAGCATTGACCAATCAGCAGCTTCCTCTACAGAGAAACAGAACTAAGCGAAAAGCCAATCAGCTTCTTCCTGTTACCGTGGCAACTCCAATAAGCACAGCCGGCCGGGTTTTTAGAGTTGAACTAGGGTGTCAGAAGTATAGCACTACATCGGTGACTACATCATCACCCTACTGCAATATTATTATTGCACTATATAAGGCATATGGTGCCATTTCAGACATGCCCTTAGATTACCTGTTTAAAGTATCCATGAGAGACAGGGAGAGAGGTTACCATGTCAATGACTTGCCACTACAGAGGGTCACACACACACACACACACACACACACACACACCCATCAGCGACTGAAACCAGCAAATACTGTACTTAAACTTCTGTACGATTAAACTGTGAACACACTGTAATCAAATACACAAACTGTCCTTCAACAGTCCTCTCAAAACACATACAGTGCCTTAAAGCCCTTGCTTTAATCCACATTTGGTTGTGTTACAGCCCGAATTCAAAATTGATTAAATAGATTTGTTTCTCTCACCCATCTACACACCATACCCCATAATAACAAAATGAAATCTTAAATTTTTTTACACCCCTGAGTCAATACGTGTTAGAATCACCTTTGGCAGTGAGTCTTTCTGGGTAAGTCTCTAAGTGCTTTGCACACCTTGATTGTACATTATTTTATTTTTTATGCTCTGTCAAGTTGGTTGTTGATCATTGCTAGACAGCCATCTTCAAGTCTTGCCATTGATTTTCAAGCCAATTTAAACTATTTAACTAGGCCACTCAGGAAAATTCAGTGTCATCTTGGTAAGCAACTCCAGTGTATATTTGACCTTGTGATTTAGGTTATTGTCCTGCTCAAAGGTGAATTTGTATCCCAAGCTGAACCAGGTTTTTCCTTAAGGACTTCCCTGTGCTTAGATTTATTCAGTTTCTTTTTATCCTAAAAAACTCCCTAGTCCGTGCTGATGACAAGCATACCCATAACATGATGCAGCCACCACCATGCTTGAAAATATGACGAGTGGTACTCAGTGATGTGTTGGATTTTCCCCAAACATAACACTTTGTATTCAGGACAAAGTTAATTTCTTTGCCACATTTTTTGCAGTTTTACTTTTTTGTCTTATTGAAAACAGAATGCATGTTTTGGAATATGTTTTATTCTGTACAGGCTTCCTTCTTTTCACATTGTAAATTAGGTTAGTATTGTGGAATAACTACAATGTTATTGATCCATCCTCGGTTCTCCTATCACAGCCATTAAACTTGAAATGTTTTAAAGTCCCCATTGGTCTCATGGTGAAATCCCTGAGCAGTTTCCTTCCTCTCCGGCAACTGAGTTAGTTAGGACGCCTGCATCTTTGTAGTGACTGGGTGTATTGATACACCATCCAAAGTGTAATTAATAACTTCACCATGCTCAAAGGGATATTCAATGTCTGCTTTTTTAGTTTTTACCCATCTACCAATAGGTGCCCTTCTTTGCGAGGCAATGGAAAACCTCCCTGTTATTTGTGGTTGAATCTGTGTTTGAAATTCACTGCTTGACTGATGGACCTTACAATTATCTGTATGTGTGGGGTACAGCGATGAGGTAGTCATTCAGAAATCATGTTAAAACACAGAGTGAGTCAATGCAACTTATTACGTGACTTAAGCACATTTTTACTTTTGAACTTATTTAGGCTTGCCATAACAAAGGGGTTGAATACTTTGACTCAATATATTTAAGTTTTTCATTTTTAACTAATTTATTTTAAAAATCTAAAAACATAATTCCACTTCGACATTATGGGGTATTGTGTGTAGACCAGTGACACAATCTCAAATAAATTCAAGTTGTAACAACAAAATGTGGAAAAAGTCAAGCTGTGTGAATACTTTCCGAAAGCACTGAACATATCTCACAAGTCTTGTTATACATCTTTCAAGATTCAGAAACCATTGTCAGTACTGGAGCTCTTAAGAAGTACACACGCTATGAGACAGACACACACACACGCACGCACACACACACACACACGCAGTACCTCAGTGCAGCCGGAGCAGAACAGTGCGTCTCCATATGAGTCTCTGAGAGCAGGTAGGACCCCAGAGGAGTAGAGGTTCCACCACTGAACCAGGAAGTCAGGGTGCAGGTCACCCGAGCCAGGGGTCAGGGTGTGACCTTTGACCTTCCCAGTCTGGGTGTCATAGGAGTAGTTCCACGGCTTCACCTTCCCCAGGAAGTGGACCACCTTAGCCTCATGACCGTACCTACAAACACACACACCAGAGGTTGTAAATCAAATCAAATGTTATTTGTCAAATGCGCCGAATACAACAGTGAAATGCTCACTTACGAGCCCTTAACCAACAATGCATTTTTAAGAAAATACCTAATTAAAGAACAGCAGTAAAATTACAATGGCGGGGCTATATACAGGGGTACCGTTACAGAGTCAATGTGTGGTGGCACCGGTGTCGAGGTAATTGAGGTAATCTGTACATGTACAGCTGAAGTTGGAAGTTTACATACACCTTAGCCAAATAAATTTAAACTCCGTTTTTCACAATTCCTGACATTTATTCCTAGTAAAAATTCCCTGTCTTGGGTCAGTTAGGATCACCACTTTATTTTAAGAATGTGAAATGTCAGAATAATAGTAGAGAGAATGATTTATTTCAGCTTTTATTTCTTTCATCACATTCCCAGTGGGTCAGAAGTTTACATACACTCAATTAGTATTTGGTAGCATTGCCTTTGACTTGGGTCAAACGTTTCAGGTAGCCTTCCACAAGCTTCCCACAATAAGTTGGGTGAATTTTGGCCCATTCCTCCTGACAGAGCTGGTGTAACTGAGTCAGGTTTGTAGGACTCTTTGCTCGCACATGCTTTTTCAGTTCTGCCCACAAATGTTCTATGGGATTGAGGTCAGGGCTTTGTGATGGCCACTCCAATACCTTGACTTTGTTGTCCTTAAGCCATTTTTCCACATCTTTGGAAGTATGCTTGGGGTCATTGTCCATTTGGAAGACCCATTTGCGACCAAGTTTTAACTTTCTGACTGATGTCTTGAAATGTTGCTTCAATATAGCCACATAATTTTCCTCATGATGCCATCTATTTTGTGAAGTGCAGCAAAGTTCCCCCACAACATGATGCTGCCACCACTGTGCTTCACGGTTGGGATGGTGTTCTTTGGCTTGCAAGCCTCCCCCTTTTTCCTCCAAACATAACGATGGTCATTATGGCCAAATAGTTCTACTTGTGTTTCATCAGACCAGAGGACATTTCTCCAAAAAGTACGATCGTTGTCCCTATGTGCAGTTGCAAACCGTAGTCTGGCTATTTTATGGCGGTTTTGGAGCAGTGGCTTTTTCCTTGCTGAGCGGCCTTTCAGGTTATGTCGATATAGGACTCGTTTTATTGTGGATATAGATACTTTTGTACCCGTTTCCTCCAGCATCTTCACAAGGTCCTTCGCTGTTGTTCTGGGATAGATTTGCACTTTTCGCACCAAAGTACGTTTATCTCTAGGAGACGGAACGCGTCTCCTTCCTGAGCGGTATGACAGCTGCGTGGTCCCATGGTGTTTATACTTGCGTACTATTGTTTGTACAGATGAACGTGGTACCTTCAGGCGTTTGGAAATTGCAATGCAAATAGTCTGGGTAGCCATTTGATTAGATGTTAGGGAGTCTTATGGCTTGGGGATAGAAGCTGTTTAGAAACCTCTTGGACCTAGACTTGGCGCTCCGGTACCGCTTGCTGTGCGGTAGCAGAGAGAACAGTCTATGACTAGGGTGGCTGGAGTCTTTGACAATTTTTAGGGCCGTCCTCTGACACCGCCTGGTATAGACGTCCTGGATGGCAGGAAGCTTGGTCCCGGTTATGTACTGGGCCGTATGCACTACCCTCTGTAGTGCTTTGCGGTCGGAGGCTGAGCAGTTGCCATACCAGGCAGTGATGCAACCCGTCAGGATGCTCTCGATGGTTATCTAGGTCCCCATTCCTTATGATTGTACTGAATGATGTGATGCCTTTCTGCGCCCACTGTTTAAATCTGCTATCCTGAATTGCAGGGATGAAGCTGGGGTCGTATGTGGGCCAACTCAGCAGTTTGATCTCTCTGTCTAATTTATTTTGCTTAACTACCCTAAACCATGTCTTAAGAGAGAAATTAATCCACTGATTTTGTCTATTGTATATTTCTATTAGCATGTCCTTATTTCCCAAAACTGACTGTATGGGTATCTCTGTCAAAGTAGTCTCAATGTCTTTCCATTTGGATTCGTATTCTGAATTGCACCAACACACCAGAGGTCTCAATTGGGCTGACACATAATCATCTTTTAGGTTTGGTAAGGCCATACCCGCACAGTTTTTTGGCAATTGTAATGTTGTATATCTAATTATTTGTCTCTTACTGTTCCAGATAATCGTTGATATCCCATTCCCTAAACTGTTAAGGCAGGATTTCTATGGCTCGGTTACCGTATTTGTTCCAATCATCTCGGCAGGATGTTCATTTTGATTGTTTCAATTCTACTACTAAGATCTAAGGGAAGTGAATTCCACCTGTCTAGGTCATCATTTATTTTCTTGTTGATGTGATCGTAATTTATGCTATAAAGTTTGGCTGTATCTTTTGGTAGATATACTCCAAGATATTTAATGGATGAGGAGGTCCAGGGGAAGTTATAGCTACTCTTCAGCTCTTCCTGTGGGGTATAATTATATACTAGGGCTTGGGTCTTGTGTACTCTAAGCATATACCCTGACTATGTTCTAAATGTTTGTAAAACATCCATCCATCCATCCATCAATCTAGGTCCACTGGAGCCTGGGTCTTTAAGGAATAACAGAACGTCATCAGCCTACATGCATATCTTATGTTCACTGCCTCTTATTGTTATTCCCTCTAAGGTTGGGTCCTGTCTTATTGCCTGTGCTAATGGTTCGAGGTACAAGGAGAAGAGCGTGGGTGAAAGATTACAGCCTTGTCTGGCCCCTCGCTCTAATTTTATCGTTCGTGACAAATGTCCATTTATCTTTATTCTAGCAGTCGGACATGAATACAGTGATTTGATGCACTGTATCACTTCTTTGTTGAAACCAAATCTTTCCATAACTTGGAATAGATAATTCCATCCCACTGAATCAAATAGTTTTTCTTCACCTAGACTGATTAATATTGCACTTGTCTTATTACATTTACATTTAGTCATTTAGCGGACACTCTTATCCAGAGCGACTTACAGTAGTGAATGCATACATTTCATACATTTTTCCCCCCCGTAATGGTCCCCCGTGGGAATCAAACCCACAACCCTGGCGTTGCAAACACCATGCTCTACCAACGGAGTAATGTGGTCCATGACATGTACTGTTTTCCTCATGTTGTCCTGTGTCTGCCTATTATGTTTGAAACCAGTTTGATCTCCGTCAATCAATTCTGGGATTATGTTCTCCATTCTTTTGGCTATTATTGATGCATATAGTTTATAATCCGGGTTAAGAATTGCGATAGGTCTATATGAACTGTACTTCTTATCTTTACCCTCTTTTGGGATTACAGATATGATGGCCTCTCTCCACAATGGTGGAAGACCCCCCTCCTGCAGTGTCCAGTTAAAACAGGCCTTAACCTCTCTTGGGTAGGGGGCAGTATTTTCACGGCCGGATGAAAAACGTACCCAAATTAAAACGGCCTACTATTCGGGCCCAGGAACTAGAATATGCATATTATTAGTAGATTTGGATGGAAAACACTCTGAAGTTTCTACAACTGTTTGAATGATGTCTGTGAGTATAACAGAACTCATATGGCAGGCAAAAACATGAGAAAAATCCAACCAGGAAGTGGGAAGTCTGGTTCTTGTAGTCTTTTCAAGTCATTGCCTATCTAACACACAGTGACTTAGGGTTAATTTTGCACTTCCTAAGGCTTCCACTAGATGTCAACAGTCTTTAGAACCTAGTTTCAGGCTTTTGCAGTGAACAGAGAGCGAACAAGAAGGCCGGGAAGTTGGTGACTCAAAAAATGACATGAGTTTTGTGGCACGCATTTACGTGAAGAGGTATCTGTGTTCCAAAACGTTTTTCAAGACATTGGAATCGTCCGGTTGGAATATTATTGAAGTTTTATGTTTAAAAAGGCCCTAAAGATTGATGCTATACAACGTTTGACATGTTTCAACGAACGTAAATAGTACTTTTTTTAAAAACTTTTCGTTGTGAAATTTTGGCCGCGCTTCCTACATTTGGAGTAGCTTACTGAACACGCAAACAACAAGGAGGTATTTGGACATAAATTATGAACTTTATCGAACAAAACAACATTTATTGTGGACCTGGGATTCCTGGAAGTGTCTTCTGATGAAGATCATCAAAGGTAAGTTAATATTTATAATGCTATTTATGATTTTAGATGACTCCAAAATGGCGGGTATCTGTATTGCCTGGTGTATGTTTCTGAGCGCCATAGTCAGATTATTGCATAGTGTGCTTTCCCCGTGAAGCTTTTTTGAAATCTGTCACAGCGGTTGCATAAAGGAGATGGTTATCAATAATTCTTTGAATAACAGTTTAATATTTGATCAACGTTTATGATGAGTATTTTTGTAAATTGCTGTGCTGATTCACCGGCAGTATTGGAGGCAAAATATTTTCTGAACATCATGCGCCAATGTAAAATGCTGTTTTTGGATATAAATATGAACTTTATCGAACAAAACATACATGTATTGTCTAACATTGAGTCCTGGGAGTGTCATCTGATGAAGATCGTCAAAGGTTAGTGCTTAATTTTCGCTGAATTTCTGGTATTTGTGACCCCTTTCCTGCATGGAAAATGGCTGTGTGGTTTTTCTTGTGTTGTACCTGTCCTAACATAATCTGACTTTATGCTTTCGCTGTAAAGCCTTTTTGAAATCGGACAATGTGGTTACATTAAGGAGAAGTGTACCTTTAAAATAGTCGTATGTTTGAGAACTTTGAATTATGACATTTTGTTGATTTGAATTTGGCGCTCTGATTTTTCACTGGCTGTTGAATAGTGTGAACCGTGGGTGGGACTCTAGCGCTAGCGTCCCACCTGCCCAAGAGAGGTTAAGTAGAGGTGTTAGTTGTTCTCTGAAGGTCTTGAACCATTCTGAAGGGAAGCCATCAGTGCCTAGAGACTTATTTACTTTTAGGTGAGATATTGTTTATTCATTTCTTCAGTGGTTATTTCTGAAGTAAGTCTATCATTTTGCGGAGACATCAAGTGAGTTCAAAGAATGCTCTATTGTCTGTGCATCTGCCTTCTCTGGTTGCTTGTACAGATGTGTGTAATATGATTCAAATGCATTCTTGTAATCGTCTGTTTTGGGGTCTTTTATTTTGAAAATGGTATTCTGTGCTTGTTGTTTCCTGATTCTCCATGCTAGTAATTTGTTTGCCTTTGAGCCTGCTTCATAATATCGTTGTTTCAGGAACCTGAGCTTTTTTTCTACTTCTTCTCTATAAATCTGGTCAATTTCCTGTTTTAGCTTTTGAATCTCTTGTAATATAAGAGGATCTTTGTATTGACTATGAGATCGTTCTAAGTTTCTTAATGTTTCCTGTATTTTCAGTAGTTTCTGTGCTTTAATCTTCTTCTTGAGAGATGATGTGGCTATGATCTTTCCTCTAATAACCGCCTTAGCTGCATCCCACAATGTAGCAGAAGATACTTCCCCATTATCATTATTCTCCAGATAGATGTTCAATTCTGTCTTTATTGATTCCTTGAATGCTGGATCATTCAGCATGCTTGTAATAAGCCTCCATATAGTATTTCTTGGTTTGCTATCAAGGTGTAGAGTAAGGTAAACTCCATTATGATCTGATAAGTCGCACTGCCCGATCCTACAATCCTTAAGCCTGTGTCTATCTGCATTGTACATGAAAAAGTAGTCTAACCTGGAGTATTCAGTGTGGTGGGCTGAGTAAAAAGTAATTTATACCGCTTTAATTTTTGCTTGTAAGCAGAAATCAGGAGGCTAGAATTATGGTCAGATTTACCAAATGGAGGGCGAGGGAAAGCTTTGTACACATCTCTGTGTGTGGAGTAAATGTGGTCTTGAGTTTTTTTCCCCTCTGGTTGCACATTTAACATGCTGATAGAAATTATGTAAAACTGATTTAAGTTTCCCTGCATTAAAGTCCCCGGCCACTTGGAGCGCCACCTCTGGATGAGCATTTTCCTGTTTGCTTATGGCGGAACACAGCTCATTGAGTGTGGTTTTAGTGCCAGCATCGGTGTGTGGTGGTATGTAGACAGCTACGAAGAATACAGATGAAAACTCTAGGTAGACAGTGTGGTCTACAGCTTATCATGAGATACTCTACCTCAGGTGAGCAGAACCTTGATACTTCCGTAGATATCGTGCACCAGCTGTTGTTTACAAATATACATATGCCGCAACCCTGTGTCTTACCAGAGGCTGCTGTTCTATCCTGCCGATAGAGTATATACCCCCAGCTGTATGTTATTAATATTGTCGTTCAGCCACGACTCGCTGAATCATAAGATATTACAGGTTTTAATGTCCCGTTGGTAGGGTATACGTGCTTTCAGTTTGTCCCATTTATTTTCCAGCGATTGAACGTTGGCTAACAGTACGAATGGCAAAGGCAGATTAGCCACTCGTCACCTGATCCTCACAAGGCACCCCGATCTCTTGCCGCGAAATCTCTGTTTCTTTCTCCTGCGAATGATGAGGATGAGGGCCTGTTCGGGTGTCTGGAGTATATCCTTCCGACTCATTATATAAAATGTATTTGTCCAATTCGAGGTGAGTAATCGCTGTTCTGATGTCCAGAATCTCTTTTTGGTCATAAGAGACAGTATCAGCAACATTATGTACAAAATAAGTTACAAACAAAATAGCCTGGTTGGTTAAGAGCTAATAAAACGGAAGCCATCCTCTTAGCCATCCTAGTGTGTGTGGTGTGCCTTCTTGCGTTGCGTACTTCTAGAATAAATTAGGCTTAACTAGGAGAGAATGTATGTATATGTACTGTATCTGTACTGTATCTGCAGTACCAGTGTGTGTTATTTGAGGGCAGGCCTGAGCCACTCCTCTCCTGAAACTCAACACCACACACCCTTTCAACTGACCTTGGCTTGGCTTATTAACGCCAAAACATGCACTCTCACTTTTCTCCCTTATGCTCTCTCTCTCATTCGCTCACTCTTGCCGTCACTCGCCGTCACACACACACACACGAGGGCAGCAAGCCAGGGATTTGGAGCTAAAGTGTGATGTATGAAATAACTTCTACTGTGACAACACTGGAGTGTGTGTGTGTGTGTGTGTGGTGTGTGTGTGTACCTACTGTTTGAAGGCTGGTAGATAGGTGTATATAGCGATGCTGCTGAGGTTGTAGATAAAAGGCAGGTGTTTGGAAATGTCTGCTGTTGACCAGGTATTGAAGAAACTGTTCAGAACTCCTTGGTCCCCACCTAGAAAGAGAGAGAGAGGGAGAAGGAGAGAGAGGGGGTGGGAAAGAGAGAGGGGGTGGGAGAGAAGGGGAAGAGGGAGAGAGAGAAAAGGAGAGAAGGGGAGAGAGAGCGCGAGAGCGAGAAAGAGTGGGAGAGGTTAGAGGAGAACATGAGTTATTTTAGGATCTATAGGAGCTTGCTGGCAGCAGAGTTTAAGGAAAGTCCATAGGAGATATAGCCTTTATTGCGCCACCCCGAACACGCACTCTTTGTACCATGTATTTAATTCTGTACTGCAGCTGCTTGCTCTTGGCCAGGGCTTCCATCAAAAACACATTCATACCTCAATGGGACTCACATGGATAAAACACATTCACATCTCAATGGGATAATAATAATAATACAGAACTCACCGTCAAAGCTGCCGTTCTCAGTGCAGTGTGTCATAAGGCTGCGGTATGTTTCATTGGACGGTTTAAAGACGAACACGCCCGAGTTGAAACAGTCTGGCCAACCAGGATCAGGCGCAGCAGATAACTCCTCCCTCTCAAACAGCTCATCGATGTTGGACAACACCTGCGTACACACACACACACACACACAATATTGAGCCCTGAATACAGACTTGCTGTAATTTGTACTGAGTAAGGAGTGTGAGTGCGCGTATGCTCACCAGTGTGTCAGCGTCCATAAACACACACTTGGTGTAGTGTGTGAGTGTCCAGCAGTGCAGCTTGGTGAAGGTCACTCCGAGGTCTGGTCTCTTCATCAGGGCCAGGTGGGCCGTGTCCCCAGAGTCCAAGATATCCACCACACACACCTCGTCATAGATGCTACTCAGCATGGCCCTGCAACACACACCACACACACACACGGTTTGAGTTGGGTGTTACTTGCTCAGGTGTACTCAGGCCTGGACAATACAAAACTAACAGAGACAAGGCCATGGGTGTGTCAAACACTGAACATAGATCATGGGTTGTGTGTGTATGTGTTACCTGCAGGGCTCTGCTACGTGCGGTCCAATCAGAACCACCAGTTGTTTGGTTGTGTTATGGTTGCGTAGCGACCTCCCCAGAACCATTGCTCCTTTGGCATAGTTGTCATTTGTGGCCAGAGTCACATATGCTTGGTCTAATCACACACACAAGTAACTGACTAGTTAATTGTAAATAACACTGGAACAGAAAGAGAAAACAGCTTCTGTCTGGCACCTGAACCCTCTCTACAATACTTATATCGGTACTTCATATCAGAACGGCCTATAGGGAGTACAGCTAGGGTAACCATAGACCCTCTACCCGTCCCTACCATAGAATAGCCCTATAGCTTACACACTGTACTATAACTGTCATATGTCAACTTTATTGGTAATGTCAAAGGCAGTTCTGCACGAGCCGATTCCACTTGCGAGATTGACCAGAGACAAGAAACGCGTCGAGTTTAAAACGAGTGATGAGGATTTTAAAAACCACTGCGTGTGATCTCTCGGGTAAATATAGTAGAATACATAAGCATATAGCTTAAGTGCGTGTTTGATATATCACTACGCAGAGTAAACAAGTGCACACTTCGCGATGGAGGAGAGAGGGAATTCAATTCAGCAATGGCCGAGCCGCACGTAGGCACAGACCCTGCAGGACCGTAAACACAACAAGCACACGATGCACTTTCAGTTTAAGTCATCATATTTGTTGCCTACGCGGATAACGTTAATTTAACTACATCGCGGCATAAAACTAGAATCTACATATAAATGGAAGGACTGTATAACTGCGTGCAATATGCGTACGCACCAAACCATATATAATCACATTGTTGCTGAAAGATGGCAACGCAAAACTACTGGAATTTTCGTGTGATTCGGCTATAGCTTCAAACCATAATATAATAAAACAACATATATTAATATAGCAACACTGTTTAATGGTTATAGGCTATTCCTGTCATCCTTATCAACCGACTGTCCGCTGTCTTACCCGCCATGGTCAGTTATTCGGTGTGGCCGTAGCTCGGGAGGGTCTGGAGTGCTAGATTCGGTGTGTAACGGGAGTTTTTCGGTAGCAACATAGAGCTAGAAGACACAGCAGTTGACTGAAAAGAGGACGGAATCAAGTCAGGAGGCCACATTCGCGTCATGTGATCCGTGACAGCGCACACGCCCCCCACAATACACGCACGCAATTTAGAATCGAAATGTTTGCCAGTTTTAGTGATTATTTTAGTTTTATTACAGTTTTTTAAATAGATATTTGATCTTAAGGATAAGCCTAATGATCATACCTGTTCACAGGAACGGAAATGTAAAATAGCGGTACATAGTACAACTATATCAACATCATTCAGTGTTATTTATGGTAAGTAAGAGCTTGCTAATTGTTTAAAAGACCACTGTTCCTTTAGCGACTCCTAGTGGTGAGTTGGTGAACATGCACCCTGGGCTGACGAAACGAGGATACATTATTTATTTATCTTTCTTTGGTGCAGGCTGAGCGAGAGGAAATTATTAGTAGCCTAGCCTATGTCAATTTCTACTTTTACCCGATAAATTACACTGTATCTCATTTCAAACGCATATGTCCGATTACGAGATCACATAAAACTGAATGAAAGAGAAAGCACAAGTTGAACTTAACGGAAGTCAGGATGGCCGAGCGGTCTAAGGCGCTGCGTTCAGGTCGCAGTCTCCCCTGGAGGCCTGGGTTCGAATCCCACTTCTGACAAGCTTTTAACGCCTGCTTTGTAATAACCAGTTGACAAATAAATGACTTAAGATAATGGAAATAACACAAAGTTAACATGTGTAGTGAATAAGTATTGTATTTTTAACATTCTGCAAAAACAGCTAGTTGATGAGAGGTTGAAAGAGAATTGCAAGAATTTCACAGGCGGGCCACAAAAACAGGCAAATAAAAGGCATCTCGGAACGCACAACTCGTTGGTCGTTGTCATTGGATTGTATTGGCGGGAGGAAAAAAATATTGTCTGCAGGGTAATCGAACTCGCCGCATCTAAAGTCAAGCCACGGGTCACAGGTGAGATCCCTTGTTAAATCTCCCTAAAATAAAACACGTTTGCGTTGAAAATAACCATTAAGCCATTTTGCTAAGATTTCCCCCATTTTGACATGTGGACCTGTTGTCACTCTTACCCTGATGGTTGCTGATACTTCCAGACACTTTTTCGGTCTTATCTGAGGTATTTTATCATTTATATCAGAATGGCCATATTCTGAGGCCACTTTAGCGATCAATCAATGACCATTTACTACGCTTTTTCCATTGAAGGACATATTGAGGATAAATCAATGACTGGAGTTTTTAATTGATGAAAACCAATGACTATTTGATGTTGAAAGTGCAAGTCAGTATTGTGCATTTACTGGTCTTTGTGGTGATCTCAGGAGGCCGTGCCTATTTCTACTTTTACCTAGTACGCTTTATCCCGACACCAAAGCCAGTTGTTCAGAGTCAGGATGGCCGAGCGGTCTAAGGCGCTGCGTTCAGGTCGCAGTCTCCCCTGGAGGCGTGGGTTCGAATCCCACTTCTGACAATCTTTTAACGCCTGCATGTCATACTGCTTTGTAATCACCAGTTGACAAATAAATGACTTAAGATAATGGAAATAACACCTAGTTAACATGTGTAGTGAATAATTAAGAGAATCCTCTCAGGTCCCAGTCTCCCCTGGAGGTGTGGGTTCGAATCCCACTTCTGACAAGCTTTTAACGCCTGCATGTCATACTGCTTTGTAATCACCAGTTGACAAATAAATGACTTAAGATAATGGAATTAACACCTAGTTAACATGTGTAGTGAATAATTAAGAGAATCCTTTCAGATCGCAGTCTCCCCTGGAGGTGTGGGTTCGAATCCCACTTCTGACAAGCTTTTAACGCCTGCATGTCATACTGCTTTGTAATCACCAGTTGACAAATAAATGACTTAAGATAATGGAAATAACACCTAGTTAACATGTGTAGTGAATAATTAAGAGAATCCTCTCAGGTCCCAGTCTCCCCTGGAGGTGTGGGTTCGAATCCCACTTCTGACAAGCTTTTAACGCCTGCATGTCATACTGCTTTGTAATCACCAGTTGACAAATAAATGACTTAAGATAATGGAAATAACACCAAGTTAACATGTGTAGTGAGTAAGTATCGTATTTTTAACATTCTGCAAAAACAGCTAGTTGATGAGAGGTTGAAAGAGAATTGCAAGAATTTCACAGGCGGGCCACAAAAACAGGCAAATAAAAGGCATCTCGGAACGCACAACTCGTTGGTCGTTGTCATTGGATTGTATTGGCGGGAGGAAAAAAATATTGTCTGCAGGGTAATCGAACTCGCCGCATCTAAAGTCAAGCCACGGGTCACAGGTGAGATCCCTTGTTAAATCCCCCCAAAATAAAACACGATTGCGTTGAAAATAACCATTAAGCCATTTTGCTAAGATTTCCCCCATTTTGACATGTGGACCTGTTGTCACTCTTACCCTGATGGTTGCTGATACTTCCAGACACTTTTTCGGTCGTATCTGAGGTATTTTATCATTTATATCAGAATGGCCATATTCTGAGGCCACTTTAGTGCTCAATCAATGACCATTTACTACGCTTTTTCCATTGAAGGACATATTGAGGATAAATCAATGACTGGAGCTTTTAATTGATGAAAACCAATGACTATTTGATGTTGAAAGTGCAAGTCAGTATTGTGCATTTACTGGTCTTTGTGGTGATCTCAGGAGGCCGTGCCTATTTCTACTTTTACCTAGTACGCTTTATCCCGACACCAAAGACAGGTGTGCAGAGTCAGGATGGCCGAGCGGTCTAAGGCGCTGCGTTCAGGTCGCAGTCTCCCCTGGAGGCGTGGGTTCGAATCCCACTTCTGACAAGCTTTTAACGCCTGCATGTCATACTGCTTTGTAATCACCAGTTGACAAATAAATGACTTAAGATAATGGAAATAACGCCTAGTTAACATGTGTATTGAATAATTAAGAGAATCCTTTCAGGTCCCAGTCTCCCCTGGAGGCTTGGGTTCGAATCCCACTTCTGACAAGCTTTTAACTCCTGCATGTCATACTGCTTTGTAATAACCAGTTGACAAATAAATGACTTAAGATAATGGAAATAACACCAAGTTAACATGTGTAGTGAATAAGTATTGTATTTTTAACATTCTCCAAAAACAGCTAGTTGATGAGAGGTTGAAAGAGAATTGCAAGAATTTCACAGGCGGGCCACAAAAACAGGCAAATAAAAGGCATCTCGGAACGCACAACTCGTTGGTCGTTGTCATTGGATTGTATTGGCGGGAGGAAAAAAATATTGTCTGCAGGGTAATCGAACTCGCCGCATCTAAAGTCAAGCCACGGGTCACAGGTGAGATCCCTTGTTAAATCTCCCTAAAATAAAACACGTTTGCGTTGAAAATAACCATTAAGCCATTTTGCTAAGATTTCCCCCATTTTGACATGTGGACCTGTTGTCACTCTTACCCTGATGGTTGCTGATACTTCCAGACACTTTTTCGGTCTTATCTGAGGTATTTTATCATTTATATCAGAATGGCCATATTCTGAGGCCACTTTAGCGATCAATCAATGACCATTTACTACGCTTTTTCCATTGAAGGACATATTGAGGATAAATCAATGACTGGAGTTTTTAATTGATGAAAACCAATGACTATTTGATGTTGAAAGTGCAAGTCAGTATTGTGCATTTACTGGTCTTTGTGGTGATCTCAGGAGGCCGTGCCTATTTCTACTTTTACCTAGTACGCTTTATCCCGACACCAAAGCCAGTTGTTCAGAGTCAGGATGGCCGAGCGGTCTAAGGCGCTGCGTTCAGGTCGCAGTCTCCCCTGGAGGCGTGGGTTCGAATCCCACTTCTGACAATCTTTTAACGCCTGCATGTCATACTGCTTTGTAATCACCAGTTGACAAATAAATGACTTAAGATAATGGAAATAACACCTAGTTAACATGTGTAGTGAATAATTAAGAGAATCCTCTCAGGTCCCAGTCTCCCCTGGAGGTGTGGGTTCGAATCCCACTTCTGACAAGCTTTTAACGCTTGCATGTCATACTGCTTTGTAATCACCAGTTGACAAATAAATGACTTAAGATAATGGAAATAACACCAAGTTAACATGTGTAGTGAGTAAGTATCGTATTTTTAACATTCTGCAAAAACAGCTAGTTGATGAGAGGTTGAAAGAGAATTGCAAGAATTTCACAGGCGGGCCACAAAAACAGGCAAATAAAAGGCATCTCGGAACGCACAACTCGTTGGTCGTTGTCATTGGATTGTATTGGCGGGAGGAAAAAAATATTGTCTGCAGGGTAATCGAACTCGCCGCATCTAAAGTCAAGCCACGGGTCACAGGTGAGATCCCTTGTTAAATCCCCCCAAAATAAAACACGATTGCGTTGAAAATAACCATTAAGCCATTTTGCTAAGATTTCCCCCATTTTGACATGTGGACCTGTTGTCACTCTTACCCTGATGGTTGCTGATACTTCCAGACACTTTTTCGGTCTTATCTGAGGTATTTTATCATTTATATCAGAATGGCCATATTCTGAGGCCACTTTAGCGCTCAATCAATGACCATTTACTACGCTTTTTCCATTGAAGGACATATTGAGGATAAATCAATGACTGGAGCTTTTAATTGATGAAAACCAATGACTATTTGATGTTGAAAGTGCAAGTCAGTATTGTGCATTTACTGGTCTTTGTGGTGATCTCAGGAGGCCGTGCCTATTTCTACTTTTACCTAGTACGCTTTATCCCGACACCAAAGCCAGTTGTTCAGAGTCAGGATGGCCGAGCGGTCTAAGGCGCTGCGTTCAGGTCGCAGTCTCCCCTGGAGGCGTGGGTTCGAATCCCACTTCTGACAAGCTTTTAACGCTTTGTAATCACCAGTTGACAAATAAATGACTTAAGATAATGGAAATAACACCTAGTTAACATGTGTAGTGAATAATTAAGAGAATCCTTTCAGGTCCCAGTCTCCCCTGGAGGCTTGGGTTCGAATCCCACTTCTGACAAGCTTTTAACGCCTGCATGTCATACTGCTTTGTAATAACCAGTTGACAAATAAATGACTTAAGATAATGGAAATAACACCAAGTTAACATGTGTAGTGAATAACTATCGTATTTTTAACATTCTGCAAAAACAGCTAGTTGATGAGAGGTTGAAAGAGAATTGCAAGAATTTCACAGGCGGGCCACAAAAACAGGCAAATAAAAGGCATCTCGGAACGCACAACTCGTTGGTCGTTGTCATTGGATTGTATTGGCGGGAGGAAAAAAATATTGTCTGCAGGGTAATCGAACTCGCCGCATCTAAAGTCAAGCCACGGGTCACAGGTGAGATCCCTTGTTAAATCCCCCTAAAATAAAACACGATTGCGTTGAAAATAACCATTAAGCCATTTTGCTAAGATTTCCCCCATTTTGACATGTGGACCTGTTGTCACTCTTACCCTGATGGTTGCTGATACTTCCAGACACTTTTTCGGTCTTATCTGAGGTATTTTATCATTTATATCAGAATGGCCATATTCTGAGGCCACTTTAGCGCTCAATCAATGACCATTTACTACGCTTTTTCCATTGAAGGACATATTGAGGATAAATCAATGACTGGAGTTTTTAATTGATGAAAACCAATGACTATTTGATGTTGAAAGTGCAAGTCAGTATTGTGCATTTACTGGTCTTTGTGGTGATCTCAGGAGGCCGTGCCTATTTCTACTTTTACCTAGTACGCTTTATCCCGACACCAAAGCCAGTTGTTCAGAGTCAGGATGGCCGAGCGGTCTAAGGCGCTGCGTTCAGGTCGCAGTCTCCCCTGGAGGCGTGGGGTTCGAATCCCACTTCTGACAAGCCTTTTAACGCCTGCATGTCATACTGCTTTGTAATCACCAGTTGACAAATAAATGACTTAAGATAATGGAAATAACACCTAGTTAACATGTGTAGTGAATAATTAAGAGAATCCTTTCAGGTCCCAGTCTCCCCTGGAGGCTTGGGTTCGAATCCCACTTCTGACAAGCTTTTAACACCTGCATGTCATACTGCTTTCTAATAACCAGTTGACAAATAAATGACTTAAGATAATGGAAATAACACCAAGTTAACATTTGTAGTGAATAAGTATCGTATTTTTAACATTCTGCAAAAACAGCTAGTTGATGAGAGGTTGAAAGAGAATTGCAAGAATTTCACAGGCGGGCCACAAAAACAGGCAAATAAAAGGCATCTCGGAACGCACAACTCGTTGGTCGTTGTCATTGGATTGTATTGGCGGGAGGAAAAAAATATTGTCTGCAGGGTAATCGAACTCGCCGCATCTAAAGTCAAGCCACGGGTCACAGGTGAGATCCCTTGTTAAATCCCCCCAAAATAAAACACGATTGCGTTGAAAATAACCATTAAGCCATTTTGCTAAGATTTCCCCCATTTTGACATGTGGACCTGTTGTCACTCTTACCCTGATGGTTGCTGATACTTCCAGACACTTTTTCGGTCTTATCTGAGGTATTTTATCATTTATATCAGAATGGCCATATTCTGAGGCCACTTTAGCGCTCAATCAATGACCATTTACTACGCTTTTTCCATTGAAGGACATATTGAGGATAAATCAATGACTGGAGTTTTTAATTGATAAAAACCAATGACTATTTGATGTTGAAAGTGCAAGTCAGTATTGTGCATTTACTGGTCTTTGTGGTGATCTCAGGAGGCCGTGCCTATTTCTACTTTTACCTAGTACGCTTTATCCCGACACCAAAGCCAGTTGTTCAGAGTCAGGATGGCCGAGCGGTTTAAGGCGCTGCGTTCAGGTCGCAGTCTCCCCTGGAGGCGTGGGTTCGAATCCCACTTCTGACAAGCTTTTAACGCTTTGTAATCACCAGTTGACAAATAAATGACTTAAGATAATGGAAATAACACCTAGTTAACATGTGTAGTGAATAATTAAGAGAATCCTTTCAGGTCCCAGTCTCCCCTGGAGGCTTGGGTTCGAATCCCACTTCTGACAAGCTTTTAACGCCTGCATGTCATACTGCTTTGTAATAACCAGTTGACAAATAAATGACTTAAGATAATGGAAATAACACCAAGTTAACATGTGTAGTGAATAAGTATCGTATTTTTAACATTCTGCAAAAACAGCTAGTTGATGAGAGGTTGAAAGAGAATTGCAAGAATTTCACAGGCGGGCCAGAAAAACAGGCAAATAAAAGGCTTCTCGGAACGCACAACTCGTTGGTCGTTGTCATTGGATTGTATTGGCGGGAGGAAAAAAATATTGTATGCAGGGTAATCGAACTCGCCGCATCTAAAGTCAAGCCACGGGTCACAGGTGAGATCCCTTGTTAAATCCCCCCAAAATAAAACACGATTGCGTTGAAAATAACCATTAAGCCATTTTGCTAAGATTTCCCCCATTTTGACATGTGGACCTGTTGTCACTCTTACCCTGATGGTTGCTGATACTTCCAGACACTTTTTCGGTCTTATCTGAGGTATTTTATCATTTATATCAGAATGGCCATATTCTGAGGCCACTTTAGCGCTCAATCAATGACCATTTACTACGCTTTTTCCATTGAAGGACATATTGAGGATAAATCAATGACTGGAGTTTTTAATTGATAAAAACCAATGACTATTTGATGTTGAAAGTGCAAGTCAGTATTGTGCATTTACTGGTCTTTGTGGTGATCTCAGGAGGCCGTGCCTATTTCTACTTTTACCTAGTACGCTTTATGCCGACACCAAAGCTAGTTGTTCAGAGTCAGGATGGCCGAGCGGTCTAAGGCGCTGCGTTCAGGTCGCAGTCTCCCCTGGAGGCGTGGGTTCGAATCCCACTTCTGACAAGCCTTTAACGCCTGCATGTCATACTGCTTTGTAATCACCAGTTGACAAATAAATGACTTAAGATAATGGAAATAACACCAAGTTAACATGTGTAGTGAATAAGTATCGTATTTTTAACATTCTGCAAAAACAGCTAGTTGATGAGAGGTTGAAAGAGAATTGCAAGAATTTCACAGGCGGGCCACAAAAAAAGGCAAATAAAAGGCATCTCGGAACGCACAACTCGTTGGTCGTTGTCATTGGATTGTATTGGCGGGAGGAAAAAAATATTGTCTGCAGGGTAATCGAACTCGCCGCATCTAAAGTCAAGCCACGGGTCACAGGTGAGATCCCTTGTTAATTCCCCCCAAAATAAAACACGATTGCGTTGAAAATAACCATTAAGCCATTTTGCTAAGATTTCCCCCATTTTGACATGTGGACCTGTTGTCACTCTTACCCTGATGGTTGCTGATACTTCCAGACACTTTTTCGGTCTTATCTGAGGTATTTTATCATTTATATCAGAATGGCCATATTCTGAGGCCACTTTAGCGCTCAATCAATGACCATTTACTACGCTTTTTCCATTGAAGGACATATTGAGGATAAATCAATGACTGGAGTTTTTAATTGATGAAAACCAATGACTATTTGATGTTGAAAGTGCAAGTCAGTATTGTGCATTTACTGGTCTTTGTGGTGATCTCAGGAGGCCGTGCCTATTTCTACTTTTACCTAGTACGCTTTATCCCGACACCAAAGCCAGTTTTTCAGAGTTAGGATGGCCGAGCGGTTTAAGGCGCTGCGTTCAGGTCGCAGTCTCCCCTGGAGGCGTGGGTTCGAATCCCACTTCTGACAAGCTTTTAACGCTTTGTAATCACCAGTTGACAAATAAATGACTTAAGATAATGGAAATAACACCTAGTTAACATGTGTAGTGAATAATTAAGAGAATCCTTTCAGGTCCCAGTCTCCCCTGGAGGCTTGGGTTCGAATCCCACTTCTGACAAGCTTTTAACGCCTGCATGTCATACTGCTTTGTAATAACCAGTTGACAAATAAATGACTTAAGATAATGGAAATAACACCAAGTTAACATGTGTAGTGAATAACTATCGTATTTTTAACATTCTGCAAAAACAGCTAGTTGATGAGAGGTTGAAAGAGAATTGCAAGAATTTCACAGGCGGGCCACAAAAACAGGCAAATAAAAGGCTTCTCGGAACGCACAACTCGTTGGTCGTTGTCATTGGATTGTATTGGCGGGAGGAAAAAAATATTGTCTGCAGGGTAATCGAACTCGCCGCATCTAAAGTCAAGCCACGGGTCACAGGTGAGATCCCTTGTTAAATCCCCCCAAAATAAAACACGATTGCGTTGAAAATAACCATTAAGCCATTTTGCTAAGATTTCCCCCATTTTGACATGTGGACCTGTTGTCACTCTTACCCTGATGGTTGCTGATACTTCCAGACACTTTTTAGGTCTTATCTGAGGTATTTTATCATTTATATCAGAATGGCCATATTCTGAGGCCACTTTAGCGCTCAATCAATGACCATTTACTACGCTTTTTCCATTGAAGGACATATTGAGGATAAATCAATGACTGGAGTTTTTAATTGATAAAAACCAATGACTATTTGATGTTGAAAGTGCAAGTCAGTATTGTGCATTTACTGGTCTTTGTGGTGATCTCAGGAGGCCGTGCCTATTTCTACTTTTACCTAGTACGCTTTATCCCGACACCAAAGCCAGTTGTTCAGAGTCAGGATGGCCGAGCGGTTTAAGGCGCTGCGTTCAGGTCGCAGTCTCCCCTGGAGGCGTGGGTTCGAATCCCACTTCTGACAAGCTTTTAACGCCTGCATGTCATACTGCTTTGTAATCACCAGTTGACAAATAAATGACTTAAGATAATGGAAATAACACCTAGTTAACATGTGTAGTGAATAATTAAGAGAATCCTTTCAGGTCCCAGTCTCCCCTGGAGGCTTGGGTTCGAATCCCACTTCTGACAAGCTTTTAACGCCTGCATGTCATACTGCTTTGTAATAACCAGTTGACAAATAAATGACTTAAGATAATGGAAATAACACCAAGTTAACATGTGTAGTGAATAAGTATCGTATTTTTAACATTCTGCAAAAACAGCTAGTTGATGAGAGGTTGAAAGAGAATTGCAAGAATTTCACAGGCGGGCCACAAAAACAGGCAAATAAAAGGCATCTCGGAACGCACAACTCGTTGGTCGTTGTCATTGGATTGTATTGGCGGGAGGAAAAAAATATTGTCTGCAGGGTAATCGAACTCGCCGCATCTAAAGTCAAGCCACGGGTCACAGGTGAGATCCCTTGTTAAATCCCCCCAAAATAAAACACGATTGCGTTGAAAATAACCATTAAGCCATTTTGCTAAGATTTCCCCCATTTTGACATGTGGACCTGTTGTCACTCTTACCCTGATGGTTGCTGATACTTCCAGACACTTTTTCGGTCTTATCTGAGGTATTTTATCATTTATATCAGAATGGCCATATTCTGAGGCCACTTTAGCGCTCAATCAATGACCATTTACTACGCTTTTTCCATTGAAGGACATATTGAGGATAAATCAATGACTGGAGTTTTTAATTGATGAAAACCAATGACTATTTGATGTTGAAAGTGCAAGTCAGTATTGTGCATTTACTGGTCTTTGTGGTGATCTCAGGAGGCCGTGCCTATTTCTACTTTTACCTAGTACGCTTTATCCCGACACCAAAGCCAGTTGTTCAGAGTCAGGATGGCCGAGCGGTCTAAGGCGCTGCGTTCAGGTCGCAGTCTCCCCTGGAGGCGTGGGTTGGAATCCCACTTCTGACAATCTTTTAACGCCTGCATGTCATACTGCTTTGTAATCACCAGTTGACAAATAAATGACTTAAGATAATGGAAATAACACCTAGTTAACATGTGTAGTGAATAATTAAGAGAATCCTCTCAGGTCCCAGTCTCCCCTGGAGGTGTGGGTTCGAATCCCACTTCTGACAAGCTTTTAACGCCTGCATGTCATACTGCTTTGTAATCACCAGTTGACAAATAAATGACTTAAGATAATGGAATTAACACCTAGTTAACATGTGTAGTGAATAATTAAGAGAATCCTTTCAGATCGCAGTCTCCCCTGGAGGTGTGGGTTCGAATCCCACTTCTGACAAGCTTTTAACGCCTGCATGTCATACTGCTTTGTAATCACCAGTTGACAAATAAATGACTTAAGATAATGGAAATAACACCTAGTTAACATGTGTAGTGAATAATTAAGAGAATCCTTTCAGGTCCCAGTCTCCCCTGGAGGCTTGGGTTCGAATCCCACTTCTGACAAGCTTTTAACACCTGCATGTCATACTGCTTTCTAATAACCAGTTGACAAATAAATGACTTAAGATAATGGAAATAACACCAAGTTAACATGTGTAGTGAATAAGTATCGTATTTTTAACATTCTGCAAAAACAGCTAGTTGATGAGAGGTTGAAAGAGAATTGCAAGAATTTCACAGGCGGGCCACAAAAACAGGCAAATAAAAGGCATCTCGGAACGCACAACTCGTTGGTCGTTGTCATTGGATTGTATTGGCGGGAGGAAAAAAATATTGTCTGCAGGGTAATCGAACTCGCCGCATCTAAAGTCAAGCCACGGGTCACAGGTGAGATCCCTTGTTAAATCCCCCCAAAATAAAACACGATTGCGTTGAAAATAACCATTAAGCCATTTTGCTAAGATTTCCCCCATTTTGACATGTGGACCTGTTGTCACTCTTACCCTGATGGTTGCTGATACTTCCAGACACTTTTTCGGTCTTATCTGAGGTATTTTATCATTTATATCAGAATGGCCATATTCTGAGGCCACTTTAGCGCTCAATCAATGACCATTTACTACGCTTTTTCCATTGAAGGACATATTGAGGATAAATCAATGACTGGAGTTTTTAATTGATAAAAACCAATGACTATTTGATGTTGAAAGTGCAAGTCAGTATTGTGCATTTACTGGTCTTTGTGGTGATCTCAGGAGGCCGTGCCTATTTCTACTTTTACCTAGTACGCTTTATCCCGACACCAAAGCCAGTTGTTCAGAGTCAGGATGGCCGAGCGGTTTAAGGCGCTGCGTTCAGGTCGCAGTCTCCCCTGGAGGCGTGGGTTCGAATCCCACTTCTGACAAGCTTTTAACGCTTTGTAATCACCAGTTGACAAATAAATGACTTAAGATAATGGAAATAACACCTAGTTAACATGTGTAGTGAATAATTAAGAGAATCCTTTCAGGTCCCAGTCTCCCCTGGAGGCTTGGGTTCGAATCCCACTTCTGACAAGCTTTTAACGCCTGCATGTCATACTGCTTTGTAATAACCAGTTGACAAATAAATGACTTAAGATAATGGAAATAACACCAAGTTAACATGTGTAGTGAATAACTATCGTATTTTTAACATTCTGCAAAAACAGCTAGTTGATGAGAGGTTGAAAGAGAATTGCAAGAATTTCACAGGCGGGCCAGAAAAACAGGCAAATAAAAGGCTTCTCGGAACGCACAACTCGTTGGTCGTTGTCATTGGATTGTATTGGCGGGAGGAAAAAAATATTGTATGCAGGGTAATCGAACTCGCCGCATCTAAAGTCAAGCCACGGGTCACAGGTGAGATCCCTTGTTAAATCCCCCCAAAATAAAACACGATTGCGTTGAAAATAACCATTAAGCCATTTTGCTAAGATTTCCCCCATTTTGACATGTGGACCTGTTGTCACTCTTACCCTGATGGTTGCTGATACTTCCAGACACTTTTTCGGTCTTATCTGAGGTATTTTATCATTTATATCAGAATGGCCATATTCTGAGGCCACTTTAGCGCTCAATCAATGACCATTTACTACGCTTTTTCCATTGAAGGACATATTGAGGATAAATCAATGACTGGAGTTTTTAATTGATAAAAACCAATGACTATTTGATGTTGAAAGTGCAAGTCAGTATTGTGCATTTACTGGTCTTTGTGGTGATCTCAGGAGGCCGTGCCTATTTCTACTTTTACCTAGTACGCTTTATGCCGACACCAAAGCTAGTTGTTCAGAGTCAGGATGGCCGAGCGGTCTAAGGCGCTGCGTTCAGGTCGCAGTCTCCCCTGGAGGCGTGGGTTCGAATCCCACTTCTGACAAGCTTTTAACGCCTGCATGTCATACTGCTTTGTAATCACCAGTTGACAAATAAATGACTTAAGATAATGGAAATAACACCTAGTTAACATGTGTAGTGAATAATTAAGAGAATCCTTTCAGGTCCCAGTCTCCCCTGGAGGCTTGGGTTCGAATCCCACTTCTGACAAGCTTTTAACGCCTGCATGTCATACTGCTTTGTAATAACCAGTTGACAAATAAATGACTTAAGATAATGGAAATAACACCAAGTTAACATGTGTAGTGAATAACTATCGTATTTTTAACATTCTGCAAAAACAGCTAGTTGATGAGAGGTTGAAAGAGAATTGCAAGAATTTCACAGGCGGGCCACAAAAACAGGCAAATAAAAGGCTTCTCGGAACGCACAACTCGTTGGTCGTTGTCATTGGATTGTATTGGCGGGAGGAAAAAAATATTGTCTGCAGGGTAATCGAACTCGCCGCATCTAAAGTCAAGCCACGGGTCACAGGTGAGATCCCTTGTTAAATCCCCCCAAAATAAAACACGATTGCGTTGAAAATAACCATTAAGCCATTTTGCTAAGATTTCCCCCATTTTGACATGTGGACCTGTTGTCACTCTTACCCTGATGGTTGCTGATACTTCCAGACACTTTTTCGGTCTTATCTGAGGTATTTTATCATTTATATCAGAATGGCCATATTCTGAGGCCACTTTAGCGCTCAATCAATGACCATTTACTACGCTTTTTCCATTGAAGGACATATTGAGGATAAATCAATGACTGGAGTTTTTAATTGATAAAAACCAATGACTATTTGATGTTGAAAGTGCAAGTCAGTATTGTGCATTTACTGGTCTTTGTGGTGATCTCAGGAGGCCGTGCCTATTTCTACTTTTACCTAGTACGCTTTATCCCGACACCAAAGCCAGTTGTTCAGAGTCAGGATGGCCGAGCGGTCTAAGGCGCTGCGTTCAGGTCGCAGTCTCCCCTGGAGGCGTGGGTTCGAATCCCACTTCTGACAAGCTTTTAACGCCTGCATGTCATACTGCTTTGTAATCACCAGTTGACAAATAAATGACTTAAGATAATGGAAATAACACCTAGTTAACATGTGTAGTGAATAATTAAGAGAATCCTTTCAGGTCCCAGTCTCCCCTGGAGGCTTGGGTTCGAATCCCACTTCTGACAAGCTTTTAACGCCTGCATGTCATACTGCTTTGTAATAACCAGTTGACAAATAAATGACTTAAGATAATGGAAATAACACCAAGTTAACATGTGTAGTGAATAACTATCGTATTTTTAACATTCTGCAAAAACAGCTAGTTGATGAGAGGTTGAAAGAGAATTGCAAGAATTTCACAGGCGGGCCACAAAAACAGGCAAATAAAAGGCTTCTCGGAACGCACAACTCGTTGGTCGTTGTCATTGGATTGTATTGGCGGGAGGAAAAAAATATTGTCTGCAGGGTAATCGAACTCGCCGCATCTAAAGTCAAGCCACGGGTCACAGGTGAGATCCCTTGTTAAATCCCCCCAAAATAAAACACGATTGCGTTGAAAATAACCATTAAGCCATTTTGCTAAGATTTCCCCCATTTTGACATGTGGACCTGTTGTCACTCTTACCCTGATGGTTGCTGATACTTCCAGACACTTTTTCGGTCTTATCTGAGGTATTTTATCATTTATATCAGAATGGCCATATTCTGAGGCCACTTTAGCGCTCAATCAATGACCATTTACTACGCTTTTTCCATTGAAGGACATATTGAGGATAAATCAATGACTGGAGTTTTTAATTGATAAAAACCAATGACTATTTGATGTTGAAAGTGCAAGTCAGTATTGTGCATTTACTGGTCTTTGTGGTGATCTCAGGAGGCCGTGCCTATTTCTACTTTTACCTAGTACGCTTTATCCCGACACCAAAGCCAGTTGTTCAGAGTCAGGATGGCCGAGCGGTCTAAGGCGCTGCGTTCAGGTCGCAGTCTCCCCTGGAGGCGTGGGTTCGAATCCCACTTCTGACAAGCTTTTAACGCCTGCATGTCATACTGCTTTGTAATCACCAGTTGACAAATAAATGACTTAAGATAATGGAAATAACACCTAGTTAACATGTGTAGTGAATAATTAAGAGAATCCTTTCAGGTCCCAGTCTCCCCTGGAGGCTTGGGTTCGAATCCCACTTCTGACAAGCTTTTAACGCCTGCATGTCATACTGCTTTGTAATAACCAGTTGACAAATAAATGACTTAAGATAATGGAAATAACACCAAGTTAACATGTGTAGTGAATAAGTATCGTATTTTTAACATTCTGCAAAAACAGCTAGTTGATGAGAGGTTGAAAGAGAATTGCAAGAATTTCACAGGCGGGCCACAAAAAAAGGCAAATAAAAGGCATCTCGGAACGCACAACTCGTTGGTCGTTGTCATTGGATTGTATTGGCGGGAGGAAAAAAATATTGTCTGCAGGGTAATCGAACTCGCCGCATCTAAAGTCAAGCCACGGGTCACAGGTGAGATCCCTTGTTAAATCCCCCCAAAATAAAACACGATTGCGTTGAAAATAACCATTAAGCCATTTTGCTAAGATTTCCCCCATTTTGACATGTGGACCTGTTGTCACTCTTACCCTGATGGTTGCTGATACTTCCAGACACTTTTTCGGTCTTATCTGAGGTATTTTATCATTTATATCAGAATGGCCATATTCTGAGGCCACTTTAGCGCTCAATCAATGACCATTTACTACGCTTTTTCCATTGAAGGACATATTGAGGATAAATCAATGACTGGAGTTTTTAATTGATAAAAACCAATGACTATTTGATGTTGAAAGTGCAAGTCAGTATTGTGCATTTACTGGTCTTTGTGGTGATCTCAGGAGGCCGTGCCTATTTCTACTTTTACCTAGTACGCTTTATCCCGACACCAAAGCCAGTTGTTCAGAGTCAGGATGGCCGAGCGGTCTAAGGCGCTGCGTTCAGGTCGCAGTCTCCCCTGGAGGCGTGGGTTCGAATCCCACTTCTGACAAGCTTTTAACGCCTGCATGTCATACTGCTTTGTAATCACCAGTTGACAAATAAATGACTTAAGATAATGGAAATAACACCTAGTTAACATGTGTAGTGAATAATTAAGAGAATCCTTTCAGGTCCCAGTCTCCCCTGGAGGCTTGGGTTCGAATCCCACTTCTGACAAGCTTTTAACGCCTGCATGTCATACTGCTTTGTAATAACCAGTTGACAAATAAATGACTTAAGATAATGGAAATAACACCAAGTTAACATGTGTAGTGAATAAGTATCGTATTTTTAACATTCTGCAAAAACAGCTAGTTGATGAGAGGTTGAAAGAGAATTGCAAGAATTTCACAGGCGGGCCACAAAAACAGGCAAATAAAAGGCATCTCGGAACGCACAACTCGTTGGTCGTTGTCATTGGATTGTATTGGCGGGAGGAAAAAAATATTGTCTGCAGGGTAATCGAACTCGCCGCATCTAAAGTCAAGCCACGGGTCACAGGTGAGATCCCTTGTTAAATCCCCCCAAAATAAAACACGATTGCGTTGAAAATAACCATTAAGCCATTTTGCTAAGATTTCCCCCATTTTGACATGTGGACCTGTTGTCACTCTTACCCTGATGGTTGCTGATACTTCCAGACACTTTTTCGGTCTTATCTGAGGTATTTTATCATTTATATCAGAATGGCCATATTCTGAGGCCACTTTAGCGCTCAATCAATGACCATTTACTACGCTTTTTCCATTGAAGGACATATTGAGGATAAATCAATGACTGGAGTTTTTAATTGATGAAAACCAATGACTATTTGATGTTGAAAGTGCAAGTCAGTATTGTGCATTTACTGGTCTTTGTGGTGATCTCAGGAGGCCGTGCCTATTTCTACTTTTACCTAGTACGCTTTATCCCGACACCAAAGCCAGTTGTTCAGAGTCAGGATGGCCGAGCGGTCTAAGGCGCTGCGTTCAGGTCGCAGTCTCCCCTGGAGGCGTGGGTTCGAATCCCACTTCTGACAAGCTTTTAACGCCTGCATGTCATACTGCTTTGTAATCACCAGTTGACAAATAAATGACTTAAGATAATGGAAATAACACCTAGTTAACATGTGTAGTGAATAATTAAGAGAATCCTTTCAGGTCCCAGTCTCCCCTGGAGGCTTGGGTTCGAATCCCACTTCTGACAAGCTTTTAACGCCTGCATGTCATACTGCTTTGTAATAACCAGTTGACAAATAAATGACTTAAGATAATGGAAATAACACCAAGTTAACATGTGTAGTGAATAAGTATCGTATTTTTAACATTCTGCAAAAACAGCTAGTTGATGAGAGGTTGAAAGAGAATTGCAAGAATTTCACAGGCGGGCCACAAAAACAGGCAAATAAAAGGCATCTCGGAACGCACAACTCGTTGGTCGTTGTCATTGGATTGTATTGGCGGGAGGAAAAAAATATTGTCTGCAGGGTAATCGAACTCGCCGCATCTAAAGTCAAGCCACGGGTCACAGGTGAGATCCCTTGTTAAATCCCCCCAAAATAAAACACGATTGCGTTGAAAATAACCATTAAGCCATTTTGCTAAGATTTCCCCCATTTTGACATGTGGACCTGTTGTCACTCTTACCCTGATGGTTGCTGATACTTCCAGACACTTTTTCGGTCTTATCTGAGGTATTTTATCATTTATATCAGAATGGCCATATTCTGAGGCCACTTTAGCGCTCAATCAATGACCATTTACTACGCTTTTTCCATTGAAGGACATATTGAGGATAAATCAATGACTGGAGTTTTTAATTGATAAAAACCAATGACTATTTGATGTTGAAAGTGCAAGTCAGTATTGTGCATTTACTGGTCTTTGTGGTGATCTCAGGAGGCCGTGCCTATTTCTACTTTTACCTAGTACGCTTTATCCCGACACCAAAGCCAGTTGTTCAGAGTCAGGATGGCCGAGCGGTCTAAGGCGCTGCGTTCAGGTCGCAGTCTCCCCTGGAGGCGTGGGTTCGAATCCCACTTCTGACAAGCTTTTAACGCCTGCATGTCATACTGCTTTGTAATCACCAGTTGACAAATAAATGACTTAAGATAATGGAAATAACACCTAGTTAACATGTGTAGTGAATAATTAAGAGAATCCTTTCAGGTCCCAGTCTCCCCTGGAGGCTTGGGTTCGAATCCCACTTCTGACAAGCTTTTAACGCCTGCATGTCATACTGCTTTGTAATAACCAGTTGACAAATAAATGACTTAAGATAGGGGGAATAACACCTAGTTAACATGTGTAGTGAATAATTAAGAGAATCCTTTCAGGGGAAATAACACCTAGTTAACATGTGTAGTGAATAATTAAGAGAATCCTTTCAGATCGCATTCTCCCCTGGAGGTGTGGGTTCGATTCCCACTTCTGACAAGCTTTTAACGCCTGCATGTCATACTGCTTTGTAATCACCAGTTGACAAATAAATGACTTAAGATAATGGAAATAACACCTAGTTAACATGTGTAGTGAATAATTAAGAGAATCCTTTCAGGTCCCAGTCTCCCCTGGAGGCTTGGGTTCGAATCCCACTTCTGACAAGCTTTTAACGCCTGCATGTCATACTGCTTTGTAATAACCAGTTGACAAATAAATGACTTAAGATAATGGAAATAACACCAAGTTAACATGTGTAGTGAATAAGTATCGTATTTTTAACATTCTGCAAAAACAGCTAGTTGATGAGAGGTTGAAAGAGAATTGCAAGAATTTCACAGGCGGGCCACAAAAAAGGCAAATAAAAGGCTCTCGGAACGCACAACTCGTTGGTCGTTGTCATTGGATTGTATTGGCGGGAGGAAAAAAATATTGTCTGCAGGGTAATCGAACTCGCCGCATCTAAAGTCAAGCCACGGGTCACAGGTGAGATCCCTTGTTAAATCCCCCCAAAATAAAACACGATTGCGTTGAAAATAACCATTAAGCCATTTTGCTAAGATTTCCCCCATTTTGACATGTGGACCTGTTGTCACTCTTACCCTGATGGTTGCTGATACTTCCAGACACTTTTTCGGTCTTATCTGAGGTATTTTATCATTTATATCAGAATGGCCATATTCTGAGGCCACTTTAGCGCTCAATCAATGACCATTTACTACGCTTTTTCCATTGAAGGACATATTGAGGATAAATCAATGACTGGAGTTTTTAATTGATGAAAACCAATGACTATTTGATGTTGAAAGTGCAAGTCAGTATTGTGCATTTACTGGTCTTTGTGGTGATCTCAGGAGGCCGTGCCTATTTCTACTTTTACCTAGTACGCTTTATCCCGACACCAAAGCCAGTTGTTCAGAGTCAGGATGGCCGAGCGGTCTAAGGCGCTGCGTTCAGGTCGCAGTCTCCCCTGGAGGCGTGGGTTCGAATCCCACTTCTGACAAGCTTTTAACGCCTGCATGTCATACTGCTTTGTAATCACCAGTTGACAAATAAATGACTTAAGATAATGGAAATAACACCTAGTTAACATGTGTAGTGAATAATTAAGAGAATCCTTTCAGGTCCCAGTCTCCCCTGGAGGCTTGGGTTCGAATCCCACTTCTGACAAGCTTTTAACGCCTGCATGTCATACTGCTTTGTAATAACCAGTTGACAAATAAATGACTTAAGATAATGGAAATAACACCAAGTTAACATGTGTAGTGAATAAGTATCGTATTTTTAACATTCTGCAAAAACAGCTAGTTGATGAGAGGTTGAAAGAGAATTGCAAGAATTTCACAGGCGGGCCACAAAAACAGGCAAATAAAAGGCATCTCGGAACGCACAACTCGTTGGTCGTTGTCATTGGATTGTATTGGCGGGAGGAAAAAAATATTGTCTGCAGGGTAATCGAACTCGCCGCATCTAAAGTCAAGCCACGGGTCACAGGTGAGATCCCTTGTTAAATCCCCCCAAAATAAAACACGATTGCGTTGAAAATAACCATTAAGCCATTTTGCTAAGATTTCCCCCATTTTGACATGTGGACCTGTTGTCACTCTTACCCTGATGGTTGCTGATACTTCCAGACACTTTTTCGGTCTTATCTGAGGTATTTTATCATTTATATCAGAATGGCCATATTCTGAGGCCACTTTAGCGCTCAATCAATGACCATTTACTACGCTTTTTCCATTGAAGGACATATTGAGGATAAATCAATGACTGGAGTTTTTAATTGATAAAAACCAATGACTATTTGATGTTGAAAGTGCAAGTCAGTATTGTGCATTTACTGGTCTTTGTGGTGATCTCAGGAGGCCGTGCCTATTTCTACTTTTACCTAGTACGCTTTATCCCGACACCAAAGCCAGTTGTTCAGAGTCAGGATGGCCGAGCGGTCTAAGGCGCTGCGTTCAGGTCGCAGTCTCCCCTGGAGGCGTGGGTTCGAATCCCACTTCTGACAAGCTTTTAACGCCTGCATGTCATACTGCTTTGTAATCACCAGTTGACAAATAAATGACTTAAGATAATGGAAATAACACCTAGTTAACATGTGTAGTGAATAATTAAGAGAATCCTTTCAGGTCCCAGTCTCCCCTGGAGGCTTGGGTTCGAATCCCACTTCTGACAAGCTTTTAACGCCTGCATGTCATACTGCTTTGTAATAACCAGTTGACAAATAAATGACTTAAGATAATGGAAATAACACCAAGTTAACATGTGTAGTGAATAAGTATCGTATTTTTAACATTCTGCAAAAACAGCTAGTTGATGAGAGGTTGAAAGAGAATTGCAAGAATTTCACAGGCGGGCCACAAAAACAGGCAAATAAAAGGCATCTCGGAACGCACAACTCGTTGGTCGTTGTCATTGGATTGTATTGGCGGGAGGAAAAAAATATTGTCTGCAGGGTAATCGAACTCGCCGCATCTAAAGTCAAGCCACGGGTCACAGGTGAGATCCCTTGTTAAATCCCCCCAAAATAAAACACGATTGCGTTGAAAATAACCATTAAGCCATTTTGCTAAGATTTCCCCCATTTTGACATGTGGACCTGTTGTCACTCTTACCCTGATGGTTGCTGATACTTCCAGACACTTTTTCAGTCTTATCTGAGGTATTTTATCATTTATATCAGAATGGCCATATTCTGAGGCCACTTTAGCGCTCAATCAATGACCATTTACTACGCTTTTTCCATTGAAGGACATATTGAGGATAAATCAATGACTGGAGTTTTTAATTGATGAAAACCAATGACTATTTGATGTTGAAAGTGCAAGTCAGTATTGTGCATTTACTGGTCTTTGTGGTGATCTCAGGAGGCCGTGCCTATTTCTACTTTTACCTAGTACGCTTTATCCCGACACCAAAGCCAGTTGTTCAGAGTCAGGATGGCCGAGCGGTCTAAGGCGCTGCGTTCAGGCCGCAGTCTCCCCTGGAGGCGTGGGTTGGAATCCCACTTCTGACAAGCTTTTAACGCCTGCATGTCATACTGCTTTGTAATCACCAGTTGACAAATAAATGACTTAAGATAATGGAAATAACACCTAGTTAACATGTGTAGTGAATAATTAAGAGAATCCTTTCAGATCGCATTCTCCCCTGGAGGTGTGGGTTCGATTCCCACTTCTGACAAGCTTTTAACGCCTGCATGTCATACTGCTTTGTAATCACCAGTTGACAAATAAATGACTTAAGATAATGGAAATAACACCTAGTTAACATGTGTAGTGAATAATTAAGAGAATCCTTTCAGGTCCCAGTCTCCCCTGGAGGCTTGGGTTCGAATCCCACTTCTGACAAGCTTTTAACGCCTGCATGTCATACTGCTTTGTAATAACCAGTTGACAAATAAATGACTTAAGATAATGGAAATAACACCAAGTTAACATGTGTAGTGAATAAGTATCGTATTTTTAACATTCTGCAAAAACAGCTAGTTGTTGAGAGGTTGAAAGAGAATTGCAAGGCATCTCGGAACGCACAACTCGTTGGTCGTTGTCATTGGATTGTATTGGCGGGAGGAAAAAAATATTGTCTGCAGGGTAATCGAACTCGCCGCATCTAAAGTCAAGCCACGGGTCACAGGTGAGATCCCTTGTTAAATCCCCCCAAAATAAAACACGATTGCGTTGAAAATAACCATTAAGCCATTTTGCTAAGATTTCCCCCATTTTGACATGTGGACCTGTTGTCACTCTTACCCTGATGGTTGCTGATACTTCCAGACACTTTTTCGGTCTTATCTGAGGTATTTTATCATTTATATCAGAATGGCCATATTCTGAGGCCACTTTAGCGCTCAATCAATGACCATTTACTACGCTTTTTCCATTGAAGGACATATTGAGGATAAATCAATGACTGGAGTTTTTAATTGATGAAAACCAATGACTATTTGATGTTGAAAGTGCAAGTCAGTATTGTGCATTTACTGGTCTTTGTGGTGATCTCAGGAGGCCGTGCCTATTTCTACTTTTACCTAGTACGCTTTATCCCGACACCAAAGCCAGTTGTTCAGAGTCAGGATGGCCGAGCGGTCTAAGGCGCTGCGTTCAGGTCGCAGTCTCCCCTGGAGGCGTGGGTTCGAATCCCACTTCTGACAAGCTTTTAACGCCTGCATGTCATACTGCTTTGTAATCACCAGTTGACAAATAAATGACTTAAGATAATGGAAATAACATCTAGTTAACATGTGTATTGAATAATTAAGAGAATCCTTTCAGGTCCCAGTCTCCCCTGGAGGCTTGGGTTCGAATCCCACTTCTGACAAGCTTTTAACTCCTGCATGTCATACTGCTTTGTAATAACCAGTTGACAAATAAATGACTTAAGATAATGGAAATAACACCAAGTTAACATGTGTAGTGAATAAGTATCGTATTTTTAACATTCTGCAAAAACAGCTAGTTGATGAGAGGTTGAAAGAGAATTGCAAGAATTTCACAGGCGGGCCACAAAAACAGGCAAATAAAAGGCATCTCGGAACGCACAACTCGTTGGTCGTTGTCATTGGATTGTATTGGCGGGAGGAAAAAAATATTGTCTGCAGGGTAATCGAACTCGCCGCATCTAAAGTCAAGCCACGGGTCACAGGTGAGATCCCTTGTTAAATCCCCCCAAAATAAAACACGATTGCGTTGAAAATAACCATTAAGCCATTTTGCTAAGATTTCCCCCATTTTGACATGTGGACCTGTTGTCACTCTTACCCTGATGGTTGCTGATACTTCCAGACACTTTTTCAGTCTTATCTGAGGTATTTTATCATTTATATCAGAATGGCCATATTCTGAGGCCACTTTAGCGCTCAATCAATGACCATTTACTACGCTTTTTCCATTGAAGGACATATTGAGGATAAATCAATGACTGGAGTTTTTAATTGATGAAAACCAATGACTATTTGATGTTGAAAGTGCAAGTCAGTATTGTGCATTTACTGGTCTTTGTGGTGATCTCAGGAGGCCGTGCCTATTTCTACTTTTACCTAGTACGCTTTATCCCGACACCAAAGCCAGTTGTTCAGAGTCAGGATGGCCGAGCGGTCTAAGGCGCTGCGTTCAGGCCGCAATCTCCCCTGGAGGCGTGGGTTGGAATCCCACTTCTGACAAGCTTTTAACGCCTGCATGTCATACTGCTTTGTAATCACCAGTTGACAAATAAATGACTTAAGATAATGGAAATAACACCTAGTTAACATGTGTAGTGAATAATTAAGAGAATCCTTTCAGATCGCATTCTCCCCTGGAGGTGTGGGTTCGATTCCCACTTCTGACAAGCTTTTAACGCCTGCATGTCATACTGCTTTGTAATCACCAGTTGACAAATAAATGACTTAAGATAATGGAAATAACACCTAGTTAACATGTGTAGTGAATAATTAAGAGAATCCTTTCAGGTCCCAGTCTCCCCTGGAGGCTTGGGTTCGAATCCCACTTCTGACAAGCTTTTAACGCCTGCATGTCATACTGCTTTGTAATAACCAGTTGACAAATAAATGACTTAAGATAATGGAAATAACACCAAGTTAACATGTGTAGTGAATAAGTATCGTATTTTTAACATTCTGCAAAAACAGCTAGTTGTTGAGAGGTTGAAAGAGAATTGCAAGGCATCTCGGAACGCACAACTCGTTGGTCGTTGTCATTGGATTGTATTGGCGGGAGGAAAAAAATATTGTCTGCAGGGTAATCGAACTCGCCGCATCTAAAGTCAAGCCACGGGTCACAGGTGAGATCCCTTGTTAAATCCCCCCAAAATAAAACACGATTGCGTTGAAAATAACCATTAAGCCATTTTGCTAAGATTTCCCCCATTTTGACATGTGGACCTGTTGTCACTCTTACCCTGATGGTTGCTGATACTTCCAGACACTTTTTCGGTCTTATCTGAGGTATTTTATCATTTATATCAGAATGGCCATATTCTGAGGCCACTTTAGCGCTCAATCAATGACCATTTACTACGCTTTTTCCATTGAAGGACATATTGAGGATAAATCAATGACTGGAGTTTTTAATTGATGAAAACCAATGACTATTTGATGTTGAAAGTGCAAGTCAGTATTGTGCATTTACTGGTCTTTGTGGTGATCTCAGGAGGCCGTGCCTATTTCTACTTTTACCTAGTACGCTTTATCCCGACACCAAAGCCAGTTGTTCAGAGTCAGGATGGCCGAGCGGTCTAAGGCGCTGCGTTCAGGCCGCAGTCTCCCCTGGAGGCGTGGGTTGGAATCCCACTTCTGACAAGCTTTTAACGCCTGCATGTCATACTGCTTTGTAATCACCAGTTGACAAATAAATGACTTAAGATAATGGAAATAACACCTAGTTAACATGTGTAGTGAATAATTAAGAGAATCCTTTCAGATCGCATTCTCCCCTGGAGGTGTGGGTTCGATTCCCACTTCTGACAAGCTTTTAACGCCTGCATGTCATACTGCTTTGTAATCACCAGTTGACAAATAAATGACTTAAGATAATGGAAATAACACCTAGTTAACATGTGTAGTGAATAATTAAGAGAATCCTTTCAGGTCCCAGTCTCCCCTGGAGGCTTGGGTTCGAATCCCACTTCTGACAAGCTTTTAACGCCTGCATGTCATACTGCTTTGTAATAACCAGTTGACAAATAAATGACTTAAGATAATGGAAATAACACCAAGTTAACATGTGTAGTGAATAAGTATCGTATTTTTAACATTCTGCAAAAACAGCTAGTTGTTGAGAGGTTGAAAGAGAATTGCAAGGCATCTCGGAACGCACAACTCGTTGGTCGTTGTCATTGGATTGTATTGGCGGGAGGAAAAAAATATTGTCTGCAGGGTAATCGAACTCGCCGCATCTAAAGTCAAGCCACGGGTCACAGGTGAGATCCCTTGTTAAATCCCCCCAAAATAAAACACGATTGCGTTGAAAATAACCATTAAGCCATTTTGCTAAGATTTCCCCCATTTTGACATGTGGACCTGTTGTCACTCTTACCCTGATGGTTGCTGATACTTCCAGACACTTTTTCGGTCTTATCTGAGGTATTTTATCATTTATATCAGAATGGCCATATTCTGAGGCCACTTTAGCGCTCAATCAATGACCATTTACTACGCTTTTTCCATTGAAGGACATATTGAGGATAAATCAATGACTGGAGTTTTTAATTGATGAAAACCAATGACTATTTGATGTTGAAAGTGCAAGTCAGTATTGTGCATTTACTGGTCTTTGTGGTGATCTCAGGAGGCCGTGCCTATTTCTACTTTTACCTAGTACGCTTTATCCCGACACCAAAGCCAGTTGTTCAGAGTCAGGATGGCCGAGCGGTCTAAGGCGCTGCGTTCAGGTCGCAGTCTCCCCTGGAGGCGTGGGTTCGAATCCCACTTCTGACAAGCTTTTAACGCCTGCATGTCATACTGCTTTGTAATCACCAGTTGACAAATAAATGACTTAAGATAATGGAAATAACATCTAGTTAACATGTGTATTGAATAATTAAGAGAATCCTTTCAGGTCCCAGTCTCCCCTGGAGGCTTGGGTTCGAATCCCACTTCTGACAAGCTTTTAACTCCTGCATGTCATACTGCTTTGTAATAACCAGTTGACAAATAAATGACTTAAGATAATGGAAATAACACCAAGTTAACATGTGTAGTGAATAAGTATCGTATTTTTAACATTCTGCAAAAACAGCTAGTTGTTGAGAGGTTGAAAGAGAATTGCAAGGCATCTCGGAACGCACAACTCGTTGGTCGTTGTCATTGGATTGTATTGGCGGGAGGAAAAAAATATTGTCTGCAGGGTAATCGAACTCGCCGCATCTAAAGTCAAGCCACGGGTCACAGGTGAGATCCCTTGTTAAATCCCCCCAAAATAAAACACGATTGCGTTGAAAATAACCATTAAGCCATTTTGCTAAGATTTCCCCCATTTTGACATGTGGACCTGTTGTCACTCTTACCCTGATGGTTGCTGATACTTCCAGACACTTTTTCAGTCTTATCTGAGGTATTTTATCATTTATATCAGAATGGCCATATTCTGAGGCCACTTTAGCGCTCAATCAATGACCATTTACTACGCTTTTTCCATTGAAGGACATATTGAGGATAAATCAATGACTGGAGTTTTTAATTGATGAAAACCAATGACTATTTGATGTTGAAAGTGCAAGTCAGTATTGTGCATTTACTGGTCTTTGTGGTGATCTCAGGAGGCCGTGCCTATTTCTACTTTTACCTAGTACGCTTTATCCCGACACCAAAGCCAGTTGTTCAGAGTCAGGATGGCCGAGCGGTCTAAGGCGCTGCGTTCAGGCCGCAATCTCCCCTGGAGGCGTGGGTTGGAATCCCACTTCTGACAAGCTTTTAACGCCTGCATGTCATACTGCTTTGTAATCACCAGTTGACAAATAAATGACTTAAGATAATGGAAATAACACCTAGTTAACATGTGTAGTGAATAATTAAGAGAATCCTTTCAGATCGCATTCTCCCCTGGAGGTGTGGGTTCGATTCCCACTTCTGACAAGCTTTTAACGCCTGCATGTCATACTGCTTTGTAATCACCAGTTGACAAATAAATGACTTAAGATAATGGAAATAACACCTAGTTAACATGTGTAGTGAATAATTAAGAGAATCCTTTCAGGTCCCAGTCTCCCCTGGAGGCTTGGGTTCGAATCCCACTTCTGACAAGCTTTTAACGCCTGCATGTCATACTGCTTTGTAATAACCAGTTGACAAATAAATGACTTAAGATAATGGAAATAACACCAAGTTAACATGTGTAGTGAATAAGTATCGTATTTTTAACATTCTGCAAAAACAGCTAGTTGTTGAGAGGTTGAAAGAGAATTGCAAGGCATCTCGGAACGCACAACTCGTTGGTCGTTGTCATTGGATTGTATTGGCGGGAGGAAAAAAATATTGTCTGCAGGGTAATCGAACTCGCCGCATCTAAAGTCAAGCCACGGGTCACAGGTGAGATCCCTTGTTAAATCCCCCCAAAATAAAACACGATTGCGTTGAAAATAACCATTAAGCCATTTTGCTAAGATTTCCCCCATTTTGACATGTGGACCTGTTGTCACTCTTACCCTGATGGTTGCTGATACTTCCAGACACTTTTTCAGTCTTATCTGAGGTATTTTATCATTTATATCAGAATGGCCATATTCTGAGGCCACTTTAGCGCTCAATCAATGACCATTTACTACGCTTTTTCCATTGAAGGACATATTGAGGATAAATCAATGACTGGAGTTTTTAATTGATGAAAACCAATGACTATTTGATGTTGAAAGTGCAAGTCAGTATTGTGCATTTACTGGTCTTTGTGGTGATCTCAGGAGGCCGTGCCTATTTCTACTTTTACCTAGTACGCTTTATCCCGACACCAAAGCCAGTTGTTCAGAGTCAGGATGGCCGAGCGGTCTAAGGCGCTGCGTTCAGGCCGCAGTCTCCCCTGGAGGCGTGGGTTGGAATCCCACTTCTGACAAGCTTTTAACGCCTGCATGTCATACTGCTTTGTAATCACCAGTTGACAAATAAATGACTTAAGATAATGGAAATAACACCTAGTTAACATGTGTAGTGAATAATTAAGAGAATCCTTTCAGATCGCATTCTCCCCTGGAGGTGTGGGTTCGATTCCCACTTCTGACAAGCTTTTAACGCCTGCATGTCATACTGCTTTGTAATCACCAGTTGACAAATAAATGACTTAAGATAATGGAAATAACACCTAGTTAACATGTGTAGTGAATAATTAAGAGAATCCTTTCAGGTCCCAGTCTCCCCTGGAGGCTTGGGTTCGAATCCCACTTCTGACAAGCTTTTAACGCCTGCATGTCATACTGCTTTGTAATAACCAGTTGACAAATAAATGACTTAAGATAATGGAAATAACACCAAGTTAACATGTGTAGTGAATAAGTATCGTATTTTTAACATTCTGCAAAAACAGCTAGTTGTTGAGAGGTTGAAAGAGAATTGCAAGGCATCTCGGAACGCACAACTCGTTGGTCGTTGTCATTGGATTGTATTGGCGGGAGGAAAAAAATATTGTCTGCAGGGTAATCGAACTCGCCGCATCTAAAGTCAAGCCACGGGTCACAGGTGAGATCCCTTGTTAAATCCCCCCAAAATAAAACACGATTGCGTTGAAAATAACCATTAAGCCATTTTGCTAAGATTTCCCCCATTTTGACATGTGGACCTGTTGTCACTCTTACCCTGATGGTTGCTGATACTTCCAGACACTTTTTCGGTCTTATCTGAGGTATTTTATCATTTATATCAGAATGGCCATATTCTGAGGCCACTTTAGCGCTGAATCAATGACCATTTACTACGCTTTTTCCATTGAAGGACATATTGAGGATAAATCAATGACTGGAGTTTTTAATTGATGAAAACCAATGACTATTTGATGTTGAAAGTGCAAGTCAGTATTGTGCATTTACTGGTCTTTGTGGTGATCTCAGGAGGCCGTGCCTATTTCTACTTTTACCTAGTACGCTTTATCCCGACACCAAAGCCAGTTGTTCAGAGTCAGGATGGCCGAGCGGTCTAAGGCGCTGCGTTCAGGTCGCAGTCTCCCCTGGAGGCGTGGGTTCGAATCCCACTTCTGACAAGCTTTTAACGCCTGCATGTCATACTGCTTTGTAATCACCAGTTGACAAATAAATGACTTAAGATAATGGAAATAACATCTAGTTAACATGTGTATTGAATAATTAAGAGAATCCTTTCAGGTCCCAGTCTCCCCTGGAGGCTTGGGTTCGAATCCCACTTCTGACAAGCTTTTAACTCCTGCATGTCATACTGCTTTGTAATAACCAGTTGACAAATAAATGACTTAAGATAATGGAAATAACACCAAGTTAACATGTGTAGTGAATAAGTATCGTATTTTTAACATTCTGCAAAAACAGCTAGTTGATGACAGGTTGAAAGAGAATTGCAAGAATTTCACAGGCGGGCCACAAAAACAGGCAAATAAAAGGCATCTCGGAACGCACAACTCGTTGGTCGTTGTCATTGGATTGTATTGGCGGGAGGAAAAAAATATTGTCTGCAGGGTAATCGAACTCGCCGCATCTAAAGTCAAGCCACGGGTCACAGGTGAGATCCCTTGTTAAATCCCCCCAAAATAAAACACGATTGCGTTGAAAATAACCATTAAGCCATTTTGCTAAGATTTCCCCCATTTTGACATGTGGACCTGTTGTCACTCTTACCCTGATGGTTGCTGATACTTCCAGACACTTTTTCAGTCTTATCTGAGGTATTTTATCATTTATATCAGAATGGCCATATTCTGAGGCCACTTTAGCGCTCAATCAATGACCATTTACTACGCTTTTTCCATTGAAGGACATATTGAGGATAAATCAATGACTGGAGTTTTTAATTGATGAAAACCAATGACTATTTGATGTTGAAAGTGCAAGTCAGTATTGTGCATTTACTGGTCTTTGTGGTGATCTCAGGAGGCCGTGCCTATTTCTACTTTTACCTAGTACGCTTTATCCCGACACCAAAGCCAGTTGTTCAGAGTCAGGATGGCCGAGCGGTCTAAGGCGCTGCGTTCAGGCCGCAATCTCCCCTGGAGGCGTGGGTTGGAGTCCCACTTCTGACAAGCTTTTAACGCCTGCATGTCATACTGCTTTGTAATCACCAGTTGACAAATAAATGACTTAAGATAATGGAAATAACACCTAGTTAACATGTGTAGTGAATAATTAAGAGAATCCTTTCAGATCGCATTCTCCCCTGGAGGTGTGGGTTCGATTCCCACTTCTGACAAGCTTTTAACGCCTGCATGTCATACTGCTTTGTAATCACCAGTTGACAAATAAATGACTTAAGATAATGGAAATAACACCTAGTTAACATGTGTAGTGAATAATTAAGAGAATCCTTTCAGGTCCCAGTCTCCCCTGGAGGCTTGGGTTCGAATCCCACTTCTGACAAGCTTTTAACGCCTGCATGTCATACTGCTTTGTAATAACCAGTTGACAAATAAATGACTTAAGATAATGGAAATAACACCAAGTTAACATGTGTAGTGAATAAGTATCGTATTTTTAACATTCTGCAAAAACAGCTAGTTGTTGAGAGGTTGAAAGAGAATTGCAAGGCATCTCGGAACGCACAACTCGTTGGTCGTTGTCATTGGATTGTATTGGCGGGAGGAAAAAAATATTGTCTGCAGGGTAATCGAACTCGCCGCATCTAAAGTCAAGCCACGGGTCACAGGTGAGATCCCTTGTTAAATCCCCCCAAAATAAAACACGATTGCGTTGAAAATAACCATTAAGCCATTTTGCTAAGATTTCCCCCATTTTGACATGTGGACCTGTTGTCACTCTTACCCTGATGGTTGCTGATACTTCCAGACACTTTTTCGGTCTTATCTGAGGTATTTTATCATTTATATCAGAATGGCCATATTCTGAGGCCACTTTAGCGCTCAATCAATGACCATTTACTACGCTTTTTCCATTGAAGGACATATTGAGGATAAATCAATGACTGGAGTTTTTAATTGATGAAAACCAATGACTATTTGATGTTGAAAGTGCAAGTCAGTATTGTGCATTTACTGGTCTTTGTGGTGATCTCAGGAGGCCGTGCCTATTTCTACTTTTACCTAGTACGCTTTATCCCGACACCAAAGCCAGTTGTTCAGAGTCAGGATGGCCGAGCGGTCTAAGGCGCTGCGTTCAGGTCGCAGTCTCCCCTGGAGGCGTGGGTTCGAATCCCACTTCTGACAAGCTTTTAACGCCTGCATGTCATACTGCTTTGTAATCACCAGTTGACAAATAAATGACTTAAGATAATGGAAATAACATCTAGTTAACATGTGTATTGAATAATTAAGAGAATCCTTTCAGGTCCCAGTCTCCCCTGGAGGCTTGGGTTCGAATCCCACTTCTGACAAGCTTTTAACTCCTGCATGTCATACTGCTTTGTAATAACCAGTTGACAAATAAATGACTTAAGATAATGGAAATAACACCAAGTTAACATGTGTAGTGAATAAGTATCGTATTTTTAACATTCTGCAAAAACAGCTAGTTGATGAGAGGTTGAAAGAGAATTGCAAGAATTTCACAGGCGGGCCACAAAAACAGGCAAATAAAAGGCATCTCGGAACGCACAACTCGTTGGTCGTTGTCATTGGATTGTATTGGCGGGAGGAAAAAAATATTGTCTGCAGGGTAATCGAACTCGCCGCATCTAAAGTCAAGCCACGGGTCACAGGTGAGATCCCTTGTTAAATCCCCCCAAAATAAAACACGATTGCGTTGAAAATAACCATTAAGCCATTTTGCTAAGATTTCCCCCATTTTGACATGTGGACCTGTTGTCACTCTTACCCTGATGGTTGCTGATACTTCCAGACACTTTTTCAGTCTTATCTGAGGTATTTTATCATTTATATCAGAATGGCCATATTCTGAGGCCACTTTAGCACTCAATCAATGACCATTTACTACGCTTTTTCCATTGAAGGACATATTGAGGATAAATCAATGACTGGAGTTTTTAATTGATGAAAACCAATGACTATTTGATGTTGAAAGTGCAAGTCAGTATTGTGCATTTACTGGTCTTTGTGGTGATCTCAGGAGGCCGTGCCTATTTCTACTTTTACCTAGTACGCTTTATCCCGACACCAAAGCCAGTTGTTCAGAGTCAGGATGGCCGAGCGGTCTAAGGCGCTGCGTTCAGGCCGCAATCTCCCCTGGAGGCGTGGGTTGGAATCCCACTTCTGACAAGCTTTTAACGCCTGCATGTCATACTGCTTTGTAATCACCAGTTGACAAATAAATGACTTAAGATAATGGAAATAACACCTAGTTAACATGTGTAGTGAATAATTAAGAGAATCCTTTCAGATCGCATTCTCCCCTGGAGGTGTGGGTTCGATTCCCACTTCTGACAAGCTTTTAACGCCTGCATGTCATACTGCTTTGTAATCACCAGTTGACAAATAAATGACTTAAGATAATGGAAATAACACCTAGTTAACATGTGTAGTGAATAATTAAGAGAATCCTTTCAGGTCCCAGTCTCCCCTGGAGGCTTGGGTTCGAATCCCACTTCTGACAAGCTTTTAACGCCTGCATGTCATACTGCTTTGTAATAACCAGTTGACAAATAAATGACTTAAGATAATGGAAATAACACCAAGTTAACATGTGTAGTGAATAAGTATCGTATTTTTAACATTCTGCAAAAACAGCTAGTTGTTGAGAGGTTGAAAGAGAATTGCAAGGCATCTCGGAACGCACAACTCGTTGGTCGTTGTCATTGGATTGTATTGGCGGGAGGAAAAAAATATTGTCTGCAGGGTAATCGAACTCGCCGCATCTAAAGTCAAGCCACGGGTCACAGGTGAGATCCCTTGTTAAATCCCCCCAAAATAAAACACGACTGCGTTGAAAATAACCATTAAGCCATTTTGCTAAGATTTCCCCCATTTTGACATGTGGACCTGTTGTCACTCTTACCCTGATGGTTGCTGATACTTCCAGACACTTTTTCAGTCTTATCTGAGGTATTTTATCATTTATATCAGAATGGCCATATTCTGAGGCCACTTTAGCGCTCAATCAATGACCATTTACTACGCTTTTTCCATTGAAGGACATATTGAGGATAAATCAATGACTGGAGTTTTTAATTGATAAGAACCAATGACTATTTGATGTTGAAAGTGCAAGTCAGTATTGTGCATTTACTGGTCTTTGTGGTGATCTCAGGAGGCCGTGCCTATTTCTACTTTTACCTAGTACGCTTTATCCCGAAACCAAAGCCAGTTGTTCAGAGTCAGGATGGCCGAGCGGTCTAAGGCGCTGCGTTCAGGTCGCAGTCTCCCCTGGAGGCGTGGGTTCGAATCCCACTTCTGACAAGCTTTTAACGCCTGCATGTCATACTGCTTTGTAATCACCAGTTGACAAATAAATGACTTAAGATAATGGAAATAACACCTAGTTAACATGTGTAGTGAATAATTAAGAGAATCCTTTCAGATCGCATTCTCCCCTGGAGGTGTGGTTCGATTCCCACTTCTGACAAGCTTTTAACGCCTGCATGTCATACTGCTTTGTAATCACCAGTTGACAAATAAATGACTTAAGATAATGGAAATAACACCTAGTTAACATGTGTAGTGAATAATTAAGAGAATCCTTTCAGGTCCCAGTCTCCCCTGGAGGCTTGGGTTCGAATCCCACTTCTGACAAGCTTTTAACGCCTGCATGTCATACTGCTTTGTAATCACCAGTTGACAAATAAATGACTTAAGATAATGGAAATAACACCTAGTTAACATGTGTAGTGAATAATTAAGAGAATCCTTTCAGGTCCCAGTCTCCCCTGGAGGCTTGGGTTCGAATCCCACTTCTGACAAGCTTTTAACGCCTGCATGTCATACTGCTTTGTAATAACCAGTTGACAAATAAATGACTTAAGATAATGGAAATAACACCAAGTTAACATGTGTAGTGAATAAGTATCGTATTTTTAACATTCTGCAAAAACAGCTAGTTGATGAGAGGTTGAAAGAGAATTGCAAGAATTTCACAGGCGGGCCACAAAAACAGGCAAATAAAAGGCTTCTCGGAACGCACAACTCGTTGGTCGTTGTCATTGGATTGTATTGGCGGGAGGAAAAAAATATTGTCTGCAGGGTAATCGAACTCGCCGCATCTAAAGTCAAGCCACGGGTCACAGGTGAGATCCCTTGTTAAATTCCCCCAAAATAAAACACGATTGCGTTGAAAATAACCATTAAGCCATTTTGCTAAGATTTCCCCCATTTTGACATGTGGACCTGTTGTCACTCTTACCCTGATGGTTGCTGATACTTCCAGACACTTTTTCGGTCTTATCTGAGGTATTTTATCATTTATATCAGAATGGCCATATTCTGAGGCCACTTTAGCGCTCAATCAATGACCATTTACTACGCTTTTTCCATTGAAGGACATATTGAGGATAAATCAATGACTGGAGTTTTTAATTGATAAAAACCAATTACTATTTGATGTTGAAAGTGCAAGTCAGTATTGCGCATTTACTGGTCTTTGTGGTGATCTCAGGAGGCCGTGCCTATTTCTACTTTTACCTAGTACGCTTTATCCCGACACCAAAGCCAGTTGTTCAGAGTCAGGATGGCCGAGCGGTCTAAGGCGCTGCGTTCAGGTCGCAGTCTCCCCTGGAGGCTTGGGTTCGAATCCCACTTCTGACAAGCTTTTAACGCCTGCATGTCATACTGCTTTGTAATCACCAGTTGACAAATAAATGACTTAAGATAATGGAAATAACACCAAGTTAACATGTGTAGTGAATAAGTATCGTATTTTTAACATTCTGCAAAAACAGCTAGTTGATGAGAGGTTGAAAGAGAATTGCAAGAATTTCACAGGCGGGCCACAAAAACAGGCAAATAAAAGGCATCTCGGAACGCACAACTCGTTGGTCGTTGTCATTGGATTGTATTGGCGGGAGGAAAAAAATATTGTCTGCAGGGTAATCGAACTCGCCGCATCTAAAGTCAAGCCACGGGTCACAGGTGAGATCCCTTGTTAAATCCCCCCAAAATAAAACACGATTGCGTTGAAAATAACCATTAAGCCATTTTGCTAAGATTTCCCCCATTTTGACATGTGGACCTGTTGTCACTCTTACCCTGATGGTTGCTGATACTTCCAGACACTTTTTCGGTCTTATCTGAGGTATTTTATCATTTATATCAGAATGGCCATATTCTGAGGCCACTTTAGCGCTCAATCAATGACCATTTACTACGCTTTTTCCATTGAAGGACATATTGAGGATAAATCAATGACTGGAGTTTTTAATTGATAAAAACCAATGACTATTTGATGTTGAAAGTGCAAGTCAGTATTGTGCATTTACTGGTCTTTGTGGTGATCTCAGGAGGCCGTGCCTATTTCTACTTTTACCTAGTACGCTTTATCCCGACACCAAAGCCAGTTGTTCAGAGTCAGGATGGCCGAGCGGTCTAAGGCGCTGCGTTCAGGTCGCAGTCTCCCCTGGAGGCGTGGGTTCGAATCCCACTTCTGACAAGCTTTTAACGCCTGCATGTCATACTGCTTTGTAATCACCAGTTGACAAATAAATGACTTAAGATAATGGAAATAACACCTAGTTAACATGTGTAGTGAATAATTAAGAGAATCCTTTCAGGTCCCAGTCTCCCCTGGAGGCTTGGGTTCGAATCCCACTTCTGACAAGCTTTTAACGCCTGCATGTCATACTGCTTTGTAATAACCAGTTGACAAATAAATGACTTAAGATAATGGAAATAACACCAAGTTAACATGTGTAGTGAATAACTATCGTATTTTTAACATTCTGCAAAAACAGCTAGTTGATGAGAGGTTGAAAGAGAATTGCAAGAATTTCACAGGCGGGCCACAAAAACAGGCAAATAAAAGGCTTCTCGGAACGCACAACTCGTTGGTCGTTGTCATTGGATTGTATTGGCGGGAGGAAAAAAATATTGTCTGCAGGGTAATCGAACTCGCCGCATCTAAAGTCAAGCCACGGGTCACAGGTGAGATCCCTTGTTAAATCCCCCCAAAATAAAACACGATTGCGTTGAAAATAACCATTAAGCCATTTTGCTAAGATTTCCCCCATTTTGACATGTGGACCTGTTGTCACTCTTACCCTGATGGTTGCTGATACTTCCAGACACTTTTTCAGTCTTATCTGAGGTATTTTATCATTTATATCAGAATGGCCATATTCTGAGGCCACTTTAGCGCTCAATCAATGACCATTTACTACGCTTTTTCCATTGAAGGACATATTGAGGATAAATCAATGACTGGAGTTTTTAATTGATGAAAACCAATGACTATTTGATGTTGAAAGTGCAAGTCAGTATTGTGCATTTACTGGTCTTTGTGGTGATCTCAGGAGGCCGTGCCTATTTCTACTTTTACCTAGTACGCTTTATCCCGACACCAAAGCCAGTTGTTCAGAGTCAGGATGGCCGAGCGGTCTAAGGCGCTGCGTTCAGGCCGCAATCTCCCCTGGAGGCGTGGGTTGGAATCCCACTTCTGACAAGCTTTTAACGCCTGCATGTCATACTGCTTTGTAATCACCAGTTGACAAATAAATGACTTAAGATAATGGAAATAACACCTAGTTAACATGTGTAGTGAATAATTAAGAGAATCCTTTCAGATCGCATTCTCCCCTGGAGGTGTGGGTTCGATTCCCACTTCTGACAAGCTTTTAACGCCTGCATGTCATACTGCTTTGTAATCACCAGTTGACAAATAAATGACTTAAGATAATGGAAATAACACCTAGTTAACATGTGTAGTGAATAATTAAGAGAATCCTTTCAGGTCCCAGTCTCCCCTGGAGGCTTGGGTTCGAATCCCACTTCTGACAAGCTTTTAACGCCTGCATGTCATACTGCTTTGTAATAACCAGTTGACAAATAAATGACTTAAGATAATGGAAATAACACCAAGTTAACATGTGTAGTGAATAAGTATCGTATTTTTAACATTCTGCAAAAACAGCTAGTTGTTGAGAGGTTGAAAGAGAATTGCAAGGCATCTCGGAACGCACAACTCGTTGGTCGTTGTCATTGGATTGTATTGGCGGGAGGAAAAAAATATTGTCTGCAGGGTAATCGAACTCGCCGCATCTAAAGTCAAGCCACGGGTCACAGGTGAGATCCCTTGTTAAATCCCCCCAAAATAAAACACGATTGCGTTGAAAATAACCATTAAGCCATTTTGCTAAGATTTCCCCCATTTTGACATGTGGACCTGTTGTCACTCTTACCCTGATGGTTGCTGATACTTCCAGACACTTTTTCGGTCTTATCTGAGGTATTTTATCATTTATATCAGAATGGCCATATTCTGAGGCCACTTTAGCGCTCAATCAATGACCATTTACTACGCTTTTTCCATTGAAGGACATATTGAGGATAAATCAATGACTGGAGTTTTTAATTGATAAAAACCAATGACTATTTGATGTTGAAAGTGCAAGTCAGTATTGTGCATTTACTGGTCTTTGTGGTGATCTCAGGAGGCCGTGCCTATTTCTACTTTTACCTAGTACGCTTTATCCCGACACCAAAGCCAGTTGTTCAGAGTCAGGATGGCCGAGCGGTCTAAGGCGCTGCGTTCAGGTCGCAGTCTCCCCTGGAGGCGTGGGTTCGAATCCCACTTCTGACAAGCTTTTAACGCCTGCATGTCATACTGCTTTGTAATCACCAGTTGACAAATAAATGACTTAAGATAATGGAAATAACACCTAGTTAACATGTGTAGTGAATAATTAAGAGAATCCTTTCAGGTCCCAGTCTCCCCTGGAGGCTTGGGTTCGAATCCCACTTCTGACAAGCTTTTAACGCCTGCATGTCATACTGCTTTGTAATAACCAGTTGACAAATAAATGACTTAAGATAATGGAAATAACACCAAGTTAACATGTGTAGTGAATAAGTATCGTATTTTTAACATTCTGCAAAAACAGCTAGTTGATGAGAGGTTGAAAGAGAATTGCAAGAATTTCACAGGCGGGCCACAAAAACAGGCAAATAAAAGGCTTCTCGGAACGCACAACTCGTTGGTCGTTGTCATTGGATTGTATTGGCGGGAGGAAAAAAATATTGTCTGCAGGGTAATCGAACTCGCCGCATCTAAAGTCAAGCCACGGGTCACAGGTGAGATCCCTTGTTAAATCCCCCCAAAATAAAACACGATTGCGTTGAAAATAACCATTAAGCCATTTTGCTAAGATTTCCCCCATTTTGACATGTGGACCTGTTGTCACTCTTACCCTGATGGTTGCTGATACTTCCAGACACTTTTTCGGTCTTATCTGAGGTATTTTATCATTTATATCAGAATGGCCATATTCTGAGGCCACTTTAGCGCTCAATCAATGACCATTTACTACGCTTTTTCCATTGAAGGACATATTGAGGATAAATCAATGACTGGAGTTTTTAATTGATAAAAACCAATGACTATTTGATGTTGAAAGTGCAAGTCAGTATTGTGCATTTACTGGTCTTTGTGGTGATCTCAGGAGGCCGTGCCTATTTCTACTTTTACCTAGTACGCTTTATCCCGACACCAAAGCCAGTTGTTCAGAGTCAGGATGGCCGAGCGGTCTAAGGCGCTGCGTTCAGGTCGCAGTCTCCCCTGGAGCCGTGGGTTCGAATCCCACTTCTGACAAGCTTTTAACGCCTGCATGTCATACTGCTTTGTAATCACCAGTTGACAAATAAATTACTTAAGATAATGGAAATAACACCTAGTTAACATGTGTAGTGAATAATTAAGAGAATCCTTTCAGGTCCCAGTCTCCCCTGGAGGCTTGGGTTCGAATCCCACTTCTGACAAGCTTTTAACGCCTGCATGTCATACTGCTTTGTAATCACCAGTTGACAAATAAATGACTTAAGATAATGGAAATAACACCAAGTTAACATGTGTAGTGAATAACTATCGTATTTTTAACATTCTGCAAAAACAGCTAGTTGATGAGAGGTTGAAAGAGAATTGCAAGAATTTCACAGGCGGGCCACAAAAACAGGCAAATAAAAGGCATCTCGGAACGCACAACTCGTTGGTCGTTGTCATTGGATTGTATTGGCGGGAGGAAAAAAATATTGTCTGCAGGGTAATCGAACTCGCCGCATCTAAAGTCAAGCCACGGGTCACAGGTGAGATCCCTTGTTAAATCCCCCCAAAATAAAACACGATTGCGTTGAAAATAACCATTAAGCCATTTTGCTAAGATTTCCCCCATTTTGACATGTGGACCTGTTGTCACTCTTACCCTGATGGTTGCTGATACTTCCAGACACTTTTTCGGTCTTATCTGAGGTATTTTATCATTTATATCAGAATGGCCATATTCTGAGGCCACTTTAGCGCTCAATCAATGACCATTTACTACGCTTTTTCCATTGAAGGACATATTGAGGATAAATCAATGACTGGAGTTTTTAATTGATAAAAACCAATGACTATTTGATGTTGAAAGTGCAAGTCAGTATTGTGCATTTACTGGTCTTTGTGGTGATCTCAGGAGGCCGTGCCTATTTCTACTTTTACCTAGTACGCTTTATCCCGACACCAAAGCCAGTTGTTCAGAGTCAGGATGGCCGAGCGGTCTAAGGCGCTGCGTTCAGGTCGCAGTCTCCCCTGGAGGCGTGGGTTCGAATCCCACTTCTGACAAGCTTTTAACGCCTGCATGTCATACTGCTTTGTAATCACCAGTTGACAAATAAATGACTTAAGATAATGGAAATAACACCTAGTTAACATGTGTAGTGAATAATTAAGAGAATCCTTTCAGGTCCCAGTCTCCCCTGGAGGCTTGGGTTCGAATCCCACTTCTGACAAGCTTTTAACGCCTGCATGTCATACTGCTTCGTAATAACCAGTTGACAAATAAATGACTTAAGATAATGGAAATAACACCAAGTTAACATGTGTAGTGAATAACTATCGTATTTTTAACATTCTGCAAAAACAGCTAGTTGATGAGAGGTTGAAAGAGAATTGCAAGAATTTCACAGGCGGGCCACAAAAACAGGCAAATAAAAGGCTTCTCGGAACGCACAACTCGTTGGTCGTTGTCATTGGATTGTATTGGCGGGAGGAAAAAAATATTGTCTGCAGGGTAATCGAACTCGCCGCATCTAAAGTCAAGCCACGGGTCACAGGTGAGATCCCTTGTTAAATCCCCCCAAAATAAAACACGATTGCGTTGAAAATAACCATTAAGCCATTTTGCTAAGATTTCCCCCATTTTGACATGTGGACCTGTTGTCACTCTTACCCTGATGGTTGCTGATACTTCCAGACACTTTTTCGGTCTTATCTGAGGTATTTTATCATTTATATCAGAATGGCCATATTCTGAGGCCACTTTAGCGCTCAATCAATGACCATTTACTACGCTTTTTCCATTGAAGGACATATTGAGGATAAATCAATGACTGGAGTTTTTAATTGATGAAAACCAATGACTATTTGATGTTGAAAGTGCAAGTCAGTATTGTGCATTTACTGGTCTTTGTGGTGATCTCAGGAGGCCGTGCCTATTTCTACTTTTACCTAGTACGCTTTATCCCGACACCAAAGCCAGTTGTTCAGAGTCAGGATGGCCGAGCGGTCTAAGGCGCTGCGTTCAGATCCCAGTCTCCACTGGAGGCTTGGGTTCGAATCCCACTTCTGACAAGCTTTTAACGCCTGCATGTCATACTGCTTTGTAATCACCAGTTGACAAATAAATGACTTAAGATAATGGAAATAACACCTAGTTAACATGTGTAGTGAATAATTAAGAGAATCCTTTCAGATCGCATTCTCCCCTGGAGGTGTGGGTTCGAATCCCACTTCTGACAAGCTTTTAACGCCTGCATGTCATACTGCTTTGTAATCACCAGTTGACAAATAAATGACTTAAGATAATGGAAATAACACCTAGTTAACATGTGTAGTGAATAATTAAGAGAATCCTTTCAGGTCCCAGTCTCCCCTGGAGGCTTGGGTTCGAATCCCACTTCTGACAAGCTTTTAACGCCTGCATGTCATACTGCTTTGTAATAACCAGTTGACAAATAAATGACTTAAGATAATGGAAATAACACCAAGTTAACATGTGTAGTGAATAAGTATCGTATTTTTAACATTCTGCAAAAACAGCTAGTTGATGAGAGGTTGAAAGAGAATTGCAAGAATTTCACAGGCGGGCCACAAAAACAGGCAAATAAAGGCTCTCGGAACGCACAACTCGTTGGTCGTTGTCATTGGATTGTATTGGCGGGAGGAAAAAAATATTGTCTGCAGGGTAATCGAACTCGCCGCATCTAAAGTCAAGCCACGGGTCACAGGTGAGATCCCTTGTTAAATCCCCCCAAAATAAAACACGATTGCGTTGAAAATAACCATTAAGCCATTTTGCTAAGATTTCCCCCATTTTGACATGTGGACCTGTTGTCACTCTTACCCTGATGGTTGCTGATACTTCCAGACACTTTTTCGGTCTTATCTGAGGTATTTTATCATTTATATCAGAATGGCCATATTCTGAGGCCACTTTAGCGCTCAATCAATGACCATTTACTACGCTTTTTCCATTGAAGGACATATTGAGGATAAATCAATGACTGGAGTTTTTAATTGATGAAAACCAATGACTATTTGATGTTGAAAGTGCAAGTCAGTATTGTGCATTTACTGGTCTTTGTGGTGATCTCAGGAGGCCGTGCCTATTTCTACTTTTACCTAGTACGCTTTATCCCGACACCAAAGCCAGTTGTTCAGAGTCAGGATGGCCGAGCGGTCTAAGGCGCTGCTTTCAGGTCGCAGTCTCCCCTCGAGGCGTGGGTTGGAATCCCACTTCTGACAAGCTTTTAACGCCTGCATGTCATACTGCTTTGTAATCACCAGTTGACAAATAAATGACTTAAGATAATGGAAATAACACCTAGTTAACATGTGTAGTGAATAATTAAGAGAATCCTTTCAGATCGCATTCTCCCCTTGAGGTGTGGGTTCGAATCCCACTTCTGACAAGCTTTTAACGCCTGCATGTCAGACTGCTTTGTAATCACCAGTTGACAAATAAATGACTTAAGATAATGGAAATAACACCTAGTTAACATGTGTAGTGAATAATTAAGAGAATCCTTTCAGGTCCCAGTCTCCCCTGGAGGCTTGGGTTCAAATCCAACTTCTGACAAGCTTTTAACGCCTGCATGTCATACTGCTTTGTAATAACCAGTTGACAAATAAATGACTTAAGATAATGGAAATAACACCAAGTTAACATGTGTAGTGAATAAGTATCGTATTTTTAACATTCTGCAAAAACAGCTAGTTGATGAGAGGTTGAAAGAGAATTGCAAGAATTTCACAGGCGGGCCACAAAAACAGGCAAATAAAAGGCTTCTCGGAACGCACAACTCGTTTGTCGTTGTCATTGGATTGTATTGGCGGGAGGAAAAAAATATTGTCTGCAGGGTAATCGAACTCGCCGCATCTAAAGTCAAGCCACGGGTCACAGGTGAGATCCCTTGTTAAATCCCCCCAAAATAAAACACGATTGCGTTGAAAATAACCATTAAGCCATTTTGCTAAGATTTCCCCCATTTTGACATGTGGACCTGTTGTCACTCTTACCCTGATGGTTGCTGATACTTCCAGACACTTTTTCGGTCTTATCTGAGGTATTTTATCATTTATATCAGAATGGCCATATTCTGAGGCCACTTTAGCGCTCAATCAATGACCATTTACTACGCTTTTTCCATTGAAGGACATATTGAGGATAAATCAATGACTGGAGTTTTTAATTGATAAAAACCAATGACTATTTGATGTTGAAAGTGCAAGTCAGTATTGCGCATTTACTGGTCTTTGTGGTGATCTCAGGAGGCCGTGCCTATTTCTACTTTTACCTAGTACGCTTTATCCCGACACCAAAGCCAGTTGTTCAGAGTCAGGATGGCCGAGCGGTCTAAGGCGCTGCGTTCAGGTCGCAGTCTCCCCTGGAGGCTTGGGTTCGAATCCCACTTCTGACAAGCTTTTAACGCCTGCATGTCATACTGCTTTGTAATCACCAGTTGACAAATAAATGACTTAAGATAATGGAAATAACACCAAGTTAACATGTGTAGTGAATAAGTATCATATTTTTAACATTCTGCAAAAACAGCTAGTTGATGAGAGGTTGAAAGAGAATTGCAAGAATTTCACAGGCGGGCCACAAAAACAGGCAAATAAAAGGCATCTCGGAACGCACAACTCGTTGGTCGTTGTCATTGGATTGTATTGGCGGGAGGAAAAAAATATTGTCTGCAGGGTAATCGAACTCGCCGCATCTAAAGTCAAGCCACGGGTCACAGGTGAGATCCCTTGTTAAATCCCCCCAAAATAAAACACGATTGCGTTGAAAATAACCATTAAGCCATTTTGCTAAGATTTCCCCCATTTTGACATGTGGACCTGTTGTCACTCTTACCCTGATGGTTGCTGATACTTCCAGACACTTTTTCGGTCTTATCTGAGGTATTTTATCATTTATATCAGAATGGCCATATTCTGAGGCCACTTTAGCGCTCAATCAATGACCATTTACTACGCTTTTTCCATTGAAGGACATATTGAGGATAAATCAATGACTGGAGTTTTTAATTGATAAAAACCAATGACTATTTGATGTTGAAAGTGCAAGTCAGTATTGTGCATTTACTGGTCTTTGTGGTGATCTCAGGAGGCCGTGCCTATTTCTACTTTTACCTAGTACGCTTTATCCCGACACCAAAGCCAGTTGTTCAGAGTCAGGATGGCCGAGCGGTCTAAGGCGCTGCGTTCAGGTCGCAATCTCCCCTGGAGGCGTGGGTTCGAATCCCACTTCTGACAAGCTTTTAACGCCTGCATGTCATTCTGCTTTGTAATCACCAGTTGACAAATAAATGACTTAAGATAATGGAAATAACACCTAGTTAACATGTGTAGTGAATAATTAAGAGAATCCTTTCAGGTCCCAGTCTCCCCTGGAGGCTTGGGTTCGAATCCCACTTCTGACAAGCTTTTAACGCCTGCATGTCATACTGCTTTGTAATAACCAGTTGACAAATAAATGACTTAAGATAATGGAAATAACACCAAGTTAACATGTGTAGTGAATAACTATCGTATTTTTAACATTCTGCAAAAACAGCTAGTTGATGAGAGGTTGAAAGAGAATTGCAAGAATTTCACAGGCGGGCCACAAAAACAGGCAAATAAAAGGCTTCTCGGAACGCACAACTCGTTGGTCGTTGTCATTGGATTGTATTGGCGGGAGGAAAAAAATATTGTCTGCAGGGTAATCGAACTCGCCGCATCTAAAGTCAAGCCACGGGTCACAGGTGAGATCCCTTGTTAAATCCCCCCAAAATAAAACACGATTGCGTTGAAAATAACCATTAAGCCATTTTGCTAAGATTTCCCCCATTTTGACATGTGGACCTGTTGTCACTCTTACCCTGATGGTTGCTGATACTTCCAGACACTTTTTCGGTCTTATCTGAGGTATTTTATCATTTATATCAGAATGGCCATATTCTGAGGCCACTTTAGCGCTCAATCAATGACCATTTACTACGCTTTTTCCATTGAAGGACATATTGAGGATAAATCAATGACTGGAGTTTTTAATTGATGAAAACCAATGACTATTTGATGTTGAAAGTGCAAGTCAGTATTGTGCATTTACTGGTCTTTGTGGTGATCTCAGGAGGCCGTGCCTATTTCTACTTTTACCTAGTACGCTTTATCCCGACACCAAAGCCAGTTGTTCAGAGTCAGGATGGCCGAGCGGTCTAAGGCGCTGCGTTCAGGTCCCAGTCTCCACTGGAGGCTTGGGTTCGAATCCCACTTCTGACAAGCTTTTAACGCCTGCATGTCATACTGCTTTGTAATCACCAGTTGACAAATAAATGACTTAAGATAATGGAAATAACACCTAGTTAACATGTGTAGTGAATAATTAAGAGAATCCTTTCAGATCGCATTCTCCCCTGGAGGTGTGGGTTCGAATCCCACTTCTGACAAGCTTTTAACGCCTGCATGTCATACTGCTTTGTAATCACCAGTTGACAAATACATGACTTAAGATAATGGAAATAACACCTAGTTAACATGTGTAGTGAATAATTAAGAGAATCCTTTCAGGTCCCAGTCTCCCCTGGAGGCTTGGGTTCGAATCCCACTTCTGACAAGCTTTTAACGCCTGCATGTCATACTGCTTTGTAATAACCAGTTGACAAATAAATGACTTAAGATAATGGAAATAACACCAAGTTAACATGTGTAGTGAATAAGTATCGTATTTTTAACATTCTGCAAAAACAGCTAGTTGATGAGAGGTTGAAAGAGAATTGCAAGGCATCTCGGAACGCACAACTCGTTGGTCGTTGTCATTGGATTGTATTGGCGGGAGGAAAAAAATATTGTCTGCAGGGTAATCGAACTCGCCGCATCTAAAGTCAAGCCACGGGTCACAGGTGAGATCCCTTGTTAAATCCCCCCAAAATAAAACACGATTGCGTTGAAAATAACCATTAAGCCATTTTGCTAAGATTTCCCCCATTTTGACATGTGGACCTGTTGTCACTCTTACCCTGATGGTTGCTGATACTTCCAGACACTTTTTCGGTCTTATCTGAGGTATTTTATCATTTATATCAGAATGGCCATATTCTGAGGCCACTTTAGCGCTCAATCAATGACCATTTACTACGCTTTTTCCATTGAAGGACATATTGAGGATAAATCAATGACTGGAGTTTTTAATTGATGAAAACCAATGACTATTTGATGTTGAAAGTGCAAGTCAGTATTGTGCATTTACTGGTCTTTGTGGTGATCTCAGGAGGCCGTGCCTATTTCTACTTTTACTTAGTACGCTTTATCCCGACACCAAAGCCAGTTGTTCAGAGTCAGGATGGCCGAGCGGTCTAAGGCGCTGCTTTCAGGTCGCAGTCTCCCCTCGAGGCGTGGGTTGGAATCCCACTTCTGACAAGCTTTTAACGCCTGCATGTCATACTGCTTTGTAATCACCAGTTGACAAATAAATGACTTAAGATAATGGAAATAACACCTAGTTAACATGTGTAGTGAATAATTAAGAGAATCCTTTCAGATCGCATTCTCCCCTGGAGGTGTGGGTTCGAATCCCACTTCTGACAAGCTTTTAACGCCTGCATGTCATACTGCTTTGTAATCACCAGTTGACAAATAAATGACTTAAGATAATGGAAATAACACCTAGTTAACATGTGTAGTGAATAATTAAGAGAATCCTTTCAGGTCCCAGTCTCCCCTGGAGGCTTGGGTTCAAATCCCACTTCTGACAAGCTTTTAACGCCTGCATGTCATACTGCTTTGTAATAACCAGTTGACAAATAAATGACTTAAGATAATGGAAATAACACCAAGTTAACATGTGTAGTGAATAAGTATCGTATTTTTAACATTCTGCAAAAACAGCTAGTTGATGAGAGGTTGAAAGAGAATTGCAAGAATTTCACAGGCGGGCCACAAAAACAGGCAAATAAAAGGCTTCTCGGAACGCACAACTCGTTTGTCGTTGTCATTGGATTGTATTGGCGGGAGGAAAAAAATATTGTCTGCAGGGTAATCGAACTCGCCGCATCTAAAGTCAAGCCACGGGTCACAGGTGAGATCCCTTGTTAAATCCCCCCAAAATAAAACACGATTGCGTTGAAAATAACCATTAAGCCATTTTGCTAAGATTTCCCCCATTTTGACATGTGGACCTGTTGTCACTCTTACCCTGATGGTTGCTGATACTTCCAGACACTTTTTCGGTCTTATCTGAGGTATTTTATCATTTATATCAGAATGGCCATATTCTGAGGCCACTTTAGCGCTCAATCAATGACCATTTACTACGCTTTTTCCATTGAAGGACATATTGAGGATAAATCAATGACTGGAGTTTTTAATTGATAAAAACCAATGACTATTTGATGTTGAAAGTGCAAGTCAGTATTGTGCATTTACTGGTCTTTGTGGTGATCTCAGGAGGCCGTGCCTATTTCTACTTTTACCTAGTACGCTTTATCCCGACACCAAAGCCAGTTGTTCAGAGTCAGGATGGCCGAGCGGTCTAAGGCGCTGCGTTCAGGTCGCAGTCTCCCCTGGAGGCGTGGGTTCGAATCCCACTTCTGACAAGCTTTTAACGCCTGCATGTCATACTGCTTTGTAATCACCAGTTGACAAATAAATGACTTAAGATAATGGAAATAACACCTAGTTAACATGTGTATTGAATAATTAAGAGAATCCTTTCAGGTCCCAGTCTCCCCTGGAGGCTTGGGTTTGAATCCCACTTCTGACAAGCTTATAACGCCTGCATGTCATACTGCTTTGTAATCACCAGTTGACAAATAAATGACTTAAGATAATGGAAATAACACCAAGTTAACATGTGTAGTGAATAAGTATCATATTTTTAACATTCTGCAAAAACAGCTAGTTGATGAGAGGTTGAAAGAGAATTGCAAGAATTTCACAGGCGGGCCACAAAAACAGGCAAATAAAAGGCATCTCGGAACGCACAACTCGTTGGTCGTTGTCATTGGATTGTATTGGCGGGAGGAAAAAAATATTGTCTGCAGGGTAATCGAACTCGCCGCATCTAAAGTCAAGCCACGGGTCACAGGTGAGATCCCTTGTTAAATCCCCCCAAAATAAAACACGATTCCGTTGAAAATAACCATTAAGCCATTTTGCTAAGATTTCCCCCATTTTGACATGTGGACCTGTTGTCACTCTTACCCTGATGGTTGCTGATACTTCCAGACACTTTTTCGGTCTTATCTGAGGTATTTTATCATTTATATCAGAATGGCCATATTCTGAGGCCACTTTAGCGCTCAATCAATGACCATTTACTACGCTTTTTCCATTGAAGGACATATTGAGGATAAATCAATGACTGGAGTTTTTAATTGATAAAAACCAACGACTATTTGATGTTGAAAGTGCAAGTCAGTATTGTGCATTTACTGGTCTTTGTGGTGATCTCAGGAGGCCGTGCCTATTTCTACTTTTACCTAGTACGCTTTATCCCGACACCAAAGCCAGTTGTTCAGAGTCAGGATGGCCGAGCGGTCTAAGGCGCTGCGTTCAGGTCGCAGTCTCCCCTGGAGGCGTGGGTTCAAATCCCACTTCTGACAAGCTTTTAACGCCTGCATGTCATACTGCTTTGTAATCACCAGTTGACAAATAAATGACTTAAGATAATGGAAATAACACCAAGTTAACATGTGTAGTGAATAAGTATCATATTTTTAACATTCTGCAAAAACAGCTAGTTGATGAGAGGTTGAAAGAGAATTGCAAGAATTTCACAGGCGGGCCACAAAAACAGGCAAATAAAAGGCATCTCGGAACGCACAACTCGTTGGTCGTTGTCATTGGATTGTATTGGCGGGAGGAAAAAAATATTGTCTGCAGGGTAATCGAACTCGCCGCATCTAAAGTCAAGCCACGGGTCACAGGTGAGATCCCTTGTTAAATCCCCCCAAAATAAAACACGATTGCGTTGAAAATAACCATTAAGCCATTTTGCTAAGATTTCCCCCATTTTGACATGTGGACCTGTTGTCACTCTTACCCTGATGGTTGCTGATACTTCCAGACACTTTTTCGGTCTTATCTGAGGTATTTTATCATTTATATCAGAATGGCCATATTCTGAGGCCACTTTAGCGCTCAATCAATGACCATTTACTACGCTTTTTCCATTGAAGGACATATTGAGGATAAATCAATGACTGGAGTTTTTAATTGATAAAAACCAATGACTATTTGATGTTGAAAGTGCAAGTCAGTATTGTGCATTTACTGGTCTTTGTGGTGATCTCAGGAGGCCGTGCCTATTTCTACTTTTACCTAGTACGCTTTATCCCGACACCAAAGCCAGTTGTTCAGAGTCAGGATGGCCGAGCGGTTTAAGGCGCTGCGTTCAGGTAGCAGTCTCCCCTGGAGGCGTGGGTTCGAATCCCACTTCTGACAAGCTTTTAACGCCTGCATGTCATACTGCTTTGTAATCACCAGTTGACAAATAAATGACTTAAGATAATGGAAATAACACCTAGTTAACATGTGTATTGAATAATTAAGAGAATCCTTTCAGGTCCCAGTCTCCCCTGGAGGCTTGGGTTTGAATCCCACTTCTGACAAGCTTATAACGCCTGCATGTCATACTGCTTTGTAATCACCAGTTGACAAATAAATGACTTAAGATAATGGAAATAACACCAAGTTAACATGTGTAGTGAATAAGTATCATATTTTTAACATTCTGCAAAAACAGCTAGTTGATGAGAGGTTGAAAGAGAATTGCAAGAATTTCACAGGCGGGCCACAAAAACAGGCAAATAGAAGGCATCTCGGAACGCACAACTCGTTGGTCGTTGTCATTGGATTGTATTGGCGGGAGGAAAAAAATATTGTCTGCAGGGTAATCGAACTCGCCGCATCTAAAGTCAAGCCACGGGTCACAGGTGAGATCCCTTGTTAAATCCCCCCAAAATAAAACACGATTCCGTTGAAAATAACCATTAAGCCATTTTGCTAAGATTTCCCCCATTTTGACATGTGGACCTGTTGTCACTCTTACCCTGATGGTTGCTGATACTTCCAGACACTTTTTCGGTCTTATCTGAGGTATTTTATCATTTATATCAGAATGGCCATATTCTGAGGCCACATTAGCGCTCAATCAATGACCATTTACTACGCTTTTTCCATTGAAGGACATATTGAGGATAAATCAATGACTGGAGTTTTTAATTGATAAAAACCAATGACTATTTGATGTTGAAAGTGCAAGTCAGTATTGTGCATTTACTGGTCTTTGTGGTGATCTCAGGAGGCCGTGCCTATTTCTACTTTTACCTAGTACGCTTTATCCCGACACCAAAGCCAGTTGTTCAGAGTCAGGATGGCCGAGCGGTCTAAGGCGCTGCTTTCAGGTCGCAGTCTCCCCTCGAGGCGTGGGTTGGAATCCCACTTCTGACAAGCTTTTAACGCCTGCATGTCATACTGCTTTGTAATCACCAGTTGACAAATAAATGACTTAAGATAATGGAAATAACACCTAGTTAACATGTGTAGTGAATAATTAAGAGAATCCTTTCAGATCGCATTTTCCCCTGGAGGTGTGGGTTCGAATCCCACTTCTGACAAGCTTTTAACGCCTGCATGTCATACTGCTTTGTAATCACCAGTTGACAAATAAATGACTTAAGATAATGGAAATAACACCTAGTTAACATGTGTAGTGAATAATTAAGAGAATCCTTTCAGGTCCCAGTCTCCCCTGGAGGCTTGGGTTCGAATCCCACTTCTGACAAGCTTTTAACGCCTGCATGTCATACTGCTTTGTAATAACCAGTTGACAAATAAATGACTTAAGATAATGGAAATAACACCAAGTTAACATGTGTAGTGAATAAGTATCGTATTTTTAACATTCTGCAAAAACAGCTAGTTGATGAGAGGTTGAAAGAGAATTGCAAGAATTTCACAGGCGGGCCACAAAAACAGGCAAATAAAAGGCTTCTCGGAACGCACAACTCGTTGGTCGTTGTCATTGGATTGTATTGGCGGGAGGAAAAAAATATTGTCTGCAGGGTAATCGAACTCGCCGCATCTAAAGTCAAGCCACGGGTCACAGGTGAGATCCCTTGTTAAATCCCCCCAAAATAAAACACGATTGCGTTGAAAATAACCATTAAGCCATTTTGCTAAGATTTCCCCCATTTTGACATGTGGACCTGTTGTCACTCTTACCCTGATGGTTGCTGATACTTCCAGACACTTTTTCGGTCTTATCTGAGGTATTTTATCATTTATATCAGAATGGCCATATTCTGAGGCCACTTTAGCGCTCAATCAATGACCATTTACTACGCTTTTTCCATTGAAGGACATATTGAGGATAAATCAATGACTGGAGTTTTTAATTGATAAAAACCAATGACTATTTGATGTTGAAAGTGCAAGTCAGTATTGTGCATTTACTGGTCTTTGTGGTGATCTCAGGAGGCCGTGCCTATTTCTACTTTTACCTAGTACGCTTTATCCCGACACCAAAGCCAGTTGTTCAAAGTCAGGATGGCCGAGTGGTCTAAGGCGCTGCGTTCAGGTCGCAGTCTCCCCTGGAGGCGTGGGTTCGAATCCCGCTTCTGACAAGCTTTTAACACCTGCATCTCATACTGCTTTGTAATCACCAGTTGACAAATAAATGACTTAAGATAATGGAAATAACACCAAGTTAACATGTGTAGTGAATAAGTATCATATTTTTAACATTCTGCAAAAACAGCTAGTTGATGAGAGGTTGAAAGAGAATTGCAAGAATTTCACAGGCGGGCCACAAAAACAGGCAAATAAAAGGCATCTCGGAACGCACAACTCGTTGGTCGTTGTCATTGGATTGTATTGGCGGGAGGAAAAAAATATTGTCTGCAGGGTAATCGAACTCGCCGCATCTAAAGTCAAGCCACGGGTCACAGGTGAGATCCCTTGTTAAATCCCCCCAAAATAAAACACGATTGCGTTGAAAATAACCATTAAGCCATTTTGCTAAGATTTCCCCCATTTTGACATGTGGACCTGTTGTCACTCTTACCCTGATGGTTGCTGATACTTCCAGACACTTTTTCGGTCTTATCTGAGGTATTTTATCATTTATATCAGAATGGCCATATTCTGAGGCCACTTTAGCGCTCAATCAATGACCATTTACTACGCTTTTTCCATTGAAGGACATATTGAGGATAAATCAATGACTGGAGTTTTTAATTGATGAAAACCAATGACTATTTGATGTTGAAAGTGCAAGTCAGTATTGTGCATTTACTGGTCTTTGTGGTGATCTCAGGAGGCCGTGCCTATTTCTACTTTTACTTAGTACGCTTTATCCCGACACCAAAGCCAGTTGTTCAGAGTCAGGATGGCCGAGCGGTCTAAGGCGCTGCTTTCAGGTCGCAGTCTCCCCTCGAGGCGTGGGTTGGAATCCCACTTCTGACAAGCTTTTAACGCCTGCATGTCATACTGCTTTGTAATCACCAGTTGACAAATAAATGACTTAAGATAATGGAAATAACACCTAGTTAACATGTGTAGTGAATAATTAAGAGAATCCTTTCTGATCGCATTCTCCCCTGGAGGTGTGGGTTCGAATCCCACTTCTGACAAGCTTTTAACGCCTGCATGTCATACTGCTTTGTAATCACCAGTTGACAAATAAATGACTTAAGATAATGGAAATAACACCTAGTTAACATGTGTAGTGAATAATTAAGAGAATCCTTTCAGGTACCAGTCTCCCCTGGAGGCTTGGGTTCAAATCCCACTTCTGACAAGCTTTTAACGCCTGCATGTCATACTGCTTTGTAATAACCAGTTGACAAATAAATGACTTAAGATAATGGAAATAACACCAAGTTAACATGTGTAGTGAATAAGTATCGTATTTTTAACATTCTGCAAAAACAGCTAGTTGATGAGAGGTTGAAAGAGAATTGCAAGAATTTCACAGGCGGGCCACAAAAACAGGCAAATAAAAGGCTTCTCGGAACGCACAACTCGTTGGTCGTTGTCATTGGATTGTATTGGCGGGAGGAAAAAAATATTGTCTGCAGGGTAATCGAACTCGCCGCATCTAAAGTCAAGCCACGGGTCACAGGTGAGATCCCTTGTTAAATCCCCCCAAAATAAAACATGATTGCGTTGAAAATAACCATTAAGCCATTTTGCTAAGATTTCCCCCATTTTGACATGTGGACCTGTTGTCACTCTTACCCTGATGGTTGCTGATACTTCCAGACACTTTTTCGGTCTTATCTGAGGTATTTTATCATTTATATCAGAATGGCCATATTCTGAGGCCACTTTAGCGCTCAATCAATTACCATTTACTACGCTTTTTCCATTGAAGGACATATTGATAAAAACCAATGACTATTTGATGTTGAAAGTGCAAGTCAGTATTGTGCATTTACTGGTCTTTGTGGTGATCTCAGGAGGCCGTGCCTATTTCTACTTTTACCTAGTACGCTTTATCCCGACACCGAAGCCAGTTGTTCAGAGTCAGGATGGCCGAGCGGTCTAAGGCGCTGCGTTCAGGTCGCAGTCTCCCCTGGAGGCGTGGGTTCGAATCCCACTTCTGACAAGCTTTTAACGCCTGCATGTCATACTGCTTTCTAATCACCAGTTGACAAATAAATGACTTAAGATAATGGAAATAACACCTAGTTAACATGTGTAGTGAATAATTAAGAGAATCCTTTCAGGTCCCAGTCTCCCCTGGAGGCTTTGGTTCGAATCCCACTTCTGACAAGCTTTTAACGCCTGCATGTCATACTGCTTTGTAATAACCAGTTGACAAATAAATGACTTAAGATAATGGAAATAACACCAAGTTAACATGTGTAGTGAATAAGTATCGTATTTTTAACATTCTGCAAAAACAGCTAGTTGATGAGAGGTTGAAAGAGAATTGCAAGAATTTCACAGGCGGGCCACAAAAACAGGCAAATAAAAGGCTTCTCGGAACGCACAACTCGTTGGTCGTTGTCATTGGATTGTATTGGCGGGAGGAAAAAAATATTGTCTGCAGGGTAATCGAACTCGCCGCATCTAAAGTCAAGCCACGGGTCACAGGTGAGATCCCTTGTTAAATCCCCCCAAAATAAAACACGATTGCGTTGAAAATAACCATTAAGCCATTTTGCTAAGATTTCCCCCATTTTGACATGTGGACCTGTTGTCACTCTTACCCTGATGGTTGCTGATACTTCCAGACACTTTTTCGGTCTTATCTGAGGTATTTTATCATTTATATCAGAATGGCCATATTCTGAGGCCACTTTAGCGCTCAATCAATGACCATTTACATATTGAGGATAAATCAATGACTGGAGTTTTTAATTGATAAAAACCAATGACTATTTGATGTTGAAAGTGCAAGTCAGTATTGTGCATTTACTGGTCTTTGTGGTGATCTCAGGAGGCCGTGCCTATTTCTACTTTTACCTAGTACGCTTTATCCCGACACCAAAGCCAGTTGTTCAGAGTCAGGATGGCCGAGCGGTCTAAGGCGCTGCGTTCAGGTCGCAGTCTCCCCTGGAGGCGTGGGTTCGAATCCCACTTCTGACAAGCTTTTAACGCCTGCATGTCATACTGCTTTGTAATCACCAGTTGACAAATAAATGACTTAAGATAATGGAAATAACACCTAGTTAACATGTGTAGTGAATAATTAAGAGAATCCTTTCAGGTCCCAGTCTCCTCTGGAGGCTTGGGTTCGAATCCCACTTCTGACAAGCTTTTAACGCCTGCATGTCATACTGCTTTGTAATAACCAGTTGACAAATAAATGACTTAAGATAATGGAAATAACACCAAGTTAACATGTGTAGTGAATAAGTATCATATTTTTAACATTCTGCAAAAACAGCTAGTTGATGAGAGGTTGAAAGAGAATTGCAAGAATTTCACAGGCGGGCCACAAAAACAGGCAAATAAAAGGCATCTCGGAACGCACAACTCGTTGGTCGTTGTCATTGGATTGTATTGGCGGGAGGAAAAAAATATTGTCTGCAGGGTAATCGAACTCGCCGCATCTAAAGTCAAGCCACGGGTCACAGGTGAGATCCCTTGTTAAATCCCCCCAAAATAAAACACGATTGCGTTGAAAATAACCATTAAGCCATTTTGGTAAGATTTCCCCCATTTTGACATGTGGACCTGTTGTCACTCTTACCCTGATGGTTGCTGATACTTCCAGACACTTTTTCGGTCTTATCTGAGGTATTTTATCATTTATATCAGAATGGCCATATTCTGAGGCCACTTTAGCGCTCAATCAATGACCATTTACTACGCTTTTTCCATTGAAGGACATATTGAGGATAAATCAATGACTGGAGTTTTTAATTGATAAAAACCAATGACTATTTGATGTTGAAAGTGCAAGTCAGTATTGTGCATTTACTGGTCTTTGTGGTGATCTCAGGAGGCCGTGCCTATTTCTACTTTTACCTAGTACGCTTTATCCCGACACCAAAGCCAGTTGTTCAGAGTCAGGATGGCCGAGCGGTCTAAGGTGCTGCGTTCAGGTCGCAGTCTCCCCTGGAGGCGTGGGTTCGAATCCCACTTCTGACAAGCTTTTAACGCCTGCATGTCATACTGCTTTGTAATCACCAGTTGACAAATAAATGACTTAAGATAATGGAAATAACACCTAGTTAACATGTGTAGTGAATAATTAAGAGAATCCTTTCAGGTCCCAGTCTCCTCTGGAGGCTTGGGTTCGAATCCCACTTCTGACAAGCTTTTAACGCCTGCATGTCATACTGCTTTGTAATAACCAGTTGACAAATAAATGACTTAAGATAATGGAAATAACACCAAGTTAACATGTGTAGTGAATAAGTATCATATTTTTAACATTCTGCAAAAACAGCTAGTTGATGAGAGGTTGAAAGAGAATTGCAAGAATTTCACAGGCGGGCCACAAAAACAGGCAAATAAAAGGCTTCTCGGAACGCACAACTCGTTGGTCGTTGTCATTGGATTGTATTGGCGGGAGGAAAAAAATATTGTCTGCAGGGTAATCGAACTCGCCGCATCTAAAGTCAAGCCACGGGTCACAGGTGAGATCCCTTGTTAAATCCCCCCAAAATAAAACACGATTGCGTTGAAAATAACCATTAAGCCATTTTGCTAAGATTTCCCCCATTTTGACATGTGGACCTGTTGTCACTCTTACCCTGATGGTTGCTGATACTTCCAGACACTTTTTCGGTCTTATCTGAGGTATTTTATCATTTATATCAGAATGGCCATATTCTGAGGCCACTTTAGCGCTCAATCAATGACCATTTACATATTGAGGATAAATCAATGACTGGAGTTTTTAATTGATAAAAACCAATGACTATTTGATGTTGAAAGTGCAAGTCAGTATTGTGCATTTACTGGTCTTTGTGGTGATCTCAGGAGGCCGTGCCTATTTCTACTTTTACCTAGTACGCTTTATCCCGACACCAAAGCCAGTTGTTCAGAGTCAGGATGGCCGAGCGGTCTAAGGCGCTGCGTTCAGGTCGCAGTCTCCCCTGGAGGCGTGGGTTCGAATCCCACTTCTGACAAGCTTTTAACGCCTGCATGTCATACTGCTTTGTAATCACCAGTTGACAAATAAATGACTTAAGATAATGGAAATAACACCTAGTTAACATGTGTAGTGAATAATTAAGAGAATCCTTTCAGGTCCCAGTCTCCTCTGGAGGCTTGGGTTCGAATCCCACTTCTGACAAGCTTTTAACGCCTGCATGTCATACTGCTTTGTAATAACCAGTTGACAAATAAATGACTTAAGATAATGGAAATAACACCAAGTTAACATGTGTAGTGAATAAGTATCATATTTTTAACATTCTGCAAAAACAGCTAGTTGATGAGAGGTTGAAAGAGAATTGCAAGAATTTCACAGGCGGGCCACAAAAACAGGCAAATAAAAGGCATCTCGGAACGCACAACTCGTTGGTCGTTGTCATTGGATTGTATTGGCGGGAGGAAAAAAATATTGTCTGCAGGGTAATCGAACTCGCCGCATCTAAAGTCAAGCCACGGGTCACAGGTGAGATCCCTTGTTAAATCCCCCCAAAATAAAACACGATTGCGTTGAAAATAACCATTAAGCCATTTTGGTAAGATTTCCCCCATTTTGACATGTGGACCTGTTGTCACTCTTACCCTGATGGTTGCTGATACTTCCAGACACTTTTTCGGTCTTATCTGAGGTATTTTATCATTTATATCAGAATGGCCATATTCTGAGGCCACTTTAGCGCTCAATCAATGACCATTTACTACGCTTTTTCCATTGAAGGACATATTGAGGATAAATCAATGACTGGAGTTTTTAATTGATAAAAACCAATGACTATTTGATGTTGAAAGTGCAAGTCAGTATTGTGCATTTACTGGTCTTTGTGGTGATCTCAGGAGGCCGTGCCTATTTCTACTTTTACCTAGTACGCTTTATCCCGACACCAAAGCCAGTTGTTCAGAGTCAGGATGGCCGAGCGGTCTAAGGCGCTGCGTTCAGGTCGCAGTCTCCCCTGGAGGCGTGGGTTCGAATCCCACTTCTGACAAGCTTTTAACGCCTGCATGTCATACTGCTTTGTAATCACCAGTTGACAAATAAATGACTTAAGATAATGGAAATAACACCTAGTTAACATGTGTAGTGAATAATTAAGAGAATCCTTTCAGGTCCCAGTCTCCTCTGGAGGCTTGGGTTCGAATCCCACTTCTGACAAGCTTTTAACGCCTGCATGTCATACTGCTTTGTAATAACCAGTTGACAAATAAATGACTTAAGATAATGGAAATAACACCAAGTTAACATGTGTAGTGAATAAGTATCATATTTTTAACATTCTGCAAAAACAGCTAGTTGATGAGAGGTTGAAAGAGAATTGCAAGAATTTCACAGGCGGGCCACAAAAACAGGCAAATAAAAGGCATCTCGGAACGCACAACTCGTTGGTCGTTGTCATTGGATTGTATTGGCGGGAGGAAAAAAATATTGTCTGCAGGGTAATCGAACTCGCCGCATCTAAAGTCAAGCCACGGGTCACAGGTGAGATCCCTTGTTAAATCCCCCCAAAATAAAACACGATTGCGTTGAAAATAACCATTAAGCCATTTTGCTAAGATTTCCCCCATTTTGACATGTGGACCTGTTGTCACTCTTACCCTGATGGTTGCTGATACTTCCAGACACTTTTTCGGTCTTATCTGAGGTATTTTATCATTTATATCAGAATGGCCATATTCTGAGGCCACTTTAGCGCTCAATCAATGACCATTTACTACGCTTTTTCCATTGAAGGACATATTGAGGATAAATCAATGACTGGAGTTTTTAATTGATAAAAACCAATGACTGTTTGATGTTGAAAGTGCAAGTCAGTATTGTGCATTTACTGGTCTTTGTGGTGATCTCAGGAGGCCGTGCCTATTTCTACTTTTACCTAGTACGCTTTATCCCGACACCAAAGCCAGTTGTTCAGAGTCAGGATGGCCGAGCGGTCTAAGGCGCTGCGTTCAGGTCGCAGTCTCCCCTGGAGGCGTGGGTTCGAATCCCACTTCTGACAAGCTTTTAACGCCTGCATGTCATACTGCTTTGTAATCACCAGTTGACAAATAAATGACTTAAGATAATGGAAATAACACCTAGTTAACATGTGTAGTGAATAATTAAGAGAATCCTTTCAGTTCCCAGTGTCCTCTGGAGGCTTGGGTTCGAATCCCACTTCTGACAAGCTTTTAACGCCTGCATGTCATACTGCTTTGTAATAACCAGTTGACAAATAAATGACTTAAGATAATGGAAATAACACCAAGTTAACATGTGTAGTGAATAAGTATCATATTTTTAACATTCTGCAAAAACAGCTAGTTGATGAGAGGTTGAAAGAGAATTGCAAGAATTTCACAGGCGGGCCACAAAAACAGGCAAATAAAAGGCATCTCGGAACGCACAACTCGTTGGTCGTTGTCATTGGATTGTATTGGCGGGAGGAAAAAAATATTGTCTGCAGGGTAATCGAACTCGCCGCATCTAAAGTCAAGCCACGGGTCACAGGTGAGATCCCTTGTTAAATCCCCCCAAAATAAAACACGATTGCGTTGAAAATAACCATTAAGCCATTTTGCTAAGATTTCCCCCATTTTGACATGTGGACCTGTTGTCACTCTTACCCTGATGGTTGCTGATACTTCCAGACACTTTTTCGGTCTTATCTGAGGTATTTTATAATTTATATCAGAATGGCCATATTCTGAGGCCACTTTAGCGCTCAATCAATGACCATTTACTACGCTTTTTCCATTGAAGGACATATTGAGGATAAATCAATGACTGGAGTTTTTAATTGATAAAAACCAATGACTATTTGATGTTGAAAGTGCAAGTCAGTATTGTGCATTTACTGGTCTTTGTGGTGATCTCAGGAGGCCGTGCCTATTTCTACTTTTACCTAGTACGCTTTATCCCGACACCAAAGCCAGTTGTTCAGAGTCAGGATGGCCGAGCGGTCTAAGGCGCTGCGTTCAGGTCGCAGTCTCCCCTGGAGGTGTGGGTTCGAATCCCACTTCTGACAAGCTTTTAACGCCTGCATGTCATACTGCTTTGTAATAACCAGTTGACAAATAAATGACTTAAGATAATGGAAATAACACCAAGTTAACATGTGTAGTGAATAAGTATCGTATTTTTAACATTCTGCAAAAACAGCTAGTTGATGAGAGGTTGAAAGAGAATTGCAAGAATTTCACAGGCGGGCCACAAAAACAGGCAAATAAAAGGCTTCTCGGAACGCACAACTCGTTGGTCGTTGTCATTGGATTGTATTGGCGGGAGGAAAAAAATATTGTCTGCAGGGTAATCGAACTCGCCGCATCTAAAGTCAAGCCACGGGTCACAGGTGAGATCCCTTGTTAAATCCCCCCAAAATAAAACACGATTGCGTTGAAAATAACCATTAAGCCATTTTGCTAAGATTTCCCCCATTTTGACATGTGGACCTGTTGTCACTCTTACCCTGATGGTTGCTGATACTTCCAGACACTTTTTCGGTCTTATCTGAGGTATTTTATCATTTATATCAGAATGGCCATATTCTGAGGCCACTTTAGCGCTCAATCAATGACCATTTACATATTGAGGATAAATCAATGACTGGAGTTTTTAATTGATAAAAACCAATGACTATTTGATGTTGAAAGTGCAAGTCAGTATTGTGCATTTACTGGTCTTTGTGGTGATCTCAGGAGGCCGTGCCTATTTCTACTTTTACCTAGTACGCTTTATCCCGACACCAAAGCCAGTTGTTCAGAGTCAGGATGGCCGAGCGGTCTAAGGCGCTGCGTTCAGGTCGCAGTCTCCCCTGGAGGCGTGGGTTCGAATCCCACTTCTGACAAGCTTTTAACGCCTGCATGTCATACTGCTTTGTAATAACCAGTTGACAAATAAATGACTTAAGATAATGGAAATAACACCAAGTTAACATGTGTAGTGAATAAGTATCATATTTTTAACATTCTGCAAAAACAGCTAGTTGATGAGAGGTTGAAAGAGAATTGCAAGAATTTCACAGGCGGGCCACAAAAACAGGCAAATAAAAGGCATCTCGGAACGCACAACTCGTTGGTCGTTGTCATTGGATTGTATTGGCGGGAGGAAAAAAATATTGTCTGCAGGGTAATCGAACTCGCCGCATCTAAAGTCAAGCCACGGGTCACAGGTGAGATCCCTTGTTAAATCCCCCCAAAATAAAACACGATTGCGTTGAAAATAACCATTAAGCCATTTTGCTAAGATTTCCCCCATTTTGACATGTGGACCTGTTGTCACTCTTACCCTGATGGTTGCTGATACTTCCAGACACTTTTTCGGTCGTATCTGAGGTATTTTATCATTTATATCAGAATGGCCATATTCTGAGGCCACTTTAGCGCTCAATCAATGACCATTTACTACGCTTTTTCCATTGAAGGACATATTGAGGATAAATCAATGACTGGAGTTTTTAATTGATAAAAACCAATGAATGTTTGATGTTGAAAGTGCAAGTCAGTATTGTGCATTTACTGGTCTTTGTGGTGATCTCAGGAGGCCGTGCCTATTTCTACTTTTACCTAGTACGCTTTATCCCGACACCAAAGCCAGTTGTTCAGAGTCAGGATGGCCGAGCGGTCTAAGGCGCTGCGTTCAGGTCGCAGTCTCCCCTGGAGGCGTGGGTTCGAATCCCACTTTTGACAAGCTTTTAACGCCTGCATGTCATACTGCTTTGTAATCACCAGTTGACAAATAAATGACTTAAGATAATGGAAATAACACCTAGTTAACATGTGTAGTGAATAATTAAGAGAATCCTTTCAGTTCCCAGTGTCCTCTGGAGGCTTGGGTTCGAATCCCACTTCTGACAAGCTTTTAACGCCTGCATGTCATACTGCTTTGTAATAACCAGTTGACAAATAAATGACTTAAGATAATGGAAATAACACCAAGTTAACATGTGTAGTGAATAAGTATCATATTTTTAACATTCTGCAAAAACAGCTAGTTGATGAGAGGTTGAAAGAGAATTGCAAGAATTTCACAGGCGGGCCACAAAAACAGGCAAATAAAAGGCATCTCGGAACGCACAACTCGTTGGTCGTTGTCATTGGATTGTATTGGCGGGAGGAAAAAAATATTGTCTGCAGGGTAATCGAACTCGCCGCATCTAAAGTCAAGCCACGGGTCACAGGTGAGATCCCTTGTTAAATCCCCCCAAAATAAAACACGATTGCGTTGAAAATAACCATTAAGCCATTTTGCTAAGATTTCCCCCATTTTGACATGTGGACCTGTTGTCACTCTTACCCTGATGGTTGCTGATACTTCCAGACACTTTTTCGGTCTTATCTGAGGTATTTTATAATTTATATCAGAATGGCCATATTCTGAGGCCACTTTAGCGCTCAATCAATGACCATTTACTACGCTTTTTCCATTGAAGGACATATTGAGGATAAATCAATGACTGGAGTTTTTAATTGATAAAAACCAATGACTATTTGATGTTGAAAGTGCAAGTCAGTATTGTGCATTTACTGGTCTTTGTGGTGATCTCAGGAGGCCGTGCCTATTTCTACTTTTACCTAGTACGCTTTATCCCGACACCAAAGCCAGTTGTTCAGAGTCAGGATGGCCGAGCGGTCTAAGGCGCTGCGTTCAGGTCGCAGTCTCCCCTGGAGGCTTGGGTTCGAATCCCACTTCTGACAAGCTTTTAACGCCTGCATGTCATACTGCTTTGTAATAACCAGTTGACAAATAAATGACTTAAGATAATGGAAATAACACCAAGTTAACATGTGTAGTGAATAAGTATCGTATTTTTAACATTCTGCAAAAACAGCTAGTTGATGAGAGGTTGAAAGAGAATTGCAAGAATTTCACAGGCGGGCCACAAAAACAGGCAAATAAAAGGCATCTCGGAACGCACAACTCGTTGGTCGTTGTCATTGGATTGTATTGGCGGGAGGAAAAAAATATTGTCTGCAGGGTAATCGAACTCGCCGCATCTAAAGTCAAGCCACGGGTCACAGGTGAGATCCCTTGTTAAATCCCCCCAAAATAAAACACGATTGCGTTGAAAATAACCATTAAGCCATTTTGCTAAGATTTCCCCCATTTTGACATGTGGACCTGTTGTCACTCTTACCCTGATGGTTGCTGATACTTCCAGACACTTTTTCGGTCTTATCTGAGGTATTTTATAATTTATATCAGAATGGCCATATTCTGAGGCCACTTTAGCGCTCAATCAATGACCATTTACTACGCTTTTTCCATTGAAGGACATATTGAGGATAAATCAATGACTGGAGTTTTTAATTGATAAAAACCAATGACTATTTGATGTTGAAAGTGCAAGTCAGTATTGTGCATTTACTGGTCTTTGTGGTGATCTCAGGAGGCCGTGCCTATTTCTACTTTCACCTAGTACGCTTTATCCCGACACCAAAGCCAGTTGTTCAGAGTCAGGATGGCCGAGCGGTCTAAGGCGCTGCGTTCAGGTCGCAGTCTCCCCTGGAGGCGTGGGTTCGAATCCCACTTCTGACAAGCTTTTAACGCCTGCATGTCATACTGCTTTGTAATCACCAGTTGACAAATAAATGACTTAAGATAATGGAAATAACACCTAGTTAACATGTGTAGTGAATAATTAAGAGAATCCTTTCAGGTCCCAGTCTCCTCTGGAGGCTTGGGTTCGAATCCCACTTCTGACAAGCTTTTAACGCCTGCATGTCATACTGCTTTGTAATAACCAGTTGACAAATAAATGACTTAAGATAATGGAAATAACACCAAGTTAACATGTGTAGTGAATAAGTATCATATTTTTAACATTCTGCAAAAACAGCTAGTTGATGAGAGGTTGAAAGAGAATTGCAAGAATTTCACAGGCGGGCCACAAAAACAGGCAAATAAAAGGCATCTCGGAACGCACAACTCGTTGGTCGTTGTCATTGGATTGTATTGGCGGGAGGAAAAAAATATTGTCTGCAGGGTAATCGAACTCGCCGCATCTAAAGTCAAGCCACGGGTCACAGGTGAGATCCCTTGTTAAATCCCCCCAAAATAAAACACGATTGCGTTGAAAATAACCATTAAGCCATTTTGCTAAGATTTCCCCCATTTTGACATGTGGACCTGTTGTCACTCTTACCCTGATGGTTGCTGATACTTCCAGACACTTTTTCGGTCTTATCTGAGGTATTTTATAATTTATATCAGAATGGCCATATTCTGAGGCCACTTTAGCGCTCAATCAATGACCATTTACTACGCTTTTTCCATTGAAGGACATATTGAGGATAAATCAATGACTGGAGTTTTTAATTGATAAAAACCAATGACTATTTGATGTTGAAAGTGCAAGTCAGTATTGTGCATTTACTGGTCTTTGTGGTGATCTCAGGAGGCCGTGCCTATTTCTACTTTTACCTAGTACGCTTTATCCCGACACCAAAGCCAGTTGTTCAGAGTCAGGATGGCCGAGCGGTCTAAGGCGCTGCGTTCAGGTCGCAGTCTCCCCTGGAGGTGTGGGTTCGAATCCCACTTCTGACAAGCTTTTAACGCCTGCATGTCATACTGCTTTGTAATAACCAGTTGACAAATAAATGACTTAAGATAATGGAAATAACACCAAGTTAACATGTGTAGTGAATAAGTATCGTATTTTTAACATTCTGCAAAAACAGCTAGTTGATGAGAGGTTGAAAGAGAATTGCAAGAATTTCACAGGCGGGCCACAAAAACAGGCAAATAAAAGGCTTCTCGGAACGCACAACTCGTTGGTCGTTGTCATTGGATTGTATTGGCGGGAGGAAAAAAATATTGTCTGCAGGGTAATCGAACTCGCCGCATCTAAAGTCAAGCCACGGGTCACAGGTGAGATCCCTTGTTAAATCCCCCCAAAATAAAACACGATTGCGTTGAAAATAACCATTAAGCCATTTTGCTAAGATTTCCCCCATTTTGACATGTGGACCTGTTGTCACTCTTACCCTGATGGTTGCTGATACTTCCAGACACTTTTTCGGTCTTATCTGAGGTATTTTATCATTTATATCAGAATGGCCATATTCTGAGGCCACTTTAGCGCTCAATCAATGACCATTTACATATTGAGGATAAATCAATGACTGGAGTTTTTAATTGATAAAAACCAATGACTATTTGATGTTGAAAGTGCAAGTCAGTATTGTGCATTTACTGGTCTTTGTGGTGATCTCAGGAGGCCGTGCCTATTTCTACTTTTACCTAGTACGCTTTATCCCGACACCAAAGCCAGTTGTTCAGAGTCAGGATGGCCGAGCGGTCTAAGGCGCTGCGTTCAGGTCGCAGTCTCCCCTGGAGGCGTGGGTTCGAATCCCACTTCTGACAAGCTTTTAACGCCTGCATGTCATACTGCTTTGTAATAACCAGTTGACAAATAAATGACTTAAGATAATGGAAATAACACCAAGTTAACATGTGTAGTGAATAAGTATCGTATTTTTAACATTCTGCAAAAACAGCTAGTTGTTGAGAGGTTGAAAGAGAATTGCAAGGCATCTCGGAACGCACAACTCGTTGGTCGTTGTCATTGGATTGTATTGGCGGGAGGAAAAAAATATTGTCTGCAGGGTAATCGAACTCGCCGCATCTAAAGTCAAGCCACGGGTCACAGGTGAGATCCCTTGTTAAATCCCCCCAAAATAAAACACGATTGCGTTGAAAATAACCATTAAGCCATTTTGCTAAGATTTCCCCCATTTTGACATGTGGACCTGTTGTCACTCTTACCCTGATGGTTGCTGATACTTCCAGACACTTTTTCGGTCGTATCTGAGGTATTTTATCATTTATATCAGAATGGCCATATTCTGAGGCCACTTTAGCGCTCAATCAATGACCATTTACTACGCTTTTTCCATTGAAGGACATATTGAGGATAAATCAATGACTGGAGTTTTTAATTGATAAAAACCAATGAATGTTTGATGTTGAAAGTGCAAGTCAGTATTGTGCATTTACTGGTCTTTGTGGTGATCTCAGGAGGCCGTGCCTATTTCTACTTTTACCTAGTACGCTTTATCCCGACACCAAAGCCAGTTGTTCAGAGTCAGGATGGCCGAGCGGTCTAAGGCGCTGCGTTCAGGTCGCAGTCTCCCCTGGAGGCGTGGGTTCGAATCCCACTTTTGACAAGCTTTTAACGCCTGCATGTCATACTGCTTTGTAATCACCAGTTGACAAATAAATGACTTAAGATAATGGAAATAACACCTAGTTAACATGTGTAGTGAATAATTAAGAGAATCCTTTCAGTTCCCAGTGTCCTCTGGAGGCTTGGGTTCGAATCCCACTTCTGACAAGCTTTTAACGCCTGCATGTCATACTGCTTTGTAATAACCAGTTGACAAATAAATGACTTAAGATAATGGAAATAACACCAAGTTAACATGTGTAGTGAATAAGTATCATATTTTTAACATTCTGCAAAAACAGCTAGTTGATGAGAGGTTGAAAGAGAATTGCAAGAATTTCACAGGCGGGCCACAAAAACAGGCAAATAAAAGGCATCTCGGAACGCACAACTCGTTGGTCGTTGTCATTGGATTGTATTGGCGGGAGGAAAAAAATATTGTCTGCAGGGTAATCGAACTCGCCGCATCTAAAGTCAAGCCACGGGTCACAGGTGAGATCCCTTGTTAAATCCCCCCAAAATAAAACACGATTGCGTTGAAAATAACCATTAAGCCATTTTGCTAAGATTTCCCCCATTTTGACATGTGGACCTGTTGTCACTCTTACCCTGATGGTTGCTGATACTTCCAGACACTTTTTCGGTCTTATCTGAGGTATTTTATAATTTATATCAGAATGGCCATATTCTGAGGCCACTTTAGCGCTCAATCAATGACCATTTACTACGCTTTTTCCATTGAAGGACATATTGAGGATAAATCAATGACTGGAGTTTTTAATTGATAAAAACCAATGACTATTTGATGTTGAAAGTGCAAGTCAGTATTGTGCATTTACTGGTCTTTGTGGTGATCTCAGGAGGCCGTGCCTATTTCTACTTTTACCTAGTACGCTTTATCCCGACACCAAAGCCAGTTGTTCAGAGTCAGGATGGCCGAGCGGTCTAAGGCGCTGCGTTCAGGTCGCAGTCTCCCCTGGAGGCTTGGGTTCGAATCCCACTTCTGACAAGCTTTTAACGCCTGCATGTCATACTGCTTTGTAATAACCAGTTGACAAATAAATGACTTAAGATAATGGAAATAACACCAAGTTAACATGTGTAGTGAATAAGTATCGTATTTTTAACATTCTGCAAAAACAGCTAGTTGATGAGAGGTTGAAAGAGAATTGCAAGAATTTCACAGGCGGGCCACAAAAACAGGCAAATAAAAGGCATCTCGGAACGCACAACTCGTTGGTCGTTGTCATTGGATTGTATTGGCGGGAGGAAAAAAATATTGTCTGCAGGGTAATCGAACTCGCCGCATCTAAAGTCAAGCCACGGGTCACAGGTGAGATCCCTTGTTAAATCCCCCCAAAATAAAACACGATTGCGTTGAAAATAACCATTAAGCCATTTTGCTAAGATTTCCCCCATTTTGACATGTGGACCTGTTGTCACTCTTACCCTGATGGTTGCTGATACTTCCAGACACTTTTTCGGTCTTATCTGAGGTATTTTATAATTTATATCAGAATGGCCATATTCTGAGGCCACTTTAGCGCTCAATCAATGACCATTTACTACGCTTTTTCCATTGAAGGACATATTGAGGATAAATCAATGACTGGAGTTTTTAATTGATAAAAACCAATGACTATTTGATGTTGAAAGTGCAAGTCAGTATTGTGCATTTACTGGTCTTTGTGGTGATCTCAGGAGGCCGTGCCTATTTCTACTTTTACCTAGTACGCTTTATCCCGACACCAAAGCCAGTTGTTCAGAGTCAGGATGGCCGAGCGGTCTAAGGCGCTGCGTTCAGGTCGCAGTCTCCCCTGGAGGCGTGGGTTCGAATCCCACTTCTGACAAGCTTTTAACGCCTGCATGTCATACTGCTTTGTAATCACCAGTTGACAAATAAATGACTTAAGATAATGGAAATAACACCTAGTTAACATGTGTAGTGAATAATTAAGAGAATCCTTTCAGGTCCCAGTCTCCTCTGGAGGCTTGGGTTCGAATCCCACTTCTGACAAGCTTTTAACGCCTGCATGTCATACTGCTTTGTAATAACCAGTTGACAAATAAATGACTTAAGATAATGGAAATAACACCAAGTTAACATGTGTAGTGAATAAGTATCATATTTTTAACATTCTGCAAAAACAGCTAGTTGATGAGAGGTTGAAAGAGAATTGCAAGAATTTCACAGGCGGGCCACAAAAACAGGCAAATAAAAGGCATCTCGGAACGCACAACTCGTTGGTCGTTGTCATTGGATTGTATTGGCGGGAGGAAAAAAATATTGTCTGCAGGGTAATCGAACTCGCCGCATCTAAAGTCAAGCCACGGGTCACAGGTGAGATCCCTTGTTAAATCCCCCCAAAATAAAACACGATTGCGTTGAAAATAACCATTAAGCCATTTTGCTAAGATTTCCCCCATTTTGACATGTGGACCTGTTGTCACTCTTACCCTGATGGTTGCTGATACTTCCAGACACTTTTTCGGTCTTATCTGAGGTATTTTATCATTTATATCAGAATGGCCATATTCTGAGGCCACTTTAGCGCTCAATCAATGACCATTTACTACGCTTTTTCCATTGAAGGACATATTGAGGATAAATCAATGACTGGAGTTTTTAATTGATAAAAACCAATGACTATTTGATGTTGAAAGTGCAAGTCAGTATTGTGCATTTACTGGTCTTTGTGGTGATCTCAGGAGGCCGTGCCTATTTCTACTTTTACCTAGTACGCTTTATCCCGACACCAAAGCCAGTTGTTCAGAGTCAGGATGGCCGAGCGGTCTAAGGCGCTGCGTTCAGGTCGCAGTCTCCCCTGGAGGCGTGGGTTCGAATCCCACTTCTGACAAGCTTTTAACGCCTGCATGTCATACTGCTTTGTAATCACCAGTTGACAAATAAATGACTTAAGATAATGGAAATAACACCTAGTTAACATGTGTAGTGAATAATTAAGAGAATCCTTTCAGGTCCCAGTCTCCTCTGGAGGCTTGGGTTCGAATCCCACTTCTGACAAGCTTTTAACGCCTGCATGTCATACTGCTTTGTAATAACCAGTTGACAAATAAATGACTTAAGATAATGGAAATAACACCAAGTTAACATGTGTAGTGAATAAGTATCATATTTTTAACATTCTGCAAAAACAGCTAGTTGATGAGAGGTTGAAAGAGAATTGCAAGAATTTCACAGGCGGGCCACAAAAACAGGCAAATAAAAGGCATCTCGGAACGCACAACTCGTTGGTCGTTGTCATTGGATTGTATTGGCGGGAGGAAAAAAATATTGTCTGCAGGGTAATCGAACTCGCCGCATCTAAAGTCAAGCCACGGGTCACAGGTGAGATCCCTTGTTAAATCCCCCCAAAATAAAACACGATTGCGTTGAAAATAACCATTAAGCCATTTTGCTAAGATTTCCCCCATTTTGACATGTGGACCTGTTGTCACTCTTACCCTGATGGTTGCTGATACTTCCAGACACTTTTTCGGTCTTATCTGAGGTATTTTATCATTTATATCAGAATGGCCATATTCTGAGGCCACTTTAGCGCTCAATCAATGACCATTTACATATTGAGGATAAATCAATGACTGGAGTTTTTAATTGATAAAAACCAATGACTATTTGATGTTGAAAGTGCAAGTCAGTATTGTGCATTTACTGGTCTTTGTGGTGATCTCAGGAGGCCGTGCCTATTTCTACTTTTACCTAGTACGCTTTATCCCGACACCAAAGCCAGTTGTTCAGAGTCAGGATGGCCGAGCGGTCTAAGGCGCTGCGTTCAGGTCGCAGTCTCCCCTGGAGGCGTGGGTTCGAATCCCACTTCTGACAAGCTTTTAACGCCTGCATGTCATACTGCTTTGTAATCACCAGTTGACAAATAAATGACTTAAGATAATGGAAATAACACCTAGTTAACATGTGTAGTGAATAATTAAGAGAATCCTTTCAGGTCCCAGTCTCCTCTGGAGGCTTGGGTTCGAATCCCACTTCTGACAAGCTTTTAACGCCTGCATGTCATACTGCTTTGTAATAACCAGTTGACAAATAAATGACTTAAGATAATGGAAATAACACCAAGTTAACATGTGTAGTGAATAAGTATCATATTTTTAACATTCTGCAAAAACAGCTAGTTGATGAGAGGTTGAAAGAGAATTGCAAGAATTTCACAGGCGGGCCACAAAAACAGGCAAATAAAAGGCATCTCGGAACGCACAACTCGTTGGTCGTTGTCATTGGATTGTATTGGCGGGAGGAAAAAAATATTGTCTGCAGGGTAATCGAACTCGCCGCATCTAAAGTCAAGCCACGGGTCACAGGTGAGATCCCTTGTTAAATCCCCCCAAAATAAAACACGATTGCGTTGAAAATAACCATTAAGCCATTTTGGTAAGATTTCCCCCATTTTGACATGTGGACCTGTTGTCACTCTTACCCTGATGGTTGCTGATACTTCCAGACACTTTTTCGGTCTTATCTGAGGTATTTTATCATTTATATCAGAATGGCCATATTCTGAGGCCACTTTAGCGCTCAATCAATGACCATTTACTACGCTTTTTCCATTGAAGGACATATTGAGGATAAATCAATGACTGGAGTTTTTAATTGATAAAAACCAATGACTATTTGATGTTGAAAGTGCAAGTCAGTATTGTGCATTTACTGGTCTTTGTGGTGATCTCAGGAGGCCGTGCCTATTTCTACTTTTACCTAGTACGCTTTATCCCGACACCAAAGCCAGTTGTTCAGAGTCAGGATGGCCGAGCGGTCTAAGGCGCTGCGTTCAGGTCGCAGTCTTCCCTGGAGGGGTGTGTTCGAATCCCACTTCTGACAAGCTTTTAACGCCTGCATGTCATACTGCTTTGTAATAACCAGTTGACAAATAAATGACTTAAGATAATGGAAATAACACCAAGTTAACATGTGTAGTGAATAAGTATCGTATTTTTAACATTCTGCAAAAACAGCTAGTTGATGAGAGGTTGAAAGAGAATTGCAAGAATTTCACAGGCGGGCCACAAAAACAGGCAAATAAAAGGCATCTCGGAACGCACAACTCGTTGGTCGTTGTCATTGGATTGTATTGGCAGGAGGAAAAAAATATTGTCTGCAGGGTAATCGAACTCGCCGCATCTAAAGTCAAGCCACGGGTCACAGGTGAGATCCCTTGTTAAATCCCCCCAAAATAAAACACGATTGCGTTGAAAATAACCATTAAGCCATTTTGCTAAGATTTCCCCCATTTTGACATGTGGACCTGTTGTCACTCTTACCCTGATGGTTGCTGATACTTCCAGACACTTTTTCGGTCTTATCTGAGGTATTTTATCATTTATATCAGAATGGCCATATTCTGAGGCCACTTTAGCGCTCAATCAATGACCATTTACTACGCTTTTTCCATTGAAGGACATATTGAGGATAAATCAATGACTGGAGTTTTTAATTTATAAAAACCAATGACTATTTGATGTTGAAAGTGCAAGTCAGTATTGTGCATTTACTGGTCTTTGTGGTGATCTCAGGAGGCCGTGCCTATTTCTACTTTTACCTAGTACGCTTTATCCCGACACCAAAGCCAGTTGTTCAGAGTCAGGATGGCCGAGCGGTCTAAGGTGCTGCGTTCAGGTCGCAGTCTCCCCTGGAGGCGTGGGTTCGAATCCCACTTCTGACAAGCTTTTAACGCCTGCATGTCATACTGCTTTGTAATCACCAGTTGACAAATAAATGACTTAAGATAATGGAAATAACACCTAGTTAACATGTGTAGTGAATAATTAAGAGAATCCTTTCAGGTCCCAGTCTCCCCTGGAGGCTTGGGTTCGAATCCCACTTCTGACAAGCTTTTAACGCCTGCATGTCATACTGCTTTGTAATAACCAGTTGACAAATAAATGACTTAAGATAATGGAAATAACACCAAGTTAACATGTGTAGTGAATAAGTATCATATTTTTAACATTCTGCAAAAACAGCTAGTTGATGAGAGGTTGAAAGAGAATTGCAAGAATTTCACAGGCGGGCCACAAAAACAGGCAAATAAAAGGCATCTCGGAACGCACAACTCGTTGGTCGTTGTCATTGGATTGTATTGGCGGGAGGAAAAAAATATTGTCTGCAGGGTAATCGAACTCGCCGCATCTAAAGTCAAGCCACGGGTCACAGGTGAGATCCCTTGTTAAATCCCCCCAAAATAAAACACGATTGCGTTGAAAATAACCATTAAGCCATTTTGCTAAGATTTCCCCCATTTTGACATGTGGACCTGTTGTCACTCTTACCCTGATGGTTGCTGATACTTCCAGACACTTTTTCGGTCTTATCTGAGGTATTTTATAATTTATATCAGAATGGCCATATTCTGAGGCCACTTTAGCGCTCAATCAATGACCATTTACTACGCTTTTTCCATTGAAGGACATATTGAGGATAAATCAATGACTGGAGTTTTTAATTGATAAAAACCAATGACTATTTGATGTTGAAAGTGCAAGTCAGTATTGTGCATTTACTGGTCTTTGTGGTGATCTCAGGAGGCCGTGCCTATTTCTACTTTTACCTAGTACGCTTTATCCCGACACCAAAGCCAGTTGTTCAGAGTCAGGATGGCCGAGCGGTCTAAGGCGCTGCGTTCAGGTCGCAGTCTCCCCTGGAGGGGTGTGTTCGAATCCCACTTCTGACAAGCTTTTAACGCCTGCATGTCATACTGCTTTGTAATAACCAGTTGACAAATAAATGACTTAAGATAATGGAAATAACACCAAGTTAACATGTGTAGTGAATAAGTATCGTATTTTTAACATTCTGCAAAAACAGCTAGTTGATGAGAGGTTGAAAGAGAATTGCAAGAATTTCACAGGCGGGCCACAAAAACAGGCAAATAAAAGGCATCTCGGAACGCACAACTCGTTGGTCGTTGTCATTGGATTGTATTGGCAGGAGGAAAAAAATATTGTCTGCAGGGTAATCGAACTCGCCGCATCTAAAGTCAAGCCACGGGTCACAGGTGAGATCCCTTGTTAAATCCCCCCAAAATAAAACACGATTGCGTTGAAAATAACCATTAAGCCATTTTGCTAAGATTTCCCCCATTTTGACATGTGGACCTGTTGTCACTCTTACCCTGATGGTTGCTGATACTTCCAGACACTTTTTCGGTCTTATCTGAGGTATTTTATCATTTATATCAGAATGGCCATATTTTGAGGCCACTTTAGCGCTCAATCAATGACCATTTACTACGCTTTTTCCATTGAAGGACATATTGAGGATAAATCAATGACTGGAGTTTTTAATTTATAAAAACCAATGACTATTTGATGTTGAAAGTGCAAGTCAGTATTGTGCATTTACTGGTCTTTGTGGTGATCTCAGGAGGCCGTGCCTATTTCTACTTTTACCTAGTACGCTTTATCCCGACACCAAAGCCAGTTGTTCAGAGTCAGGATGGCCGAGCGGTCTAAGGTGCTGCGTTCAGGTCGCAGTCTCCCCTGGAGGCGTGGGTTCGAATCCCACTTCTGACAAGCTTTTAACGCCTGCATGTCATACTGCTTTGTAATCACCAGTTGACAAATAAATGACTTAAGATAATGGAAATAACACCTAGTTAACATGTGTAGTGAATAATTAAGAGAATCCTTTCAGGTCCCAGTCTCCTCTGGAGGCTTGGGTTCGAATCCCACTTCTGACAAGCTTTTAACGCCTGCATGTCATACTGCTTTGTAATAACCAGTTGACAAATAAATGACTTAAGATAATGGAAATAACACCAAGTTAACATGTGTAGTGAATAAGTATCATATTTTTAACATTCTGCAAAAACAGCTAGTTGATGAGAGGTTGAAAGAGAATTGCAAGAATTTCACAGGCGGGCCACAAAAACAGGCAAATAAAAGGCATCTCGGAACGCACAACTCGTTGGTCGTTGTCATTGGATTGTATTGGCGGGAGGAAAAAAATATTGTTTGCAGGGTAATCGAACTCGCCGCATCTAAAGTCAAGCCACGGGTCACAGGTGAGATCCCTTGTTAAATCCCCCCAAAATAAAACACGATTGCGTTGAAAATAACCATTAAGCCATTTTGCTAAGATTTCCCCCATTTTGACATGTGGACCTGTTGTCACTCTTACCCTGATGGTTGCTGATACTTCCAGACACTTTTTCGGTCTTATCTGAGGTATTTTATCATTTATATCAGAATGGCCATATTCTGAGGCCACTTTAGCGCTCAATCAATGACCATTTACTACGCTTTTTCCATTGAAGGACATATTGAGGATAAATCAATGACTGGAGTTTTTAATTGATAAAAACCAATGAATGTTTGATGTTGAAAGTGCAAGTCAGTATTGTGCATTTACTGGTCTTTGTGGTGATCTCAGGAGGCCGTGCCTATTTCTACTTTTACCTAGTACGCTTTATCCCGACACCAAAGCCAGTTGTTCAGAGTCAGGATGGCCGAGCGGTCTAAGGCGCTGCGTTCAGGTCGCAGTCTCCCCTGGAGGCGTGGGTTCGAATCCCACTTCTGACAAGCTTTTAACGCCTGCATGTCATACTGCTTTGTAATCACCAGTTGACAAATAAATGACTTAAGATAATGGAAATAACACCTAGTTAACATGTGTAGTGAATAATTAAGAGAATCCTTTCAGTTCCCAGTGTCCTCTGGAGGCTTGGGTTCGAATCCCACTTCTGACAAGCTTTTAACGCCTGCATGTCATACTGCTTTGTAATAACCAGTTGACAAATAAATGACTTAAGATAATGGAAATAACACCAAGTTAACATGTGTAGTGAATAAGTATCATATTTTTAACATTCTGCAAAAACAGCTAGTTGATGAGAGGTTGAAAGAGAATTGCAAGAATTTCACAGGCGGGCCACAAAAACAGGCAAATAAAAGGCATCTCGGAACGCACAACTCGTTGGTCGTTGTCATTGGATTGTATTGGCGGGAGGAAAAAAATATTGTCTGCAGGGTAATCGAACTCGCCGCATCTAAAGTCAAGCCACGGGTCACAGGTGAGATCCCTTGTTAAATCCCCCCAAAATAAAACACGATTGCGTTGAAAATAACCATTAAGCCATTTTGCTAAGATTTCCCCCATTTTGACATGTGGACCTGTTGTCACTCTTACCCTGATGGTTGCTGATACTTCCAGACACTTTTTCGGTCTTATCTGAGGTATTTTATAATTTATATCAGAATGGCCATATTCTGAGGCCACTTTAGCGCTCAATCAATGACCATTTACTACGCTTTTTCCATTGAAGGACATATTGAGGATAAATCAATGACTGGAGTTTTTAATTGATAAAAACCAATGACTATTTGATGTTGAAAGTGCAAGTCAGTATTGTGCATTTACTGGTCTTTGTGGTGATCTCAGGAGGCCGTGCCTATTTCTACTTTTACCTAGTACGCTTTATCCCGACACCAAAGCCAGTTGTTCAGAGTCAGGATGGCCGAGCGGTCTAAGGCGCTGCGTTCAGGTCGCAGTCTTCCCTGGAGGGGTGTGTTCGAATCCCACTTCTGACAAGCTTTTAACGCCTGCATGTCATACTGCTTTGTAATAACCAGTTGACAAATAAATGACTTAAGATAATGGAAATAACACCAAGTTAACATGTGTAGTGAATAAGTATCGTATTTTTAACATTCTGCAAAAACAGCTAGTTGATGAGAGGTTGAAAGAGAATTGCAAGAATTTCACAGGCGGGCCACAAAAACAGGCAAATAAAAGGCATCTCGGAACGCACAACTCGTTGGTCGTTGTCATTGGATTGTATTGGCGGGAGGAAAAAAATATTGTCTGCAGGGTAATCGAACTCGCCGCATCTAAAGTCAAGCCACGGGTCACAGGTGAGATCCCTTGTTAAATCCCCCCAAAATAAAACACGATTGCGTTGAAAATAACCATTAAGCCATTTTGCTAAGATTTCCCCCATTTTGACATGTGGACCTGTTGTCACTCTTACCCTGATGGTTGCTGATACTTCCAGACACTTTTTCGGTCTTATCTGAGGTATTTTATCATTTATATCAGAATGGCCATATTCTGAGGCCACTTTAGCGCTCAATCAATGACCATTTACTACGCTTTTTCCATTGAAGGACATATTGAGGATAAATCAATGACTGGAGTTTTTAATTGATAAAAACCAATGACTATTTGATGTTGAAAGTGCAAGTCAGTATTGTGCATTTACTGGTCTTTGTGGTGATCTCAGGAGGCCGTGCCTATTTCTACTTTTACCTAGTACGCTTTATCCCGACACCAAAGCCAGTTGTTCAGAGTCAGGATGGCCGAGCGGTCTAAGGTGCTGCGTTCAGATCGCAGTCTCCCCTGGAGGCGTGGGTTCGAATCCCACTTCTGACAAGCTTTTAACGCCTGCATGTCATACTGCTTTGTAATCACCAGTTGACAAATAAATGACTTAAGATAATGGAAATAACACCTAGTTAACATGTGTAGTGAATAATTAAGAGAATCCTTTCAGGTCCCAGTCTCCTCTGGAGGCTTGGGTTCGAATCCCACTTCTGACAAGCTTTTAACGCCTGCATGTCATACTGCTTTGTAATAACCAGTTGACAAATAAATGACTTAAGATAATGGAAATAACACCAAGTTAACATGTGTAGTGAATAAGTATCGTATTTTTAACATTCTGCAAAAACAGCTAGTTGATGAGAGGTTGAAAGAGAATTGCAAGAATTTCACAGGCGGGCCACAAAAACAGGCAAATAAAAGGCATCTCGGAACGCACAACTCGTTGGTCGTTGTCATTGGATTGTATTGGCAGGAGGAAAAAAATATTGTCTGCAGGGTAATCGAACTCGCCGCATCTAAAGTCAAGCCACGGGTCACAGGTGAGATCCCTTGTTAAATCCCCCCAAAATAAAACACGATTGCGTTGAAAATAACCATTAAGCCATTTTGCTAAGATTTCCCCCATTTTGACATGTGGACCTGTTGTCACTCTTACCCTGATGGTTGCTGATACTTCCAGACACTTTTTCGGTCTTATCTGAGGTATTTTATCATTTATATCAGAATGGCCATATTCTGAGGCCACTTTAGCGCTCAATCAATGACCATTTACTACGCTTTTTCCATTGAAGGACATATTGAGGATAAATCAATGACTGGAGTTTTTAATTTATAAAAACCAATGACTATTTGATGTTGAAAGTGCAAGTCAGTATTGTGCATTTACTGGTCTTTGTGGTGATCTCAGGAGGCCGTGCCTATTTCTACTTTTACCTAGTACGCTTTATCCCGACACCAAAGCCAGTTGTTCAGAGTCAGGATGGCCGAGCGGTCTAAGGTGCTGCGTTCAGGTCGCAGTCTCCCCTGGAGGCGTGGGTTCGAATCCCACTTCTGACAAGCTTTTAACGCCTGCATGTCATACTGCTTTGTAATCACCAGTTGACAAATAAATGACTTAAGATAATGGAAATAACACCTAGTTAACATGTGTAGTGAATAATTAAGAGAATCCTTTCAGGTCCCAGTCTCCCCTGGAGGCTTGGGTTCGAATCCCACTTCTGACAAGCTTTTAACGCCTGCATGTCATACTGCTTTGTAATAACCAGTTGACAAATAAATGACTTAAGATAATGGAAATAACACCAAGTTAACATGTGTAGTGAATAAGTATCATATTTTTAACATTCTGCAAAAACAGCTAGTTGATGAGAGGTTGAAAGAGAATTGCAAGAATTTCACAGGCGGGCCACAAAAACAGGCAAATAAAAGGCATCTCGGAACGCACAACTCGTTGGTCGTTGTCATTGGATTGTATTGGCGGGAGGAAAAAAATATTGTCTGCAGGGTAATCGAACTCGCCGCATCTAAAGTCAAGCCACGGGTCACAGGTGAGATCCCTTGTTAAATCCCCCCAAAATAAAACACGATTGCGTTGAAAATAACCATTAAGCCATTTTGCTAAGATTTCCCCCATTTTGACATGTGGACCTGTTGTCACTCTTACCCTGATGGTTGCTGATACTTCCAGACACTTTTTCGGTCTTATCTGAGGTATTTTATAATTTATATCAGAATGGCCATATTCTGAGGCCACTTTAGCGCTCAATCAATGACCATTTACTACGCTTTTTCCATTGAAGGACATATTGAGGATAAATCAATGACTGGAGTTTTTAATTGATAAAAACCAATGACTATTTGATGTTGAAAGTGCAAGTCAGTATTGTGCATTTACTGGTCTTTGTGGTGATCTCAGGAGGCCGTGCCTATTTCTACTTTTACCTAGTACGCTTTATCCCGACACCAAAGCCAGTTGTTCAGAGTCAGGATGGCCGAGCGGTCTAAGGCGCTGCGTTCAGGTCGCAGTCTCCCCTGGAGGGGTGTGTTCGAATCCCACTTCTGACAAGCTTTTAACGCCTGCATGTCATACTGCTTTGTAATAACCAGTTGACAAATAAATGACTTAAGATAATGGAAATAACACCAAGTTAACATGTGTAGTGAATAAGTATCGTATTTTTAACATTCTGCAAAAACAGCTAGTTGATGAGAGGTTGAAAGAGAATTGCAAGAATTTCACAGGCGGGCCACAAAAACAGGCAAATAAAAGGCATCTCGGAACGCACAACTCGTTGGTCGTTGTCATTGGATTGTATTGGCAGGAGGAAAAAAATATTGTCTGCAGGGTAATCGAACTCGCCGCATCTAAAGTCAAGCCACGGGTCACAGGTGAGATCCCTTGTTAAATCCCCCCAAAATAAAACACGATTGCGTTGAAAATAACCATTAAGCCATTTTGCTAAGATTTCCCCCATTTTGACATGTGGACCTGTTGTCACTCTTACCCTGATGGTTGCTGATACTTCCAGACACTTTTTCGGTCTTATCTGAGGTATTTTATCATTTATATCAGAATGGCCATATTTTGAGGCCACTTTAGCGCTCAATCAATGACCATTTACTACGCTTTTTCCATTGAAGGACATATTGAGGATAAATCAATGACTGGAGTTTTTAATTTATAAAAACCAATGACTATTTGATGTTGAAAGTGCAAGTCAGTATTGTGCATTTACTGGTCTTTGTGGTGATCTCAGGAGGCCGTGCCTATTTCTACTTTTACCTAGTACGCTTTATCCCGACACCAAAGCCAGTTGTTCAGAGTCAGGATGGCCGAGCGGTCTAAGGTGCTGCGTTCAGGTCGCAGTCTCCCCTGGAGGCGTGGGTTCGAATCCCACTTCTGACAAGCTTTTAACGCCTGCATGTCATACTGCTTTGTAATCACCAGTTGACAAATAAATGACTTAAGATAATGGAAATAACACCTAGTTAACATGTGTAGTGAATAATTAAGAGAATCCTTTCAGGTCCCAGTCTCCTCTGGAGGCTTGGGTTCGAATCCCACTTCTGACAAGCTTTTAACGCCTGCATGTCATACTGCTTTGTAATAACCAGTTGACAAATAAATGACTTAAGATAATGGAAATAACACCAAGTTAACATGTGTAGTGAATAAGTATCATATTTTTAACATTCTGCAAAAACAGCTAGTTGATGAGAGGTTGAAAGAGAATTGCAAGAATTTCACAGGCGGGCCACAAAAACAGGCAAATAAAAGGCATCTCGGAACGCACAACTCGTTGGTCGTTGTCATTGGATTGTATTGGCGGGAGGAAAAAAATATTGTTTGCAGGGTAATCGAACTCGCCGCATCTAAAGTCAAGCCACGGGTCACAGGTGAGATCCCTTGTTAAATCCCCCCAAAATAAAACACGATTGCGTTGAAAATAACCATTAAGCCATTTTGCTAAGATTTCCCCCATTTTGACATGTGGACCTGTTGTCACTCTTACCCTGATGGTTGCTGATACTTCCAGACACTTTTTCGGTCTTATCTGAGGTATTTTATCATTTATATCAGAATGGCCATATTCTGAGGCCACTTTAGCGCTCAATCAATGACCATTTACTACGCTTTTTCCATTGAAGGACATATTGAGGATAAATCAATGACTGGAGTTTTTAATTGATAAAAACCAATGACTGTTTGATGTTGAAAGTGCAAGTCAGTATTGTGCATTTACTGGTCTTTGTGGTGATCTCAGGAGGCCGTGCCTATTTCTACTTTTACCTAGTACGCTTTATCCCGACACCAAAGCCAGTTGTTCAGAGTCAGGATGGCCGAGCGGTCTAAGGCGCTGCGTTCAGGTCGCAGTCTCCCCTGGAGGCGTGGGTTCGAATCCCACTTCTGAGAAGCTTTTAACGCCTGCATGTCATAGTGCTTTGTAATCAACAGTTGACAAATAAATGACTTAAGATAATGGAAATAACACCTAGTTAACATGTGTAGTGAATAATTAAGAGAATCCTTTCAGTTCCCAGTGTCCTCTGGAGGCTTGGGTTCGAATCCCACTTCTGACAAGCTTTTAACGCCTGCATGTCATACTGCTTTGTAATAACCAGTTGACAAATAAATGACTTAAGATAATGGAAATAACACCAAGTTAACATGTGTAGTGAATAAGTATCATATTTTTAACATTCTGCAAAAACAGCTAGTTGATGAGAGGTTGAAAGAGAATTGCAAGAATTTCACAGGCGGGCCACAAAAACAGGCAAATAAAAGGCATCTCGGAACGCACAACTCGTTGGTCGTTGTCATTGGATTGTATTGGCGGGAGGAAAAAAATATTGTCTGCAGGGTAATCGAACTCGCCGCATCTAAAGTCAAGCCACGGGTCACAGGTGAGATCCCTTGTTAAATCCCCCCAAAATAAAACACGATTGCGTTGAAAATAACCATTAAGCCATTTTGCTAAGATTTCCCCCATTTTGACATGTGGACCTGTTGTCACTCTTACCCTGATGGTTGCTGATACTTCCAGACACTTTTTCGGTCTTATCTGAGGTATTTTATAATTTATATCAGAATGGCCATATTCTGAGGCCACTTTAGCGCTCAATCAATGACCATTTACTACGCTTTTTCCATTGAAGGACATATTGAGGATAAATCAATGACTGGAGTTTTTAATTGATAAAAACCAATGACTATTTGATGTTGAAAGTGCAAGTCAGTATTGTGCATTTACTGGTCTTTGTGGTGATCTCAGGAGGCCGTGCCTATTTCTACTTTTACCTAGTACGCTTTATCCCGACACCAAAGCCAGTTGTTCAGAGTCAGGATGGCCGAGCGGTCTAAGGCGCTGCGTTCAGGTCGCAGTCTCCCCTGGAGGCGTGGGTTCGAATCCCACTTCTGACAAGCTTTTAACGCCTGCATGTCATACTCCTTTGTAATAACCAGTTGACAAATAAATGACTTAAGATAATGGAAATAACACCAAGTTAACATGTGTAGTGAATAAGTATCGTATTTTTAACATTCTGCAAAAACAGCTAGTTGATGAGAGGTTGAAAGAGAATTGCAAGAATTTCACAGGCGGGCCACAAAAACAGGCAAATAAAAGGCATCTCGGAACGCACAACTCGTTGGTCGTTGTCATTGGATTGTATTGGCAGGAGGAAAAAAATATTGTCTGCAGGGTAATCGAACTCGCCGCATCTAAAGTCAAGCCACGGGTCACAGGTGAGATCCCTTGTTAAATCCCCCCAAAATAAAACACGATTGCGTTGAAAATAACCATTAAGCCATTTTGCTAAGATTTCCCCCATTTTGACATTTGGACCTGTTGTCACTCTTACCCTGATGGTTGCTGATACTTCCAGACACTTTTTCGGTCTTATCTGAGGTATTTTATAATTTATATCAGAATGGCCATATTCTGAGGCCACTTTAGCGCTCAATCAATGACCATTTACTACGCTTTTTCCATTGAAGGACATATTGAGGATAAATCAATGACTGGAGTTTTTAATTGATAAAAACCAATGACTGTTTGATGTTGAAAGTGCAAGTCAGTATTGTGCATTTACTGGTCTTTGTGGTGATCTCAGGAGGCCGTGCCTATTTCTACTTTTACCTAGTACGCTTTATCCCGACACCAAAGCCAGCTGTTCAGAGTCAGGATGGCCGAGCGGTCTAAGGCGCTGCGTTCAGGTCGCAGTCTCCCCTGGAGGCGTGGGTTCGAATCCCACTTCTGACAAGCTTTTAACGCCTGCATGTCATACTGCTTTGTAATAACCAGTTGACAAATAAATGACTTAAGATAATGGAAATAACACCAAGTTAACATGTGTAGTGAATAAGTATCGTATTTTTAACATTCTGCAAAAACAGCTAGTTGATGAGAGGTTGAAAGAGAATTGCAAGAATTTCACAGGCGGGCCACAAAAACAGGCAAATAAAAGGCATCTCGGAACGCACAACTCGTTGGTCGTTGTCATTGGATTGTATTGGCAGGAGGAAAAAAATATTGTCTGCAGGGTAATCGAACTCGCCGCATCTAAAGTCAAGCCACGGGTCACAGGTGAGATCCCTTGTTAAATCCCCCCAAAATAAAACACGATTGCGTTGAAAATAACCATTAAGCCATTTTGCTAAGATTTCCCCCATTTTGACATGTGGACCTGTTGTCACTCTTACCCTGATGGTTGCTGATACTTCCAGACACTTTTTCGGTCTTATCTGAGGTATTTTATCATTTATATCAGAATGGCCATATTCTGAGGCCACTTTAGCGCTCAATCAATGACCATTTACTACGCTTTTTCCATTGAAGGACATATTGAGGATAAATCAATGACTGGAGTTTTTAATTGATAAAAACCAATGACTGTTTGATGTTGAAAGTGCAAGTCAGTATTGTGCATTTACTGGTCTTTGTGGTGATCTCAGGAGGCCGTGCCTATTTCTACTTTTACCTAGTACGCTTTATCCCGACACCAAAGCCAGTTGTTCAGATTCAGGATGGCCGAGCGGTCTAAGGCGCTGCGTTCAGGTCACAGTCTCCCCTGGAGGCGTGGGTTCGAATCCCACTTCTGACAAGCTTTTAACGCCTGCACGTCATACTGCTTTGTAATAAACAGTTGACAAATAAATGACTTAAGATAATGGAAATAACACCAAGTTAACATGTGTAGTGAATAAGTATCGTATTTTTAACATTCTGCAAAAACAGCTAGTTGATGAGAGGTTGAAAGAGAATTGCAAGAATTTCACAGGCGGGCCACAAAAACAGGCAAATAAAAGGCTTCTCGGAACGCACAACTCGTTGGTCGTTGTCATTGGATTGTATTGGCGGGAGGAAAAAAATATTGTCTGCAGGGTAATCGAACTCGCCGCATCTAAAGTCAAGCCACGGGTCACAGGTGAGATCCCTTGTTAAATCCCCCCAAAATAAAACACGATTGCGTTGAAAATAACCATTAAGCCATTTTGCTAAGATTTCCCCCATTTTGACATGTGGACCTGTTGTCACTCTTACCCTGATGGTTGCTGATACTTCCAGACACTTTTTCGGTCTTATCTGAGGTATTTTATCATTTATATCAGAATGGCCATATTCTGAGGCCACTTTAGCGCTCAATCAATGACCATTTACATATTGAGGATAAATCAATGACTGGAGTTTTTAATTGATAAAAACCAATGACTATTTGATGTTGAAAGTGCAAGTCAGTATTGTGCATTTACTGGTCTTTGTGGTGATCTCAGGAGGCCGTGCCTATTTCTACTTTTACCTAGTACGCTTTATCCCGACACCAAAGCCAATTGTTCAGAGTCAGGATGGCCGAGCGGTCTAAGGCGCTGCGTTCAGGTCGCAGTCTCCCCTGGAGGCGTGGGTTCGAATCCCATTTCTGACAAGCTTTTAACGCCTGCATGTCATACTGCTTTGTAATCACCAGTTGACAAATAAATGACTTAAGATAATGGAAATAACACCTAGTTAACATGTGTAGTGAATAATTAAGAGAATCCTTTCAGGTCCCAGTGTCCTCTGGAGGCTTGGGTTCGAATCCCACTTCTGACAAGCTTTTAACGCCTGCATGTCATACTGCTTTGTAATAACCAGTTGACAAATAAATGACTTAAGATAATGGAAATAACACCAAGTTAACATGTGTAGTGAATAAGTATCGTATTTTTAACATTCTGCAAAAACAGCTAGTTGATGAGAGGTTGAAAGAGAATTGCAAGAATTTCACAGGCGGCCACAAAAACAGGCAAATAAAAGGCATCTCGGAACGCACAACTCGTTGGTCGTTGTCATTGGATTGTATTGGCAGGAGGAAAAAAATATTGTCTGCAGGGTAATCGAACTCGCCGCATCTAAAGTCAAGCCACGGGTCACAGGTGAGATCCCTTGTTAAATCCCCCCAAAATAAAACACGATTGCGTTGAAAATAACCATTAAGCCATTTTGCTAAGATTTCCCCCATTTTGACATGTGGACCTGTTGTCACTCTTACCCTGATGGTTGCTGATACTTCCAGACACTTTTTCGGTCTTATCTGAGGTATTTTATCATTTATATCAGAATGGCCATATTCTGAGGCCACTTTAGCGCTCAATCAATGACCATTTACTACGCTTTTTCCATTGAAGGACATATTGAGGATAAATCAATGACTGGAGTTTTTAATTGATAAAAACCAATGACTGTTTGATGTTGAAAGTGCAAGTCAGTATTGTGCATTTACTGGTCTTTGTGGTGATCTCAGGAGGCCGTGCCTATTTCTACTTTTACCTAGTACGCTTTATCCCGACACCAAAGCCAGTTGTTCAGATTCAGGATGGCCGAGCGGTCTAAGGCGCTGCGTTCAGGTCACAGTCTCCCCTGGAGGCGTGGGTTCGAATCCCACTTCTGACAAGCTTTTAACGCCTGCACGTCATACTGCTTTGTAATAAACAGTTGACAAATAAATGACTTAAGATAATGGAAATAACACCAAGTTAACATGTGTAGTGAATAATTAAGAGAATCCTTTCAGGTCCCAGTCTCCTCTGGAGGCTTGGGTTCGAATCCCACTTCTGACAAGCTTTTAACGCCTGCATGTCATACTGCTTTGTAATAACCAGTTGACAAATAAATGACTTAAGATAATGGAAATAACACCAAGTTAACATGTGTAGTGAATAAGTATCATATTTTTAACATTCTGCAAAAACAGCTAGTTGATGAGAGGTTGAAAGAGAATTGCAAGAATTTCACAGGCGGGCCACAAAAACAGGCAAATAAAAGGCATCTCGGAACGCACAACTCGTTGGTCGTTGTCATTGGATTGTATTGGCGGGAGGAAAAAAATATTGTCTGCAGGGTAATCGAACTCGCCGCATCTAAAGTCAAGCCACGGGTCACAGGTGAGATCCCTTGTTAAATCCCCCCAAAATAAAACACGATTGCGTTGAAAATAACCATTAAGCCATTTTGCTAAGATTTCCCCCATTTTGACATGTGGACCTGTTGTCACTCTTACCCTGATGGTTGCTGATACTTCCAGACACTTTTTCGGTCTTATCTGAGGTATTTTATCATTTATATCAGAATGGCCATATTCTGAGGCCACTTTAGCGCTCAATCAATGACCATTTACATATTGAGGATAAATCAATGACTGGAGTTTTTAATTGATAAAAACCAATGACTATTTGATGTTGAAAGTGCAAGTCAGTATTGTGCATTTACTGGTCTTTGTGGTGATCTCAGGAGGCCGTGCCTATTTCTACTTTTACCTAGTACGCTTTATCCCGACACCAAAGCCAGTTGTTCAGAGTCAGGATGGCCGAGCGGTTTAAGGCGCTGCGTTCAGGTCGCAGTCTCCCCTGGAGGCGTGGGTTCGAATCCCACTTCTGACAAGCTTTTAACGCCTGCATGTCATACTGCTTTGTAATCACCAGTTGACAAATAAATGACTTAAGATAATGGAAATAACACCTAGTTAACATGTGTAGTGAATAATTAAGAGAATCCTTTCAGGTCCCAGTGTCCTCTGGAGGCTTGGGTTCGAATCCCACTTCTGACAAGCTTTTAACGCCTGCATGTCATACTGCTTTGTAATAACCAGTTGACAAATAAATGACTTAAGATAATGGAAATAACACCAAGTTAACATGTGTAGTGAATAAGTATCGTATTTTTAACATTCTGCAAAAACAGCTAGTTGATGAGAGGTTGAAAGAGAATTGCAAGAATTTCACAGGCGGCCACAAAAACAGGCAAATAAAAGGCATCTCGGAACGCACAACTCGTTGGTCGTTGTCATTGGATTGTATTGGCAGGAGGAAAAAAATATTGTCTGCAGGGTAATCGAACTCGCCGCATCTAAAGTCAAGCCACGGGTCACAGGTGAGATCCCTTGTTAAATCCCCCCAAAATAAAACACGATTGCGTTGAAAATAACCATTAAGCCATTTTGCTAAGATTTCCCCCATTTTGACATGTGGACCTGTTGTCACTCTTACCCTGATGGTTGCTGATACTTCCAGACACTTTTTCGGTCTTATCTGAGGTATTTTATCATTTATATCAGAATGGCCATATTCTGAGGCCACTTTAGCGCTCAATCAATGACCATTTACTACGCTTTTTCCATTGAAGGACATATTGAGGATAAATCAATGACTGGAGTTTTTAATTGATAAAAACCAATGACTGTTTGATGTTGAAAGTGCAAGTCAGTATTGTGCATTTACTGGTCTTTGTGGTGATCTCAGGAGGCCGTGCCTATTTCTACTTTTACCTAGTACGCTTTATCCCGACACCAAAGCCAGTTGTTCAGAGTCAGGATGGCCGAGCGGTCTAAGGCGCTGCGTTCAGGTCGCAGTCTCCCCTGGAGGCGTGGGTTCGAATCCCACTTCTGACAAGCTTTTAACGCCTGCATGTCATACTGCTTTGTAATAACCAGTTGACAAATAAATGACTTAAGATAATGGAAATAACACCTAGTTAACATGTGTAGTGAATAAGTATCGTATTTTTAACATTCTGCAAAAACAGCTAGTTGATGAGAGGTTGAAAGAGAATTGCAAGAATTTCACAGGCTGGCCACAAAAACAGGCAAATAAAAGGCTTCTCGGAACGCACAACTCGTTGGTCGTTGTCATTGGATTGTATTGGCGGGAGGAAAAAAATATTGTCTGCAGGGTAATCGAACTCGCCGCATCTAAAGTCAAGCCACGGGTCACAGGTGAGATCCCTTGTTAAATCCCACCAAAATAAAACACGATTGCGTTGAAAATAACCATTAAGCCATTTTGCTAAGATTTCCCCCATTTTGACATGTGGACCTGTTGTCACTCTTACCCTGATGGTTGCTGATACTTCCAGACACTTTTTCGGTCTTATCTGAGGTATTTTATCATTTATATCAGAATGGCCATATTCTGAGGCCACTTTAGCGCTCAATCAATGACCATTTACATATTGAGGATAAATCAATGACTGGAGTTTTTAATTGATGAAAACCAATGACTATTTGATGTTGAAAGTGCAAGTCAGTATTGTGCATTTACTGGTCTTTGTGGTGATCTCAGGAGGCAGTGCCTATTTCTACTTTTACCTAGTACGCTTTATCCCGACACCAAAGTCAGCTGTTCAGAGTCAGGATTGCCGAGCGGTCTAAGGCGCTGCGTTCAGGTCGCAGTCTCCCCTGGAGGCGTGGGTTCGAATCCCACTTCTGACAAACTTTTAACGCCTGCATGTCATACTGCTTTGTAATAACCAGTTGACAATTAAATTACTTAAGATAATGGAAATAACACCTAGTTAACATGTGTAGTGAATAATTAAGAGAATCCTTTCAGGTCGCAGTCTCCCCTGGAGGTGTGGGTTCGAATCCCACTTCTGACAAGGTTTTAACCCTGCATGTCATACTGCTTTGCAATAACCAGTTGACAAATAAATGACTTAAGATAATGGAAATAACAACTAGTTAACATGTTTAGTGAATAATTAAGAGAATCCTTTCAGGTCGCAGTCTCACCTGGAGGTGTCGGTTCGAATCCCACTTCTGACAAGCTTTTAACGCCTGCATGTCATACTGCTTTGTAATAACCTGTTGAGAAATAAATGACTTAAGATAATGGAAATAACACCTAGTTAAAATGTGTAGTGAATAACTATCGTATTTTTTACATTCTGAAAAAACAGCTAGTTGATGAGAGGTTGAAAGAGAATTGCACGAATTTCACAGGCGGGCAACAAACAGGCAAATAACGAAAGGCATCTCGGAACGGACAACTCGTCGGTCGTTGTCACGACTACGCTTTTTCCATTGAAGGACATATTGAGGATAAATCAATGACTGGAGTTTTCAATTGATAAAAACCAATGACTATTTGATGTTGAAAGTGCAAGTCAGTATTGTGCATTTACTGGACTTTGTGGTGATCTCAGGAGGCCGTACCTATTTCTACTTTTACCTAGTACGCTTTATCCCGACACCAAATCAAGCTGGTCAGGGTCAGGATGGCCGTGCGGTCTAAGGCGCTTCGTTCAGGTCGCAATCTCCCCTGGAGGTGTGGGTTCGAATCCCATTTCTGACAAGCTTTTAACGCCTGCATGTCATACTGCTTTGTAATAACCAGTTGACAAATAAATGACTTAACATAACGGAAATAACACCTAGTTAACATGTGTAGTGAACAATGAAGAGAATCCTTTCAGGTCGCAGTCTCCCCTGGAGGTGTGGGTTCGAATCCCACTTCTGAGAAGCTTTTAACGCCTGCATGTCATACTGCTTTGTAATAACCAGTTGACAAATAAATGACTTAAGATAATGGAAATAACACCTAGTTAACATGTGTAGTGAATAATTAAGAGAATCCTTTCAGGTCGCAGTCTCCCCTGGAGGTGTGGGTTCGAATCCCACTTCTGACAAGCTTTTAACGCCTGCATGTCATACTGCTTTGCAATAACCAGTTGACAAATAAATGACTTAAGATAATGGAAATAACACCTAGTTAAAATGTGTAGTGAATAACTATCGTATTTTTTACATTCTGAAAAAACAGCTATTTGATGAGAGGTTGAAAGAGAATTACACGAATTTCACAGGCGGGCAACAAACAGGCAAATAACGAAAGGCATCTCGGAACGGACAACTCGTCGGTCGTTGTCACGACTACGCTTTTTCCATTGAAGGACATATTGAGGATAAATCAGTGACTGGAGTTTTCAATTGATAAAAACCAATGACTATTTGATGTTGAAAGTGCAAGTCAGTATTGTGCATTTACTGGACTTTGTGGTGATCTCAGGAGGCCGTACCTATTTCTACTTTTACCTAGTACGCTTTATCCCGACACCAAATCAAGCTGGTCAGGGTCAGGATGGCCGTGCGGTCTAAGGCGCTTCATACAGGTCGCAATCTCCCCTGGAGGTGTGGGTTCGAATCCCATTTCTGACAAGCTTTTAACGCCTGCATGTCATACTGCTTTGTAATAACCAGTTGACAAATAAATGACTTAACATAACGGAAATAACACCTAGTTAACATGTGTAGTGAACAATGAAGAGAATCCTTTCAGGTCGCAGTCTCCCCTGGAGGTGTGGGTTTGAATCCCACTTCTGAGAAGCTTTTAACGCCTGCATGTCATACTGCTTTGTAATAACCAGTTGACAAATAAATGACTTAAGATAATGGAAATAACACCTAGTTAACATGTGTAGTGAATAATTAAGAGAATCCTTTCAGGTCGCAGTCTCCCCTGGAAGTGTGGGTTCGAATCCCACTTCTGACAAGCTTTTAACGCCTGCATGTCATACTGCTTTGCAATAACCAGTTGACAAATAAATGACTTAAGATAATGGAAATAACACCTAGTTAACATGTTTAGCGAATAATTAAGAGAATCCTTTCAGGTCGCAGTCTCCCCTGGAGGTGTGGGTTCGAATCCCACTTCTGACAAGCTTTTAACGCCTGCATGTCATACTGCTTTGTAATAACCTGTTGAGAAATAAATGACTTAAGATAATGGAAATAACACCTAGTTAAAATGTGTAGTGAATAACTATCGTATTTTTAACATTCTGCAAAAACAGCTAGTTGATGAGAGGTTGAAAGAGAATTGCACGAATTTCACAGGCGGGCAACAAACAGGCAAATAACAAAAGGCATCTCGGAACGGACAACTCGTCGGTCGTTGTCACGACTACGCTTTTTCCATTGAAGGACATATTGAGGATAAATCAGTGACTGGAGTTTTCAATTGATAAAAACCAATGACTATTTGATGTTGAAAGTGCAAGTCAGTATTGTGCATTTACTGGACTTTGTGGTGATCTCAGGAGGCCGTACCTATTTCTACTTTTACCTAGTACGCTTTATCCCGACACCAAATCAAGCTGGTCAGGGTCAGGATGGCCGTGCGGTCTAAGGCGCTTCGTTCAGGTCGCAATCTCCCCTGGAGGTGTGGGTTCGAATCCCATTTCTGACAAGCTTTTAACGCCTGCATGTCATACTGCTTTGTAATAACCAGTTGACAAATAAATGACTTAACATAACGGAAATAACACCTAGTTAACATGTGTAGTGAACAATGAAGAGAATCCTTTCAGGTCGCAGTCTCCCCTGGAGGTGTGGGTTTGAATCCCACTTCTGAGAAGCTTTTAACGCCTGCATGTCATACTGCTTTGTAATAACCAGTTGACAAATAAATGACTTAAGATAATGGAAATAACACCTAGTTAACATGTGTAGTGAATAATTAAGAGAATCCTTTCAGGTCGCAGTCTCCCCTGGAGGTGTGGGTTCGAATCCCACTTCTGACAAGCTTTTAACGCCTGCATGTCATACTGCTTTGCAATAACCAGTTGACAAATAAATGACTTAAGATAATGGAAATAACACCTAGTTAAAATGTGTAGTGAATAACTATCGTATTTTTTACATTCTGAAAAAACAGCTATTTGATGAGAGGTTGAAAGAGAATTACACGAATTTCACAGGCGGGCAACAAACAGGCAAATAACGAAAGGCATCTCGGAACGGACAACTCGTCGGTCGTTGTCACGACTACGCTTTTTCCATTGAAGGACATATTGAGGATAAATCAGTGACTGGAGTTTTCAATTGATAAAAACCAATGACTATTTGATGTTGAAAGTGCAAGTCAGTATTGTGCATTTACTGGACTTTGTGGTGATCTCAGGAGGCCGTACCTATTTCTACTTTTACCTAGTACGCTTTATCCCGACACCAAATCAAGCTGGTCAGGGTCAGGATGGCCGTGCGGTCTAAGGCGCTTCATACAGGTCGCAATCTCCCCTGGAGGTGTGGGTTCGAATCCCATTTCTGACAAGCTTTTAACGCCTGCATGTCATACTGCTTTGTAATAACCAGTTGACAAATAAATGACTTAACATAACGGAAATAACACCTAGTTAACATGTGTAGTGAACAATGAAGAGAATCCTTTCAGGTCGCAGTCTCCCCTGGAGGTGTGGGTTTGAATCCCACTTCTGAGAAGCTTTTAACGCCTGCATGTCATACTGCTTTGTAATAACCAGTTGACAAATAAATGACTTAAGATAATGGAAATAACACCTAGTTAACATGTGTAGTGAATAATTAAGAGAATCCTTTCAGGTCGCAGTCTCCCCTGGAAGTGTGGGTTCGAATCCCACTTCTGACAAGCTTTTAACGCCTGCATGTCATACTGCTTTGCAATAACCAGTTGACAAATAAATGACTTAAGATAATGGAAATAACACCTAGTTAACATGTTTAGCGAATAATTAAGAGAATCCTTTCAGGTCGCAGTCTCCCCTGGAGGTGTGGGTTCGAATCCCACTTCTGACAAGCTTTTAACGCCTGCATGTCATACTGCTTTGTAATAACCTGTTGAGAAATAAATGACTTAAGATAATGGAAATAACACCTAGTTAAAATGTGTAGTGAATAACTATCGTATTTTTAACATTCTGCAAAAACAGCTAGTTGATGAGAGGTTGAAAGAGAATTGCACGAATTTCACAGGCGGGCAACAAACAGGCAAATAACAAAAGGCATCTCGGAACGGACAACTCGTCGGTCGTTGTCACGACTACGCTTTTTCCATTGAAGGACATATTGAGGATAAATCAGTGACTGGAGTTTTCAATTGATAAAAACCAATGACTATTTGATGTTGAAAGTGCAAGTCAGTATTGTGCATTTACTGGACTTTGTGGTGATCTCAGGAGGCCGTACCTATTTCTACTTTTACCTAGTACGCTTTATCCCGACACCAAATCAAGCTGGTCAGGGTCAGGATGGCCGTGCGGTCTAAGGCGCTTCGTTCAGGTCGCAATCTCCCCTGGAGGTCGTGGGTTCGAATCCCATTTCTGACAAGCTTTTAACGCCTGCATGTCATACTGCTTTGTAATAACCAGTTGACAAATAAATGACTTAACATAACGGAAATAACACCTAGTTAACATGTGTAGTGAACAATGAAGAGAATCCTTTCAGGTCGCAGTCTCCCCTGGAGGTGTGGGTTTGAATCCCACTTCTGAGAAGCTTTTAACGCCTGCATGTCATACTGCTTTGTAATAACCAGTTGACAAATAAATGACTTAAGATAATGGAAATAACACCTAGTTAACATGTGTAGTGAATAATTAAGAGAATCCTTTCAGGTCGCAGTCTCCCCTGGAGGTGTGGGTTCGAATCCCACTTCTGACAAGCTTTTAACGCCTGCATGTCATACTGCTTTGCAATAACCAGTTGACAAATAAATGACTTAAGATAATGGAAATAACACCTAGTTAAAATGTGTAGTGAATAACTATCGTATTTTTTACATTCTGAAAAAACAGCTATTTGATGAGAGGTTGAAAGAGAATTACACGAATTTCACAGGCGGGCAACAAACAGGCAAATAACGAAAGGCATCTCGGAACGGACAACTCGTCGGTCGTTGTCACGACTACGCTTTTTCCATTGAAGGACATATTGAGGATAAATCAGTGACTGGAGTTTTCAATTGATAAAAACCAATGACTATTTGATGTTGAAAGTGCAAGTCAGTATTGTGCATTTACTGGACTTTGTGGTGATCTCAGGAGGCCGTACCTATTTCTACTTTTACCTAGTACGCTTTATCCCGACACCAAATCAAGCTGGTCAGGGTCAGGATGGCCGTGCGGTCTAAGGCGCTTCATACAGGTCGCAATCTCCCCTGGAGGTGTGGGTTCGAATCCCATTTCTGACAAGCTTTTAACGCCTGCATGTCATACTGCTTTGTAATAACCAGTTGACAAATAAATGACTTAACATAACGGAAATAACACCTAGTTAACATGTGTAGTGAACAATGAAGAGAATCCTTTCAGGTCGCAGTCTCCCCTGGAGGTGTGGGTTTGAATCCCACTTCTGAGAAGCTTTTAACGCCTGCATGTCATACTGCTTTGTAATAACCAGTTGACAAATAAATGACTTAAGATAATGGAAATAACACCTAGTTAACATGTGTAGTGAATAATTAAGAGAATCCTTTCAGGTCGCAGTCTCCCCTGGAAGTGTGGGTTCGAATCCCACTTCTGACAAGCTTTTAACGCCTGCATGTCATACTGCTTTGCAATAACCAGTTGACAAATAAATGACTTAAGATAATGGAAATAACACCTAGTTAACATGTTTAGCGAATAATTAAGAGAATCCTTTCAGGTCGCAGTCTCCCCTGGAGGTGTGGGTTCGAATCCCACTTCTGACAAGCTTTTAACGCCTGCATGTCATACTGCTTTGTAATAACCTGTTGAGAAATAAATGACTTAAGATAATGGAAATAACACCTAGTTAAAATGTGTAGTGAATAACTATCGTATTTTTAACATTCTGCAAAAACAGCTAGTTGATGAGAGGTTGAAAGAGAATTGCACGAATTTCACAGGCGGGCAACAAACAGGCAAATAACAAAAGGCATCTCGGAACGGACAACTCGTCGGTCGTTGTCACGACTACGCTTTTTCCATTGAAGGACATATTGAGGATAAATCAGTGACTGGAGTTTTCAATTGATAAAAACCAATGACTATTTGATGTTGAAAGTGCAAGTCAGTATTGTGCATTTACTGGACTTTGTGGTGATCTCAGGAGGCCGTACCTATTTCTACTTTTACCTAGTACGCTTTATCCCGACACCAAATCAAGCTGGTCAGGGTCAGGATGGCCGTGCGGTCTAAGGCGCTTCGTTCAGGTCGCAATCTCCCCTGGAGGTGTGGGTTCGAATCCCATTTCTGACAAGCTTTTAACGCCTGCATGTCATACTGCTTTGTAATAACCAGTTGACAAATAAATGACTTAACATAACGGAAATAACACCTAGTTAACATGTGTAGTGAACAATGAAGAGAATCCTTTCAGGTCGCAGTCTCCCCTGGAGGTGTGGGTTTGAATCCCACTTCTGAGAAGCTTTTAACGCCTGCATGTCATACTGCTTTGTAATAACCAGTTGACAAATAAATGACTTAAGATAATGGAAATAACACCTAGTTAACATGTGTAGTGAATAATTAAGAGAATCCTTTCAGGTCGCAGTCTCCCCTGGAGGTGTGGGTTCGAATCCCACTTCTGACAAGCTTTTAACGCCTGCATGTCATACTGCTTTGCAATAACCAGTTGACAAATAAATGACTTAAGATAATGGAAATAACACCTAGTTAACATGTTTAGCGAATAATTAAGAGAATCCTTTCAGGTCGCAGTCTCCCCTGGAGGTGTGGGTTCGAATCCCACTTCTGACAAGCTTTTAACGCCTGCATGTCATACTGCTTTGTAATAACCTGTTGAGAAATAAATGACTTAAGATAATGGAAATAACACCTAGTTAAAATGTGTAGTGAATAACTATCGTATTTTTAACATTCTGCAAAAACAGCTAGTTGATGAGAGGTTGAAAGAGAATTGCATGAATTTCACAGGCGGGCAACAAACAGGCAAATAACAAAAGGCATCTCGGAACGCACAACTCGTCGGTCGTTGTCACGACTACGCTTTTTGCATTGAAGGACATATTGAGGATAAATCAATGACTGGAGTTTTTAATTGATAAAAACCAATGACTATTTGATGTTGAAAGTGCAAGTCAGTATTGTGCATTTACTGGTCTTTGTGGTGATCTCAGTAGGCCGTGCCTATTTCTACTTTTACCTAGTACGCTTTATCCCAACACCAAATCAAGCTGTTCAGAGGCAGGATGGCCGAGCGGTCTAAGGCGCTGCGTTTAGGTCGCAGTCTCCACTGGAGTCGTGGGTTCGAATCCCACTTCTGACTAACTTTTAACACCTGCATGTCATACTGCTTTGTAATAACCAGTTGACAAATAAATGACTTAACATAACGGAAATAACACCTAGTTAACATGTGTAGTGAACAATGAAGAGAATCCTTTCAGGTCGCAGTCTCCCCTGGAGGTGTGGGTTCGAATCCCACTTCTGTGAAGCTTTTAACGCCTGCATGTCATACTGCTTTGTAATAACCAGTTGACAAATAAATGACTTAAGATAATGGAAATAACACCTAGTTAACATGTGTAGTGAATAATTAAGAGAATCCTTTCAGGTCGCAGTCTCCCCTGGAGGTGTGGGTTCGAATCCCACTTCTGACAAGCTTTTAACGCCTGCATGTCATACTGCTTTGTAATAACCAGTTGACAAATAAATGACTTAAGATAATGGAAATAACACCTAGTTAACATGTGTAGTGAATAATTAAGAGAATCCTTTCAGGTCGCAGTCTCCCCTGGAGGTGTGGGTTCGAATCCCACTTCTGACAAGCTTTTAACGCCTGCATGTCATACTGCTTTGTAATAACCTGTTGAGAAATAAATGACTTAAGATAATGGAAATAACACCTAGTTAAAATGTGTAGTGAATAACTATCGTATTTTTAACATTCTGCAAAAACAGCTAGTTGATGAGAGGTTGAAAGAGAATTGCACGAATTTCACAGGCGGGCCACAAACAGGCAAATAACAAAAGGCATCTCGGAACGCACAACTCGTCGGTCGTTGTCACGACTACGCTTTTTCCATTGAAGGACATATTGAGGATAAATCAATGACTGGAGTTTTTAATTGATAAAAACCAATGACTATTTGATGTTGAAAGTGCAAGTCAGTATTGTGCATTTACTGGTCTTTGTGGTGATCTCAGGAGGCCGTGCCTATTTCTACTTTTACCTAGTACGCTTTATCCCAACACCAAATCAAGCTGTTCAGAGGCAGGATGGCCGAGCGGTCTAAGGCGCTGCGTTCAGGTCGCAGTCTCCACTGGAGTCGTGGGTTCGAATCCCACTTCTGACAAGCTTTTAACGCCTGCATGTCATACTGCTTTGTAATAACCAGTTGACAAATAAATGACTTAACATAATGGAAATAACACCTAGTTAACATGTGTAGTGAATAATTAAGAGAATCCTTTCAGGTCGCAGTCTCCACTGGAGGTGTGGGTTGGAATCCCACTTCTGACAAGCTTTTAACGCCTGCATGTCATACTGCTTTGTAATAACCAGTTGACAAATAAATGACTTAACATAATGGAAATAACACCTAGTTAACATGTGTAGTGAATAATTAAGAGAATCCTTTCAGGTCGCTGTCTCCACTGGAGGCGTGGGTTCGAATCCCACTTCTGACAAACTTTTAACGCCTGCATGTCATACTGCTTTGTAATAACCAGTTGACAATTAAATTACTTAAGATAATGGAAATAACACCTAGTTAACATGTGTAGTGAATAATTAAGAGAATCCTTTCAGGTCGCAGTCTCCCCTGGAGGTGTGGGTTCGAATCCCACTTCTGACAAGCTTTTAACACCTGCATGTCATACTGCTTTGTAATAACATGTTGAGAAATAAATGACTTAAGATAATGGAAATAACACCTAGTCAAAATGTGTAGTGAATAACTATCGTATTTTTAACATTCTGCAAAAACAGCTAGTTAATGAGAGGTTGAAAGAGAATTGCACGAATTTCACAGGCGGGCCACAAACAGGCAAATAACAAAAGGCATCTCGGAACGCACAACTCGTCGGTCGTTGTCACGACTACGCTTTTTCCATTGAAGGACATATTGAGGATAAATCAATGACTGGAGTTTTTAATTGATAAAAACCAATGACTATTTGATGTTGAAAGTGCAAGTCAGTATTGTGCATTTACTGGTCTTTGTGGTGATCTCAGGAGGCCGTGCCTATTTCTACTTTTACCTAGTACGCTTTATCCCAACACCAAATCAAGCTGTTCAGAGTCAGGATGGCCGAGCGGTCTAAGGCGCTGCGTTTAGTTCGCAGTCTCCATTGGAGGCGTGGGTTCGAATCCCACTTCTGACAATCTTTTAACGCCTGCATGTCATACTGCTTTGTAATAACCAGTTGACAAATAAATGACTTAAGATAATGGAAATAACCTCTAGTTAACATGTGTAGTGAATAATTAAGAGAATCCTTTCAGGTCGCTGTCTCCACTGGAGGCGTGGGTTCGAATCCCACTTCTGACAAACTTTTAACGCCTGCATGTCATACTGCTTTGTAATAACCAGTTGACAATTAAATTACTTAAGATAATGGAAATAACACCTAGTTAACATGTGTAGTGAATAATTAAGAGAATCCTTTCAGGTTGCAGTCTCCCCTGGAGGTGTGGGTTCGAATCCCACTTCTGACAAGCTTTTAACACCTGCATGTCATACTGCTTTGTAATAACATGTTGAGAAATAAATGACTTAAGATAATGGAAATAACACCTAGTCAAAATGTGTAGTGAATAACTATTGTATTTTTAACATTCTGCAAAAACAGCTAGTTAATGAGAGGTTGAAAGAGAATTGCACGAATTTCACAGGCGGGCCACAAACAGGCAAATAACAAAAGGCATCTCGGAACGCACAACTCGTCGGTCGTTGTCACGACTACGCTTTTTCCATTGAAGGACATATTGAGGATAAATCAATGACTGGAGTTTTTAATTGATAAAAACCAATGACTATTTGATGTTGAAAGTGCAAGTCAGTATTGTGCATTTACTGGTCTTTGTGGTGATCTCAGGAGGCCGTGCCTATTTCTACTTTTACCTAGTACGCTTTATCCCAACACCAAATCAAGCTGTTCAGAGTCAGGATGGCCGAGCGGTCTAAGGCGCTGCGTTTAGGTCGCAGTCTCCACTGGAGGCGTGGGTTCGAATCCCACTTCTGACAATCTTTTAACGCCTGCATGTCATACTGCTTTGTAATAACCAGTTGACAAATAAATGACTTAAGATAATGGAAATAACACCTAGTTAACATGTGTAGTGAATAATTAAGAGAATCCTTTCAGGTCGCAGTCTCCCCTGGAGGTGTGGGTTCGAATCCCACTTCTGACAAGCTTTTAACGCCTGCATGTCATACTGCTTTGCAATAACCAGTTGACAAATAAATGACTTAAGATAATGGAAATAACACCTAGTTAACATGTGTAGTGAATAATTAAGAGAATCCTTTCAGGTCGCAGTCTCCCCTGGAGGTGTGGGTTCGAATCCCACTTCTGACAAGCTTTTAACGCCTGCATGTCATACTGCTTTGTAATAACCTGTTGAGAAATAAATGACTTAAGATAATGGAAATAACACCTAGTTAAAATGTGTAGTGAATAACTATCGTATTTTTAACATTCTGCAAAAACAGCTAGTTGATGAGAGGTTGAAAGAGAATTGCACGAATTTCACAGGCGGGCCACAAACAGGCAAATAACAAAAGGCATCTCGGAACGGACAACTCGTCGGTCGTTGTCACGACTACGCTTTTTCCATTGAAGGACATATTGAGGATAAATCAATGACTGGAGTTTTTAATTGATAAAAACCAATGACTATTTGATGTTGAAAGTGCAAGTCAGTATTGTGCATTTACTGGTCTTTGTGGTGATCTCAGGAGGCCGTGCCTATTTCTACTTTTACCTAGTACGCTTTATCCCAACACCAAATCAAGCTGTTCAGAGGCAGGATGACCGAGCGGTCTAAGGCGCTGCGTTCAGGTCGCAGTCTCAACTGGAGTCGTGTGTTCGAATCCCACTTCTGACATGCTTTTAACGCCTGCATGTCATACTGCTTTGTAATAACCAGTTGACAAATAAATGACTTAACATAATGGAAATAACACCTAGTTAACATGTGTAGTGAATAATTAAGAGAATCCTTTCAGGTCGCTGTCTCCACTGGAGGCGTGGGTTCGAATCCCACTTCTGACAAACTTTTAACGCCTGCATGTCATACTGCTTTGTAATAACCAGTTGACAATTAAATTACTTAAGATAATGGAAATAACACCTAGTTAACATGTGTAGTGAATAATTAAGAGAATCCTTTCAGGTCGCAGTCTCCCCTGGAGGTGTGGGTTCGAATCCCACTTCTGACAAGCTTTTAACACCTGCATGTCATACTGCTTTGTAATAACCTGTTGAGAAATAAATGACTTAAGATAATGGAAATAACACCTAGTCAAAATGTGTAGTGAATAACTATCGTATTTTTAACATTCTGCAAAAACAGCTAGTTGATGAGAGGTTGAAAGAGAATTGCACGAATTTCACAGGCGGGCCACAAACAGGCAAATAACAAAAGGCATCTCGGAACGCACAACTCGTCGGTCGTTGTCACGACTACGCTTTTTCCATTGAAGGACATATTGAGGATAAATCAATGACTGGAGTTTTTAATTGATAAAAACCAATGACTATTTGATGTTGAAAGTGCAAGTCAGTATTGTGCATTTACTGGTCTTTGTGGTGATCTCAGGAGGCCGTGCCTATTTCTACTTTTACCTAGTACGCTTTATCCCAACACCAAATCAAGCTGTTCAGAGTCAGGATGGCCGAGCGGTCTAAGGCGCTGCGTTTAGGTCGCAGTCTCCATTGGAGGCGTGGGTTCGAATCCCACTTCTGACAATCTTTTAACGCCTGCATGTCATACTGCTTTGTAATAACCAGTTGACAAATAAATGACTTAAGATAATGGAAATAACCCCTAGTTAACATGTGTAGTGAATAATTAAGAGAATCCTTTCAGGTCGCAGTCTCCCCTGGAGGTGTGGGTTCGAATCCCACTTCTGACAAGCTTTTAACGCCTGCATGTCATACTGCTTTGCAATAACCAGTTGACAAATAAATGACTTAAGATAATGGAAATAACACCTAGTTAACATGTGTAGTGAATAATTAAGAGAATCCTTTCAGGTCGCAGTTTCCCCTGGAGGTGTGGGTAAGAATCCCACTTCTGACAAGCTTTTAACGCCTGCATGTCATACTGCTTTGTAATAACCTGTTGAGAAATAAATGACTTAAGATAATGGAAATAACACCTAGTTAAAATGTGTAGTGAATAACTATCGTATTTTTAACATTCTGCAAAAACAGCTAGTTGATGAGAGGTTGAAAGAGAATTGCACGAATTTCACAGGCGGGCCACAAACAGGCAAATAACAAAAGGCATCTCGGAACGGACAACTCGTCGGTCGTTGTCACGACTACGCTTTTTCCATTGAAGGACATATTGAGGATAAATCAATGACTGGAGTTTTTAATTGATAAAAACCAATGACTATTTGATGTTGAAAGTGCAAGTCAGTATTGTGCATTTACTAGACTTTGTGGTGATCTCAGGAGGCCGGACCTATTTCTACTTTTACCTAGTACGCTTTATCCCAACACCAAATCAAGCTGTTCAGAGGCAGGATGACCGAGCGGTCTAAGGCGCTGTGTTCAGGTCGCAGTCTCAACTGGAGTCGTGTGTTCGAATCCCACTTCTGACAAGCTTTTAACGCCTGCATGTCATACTGCTTTGTAATAACCAGTTGACAAATAAATGACTTAACATAATGGAAATAACACCTAGTTAACATGTGTAGTGAATAATTAAGAGAATCCTTTCAGGTCGCTCTCTCCACTGGAGGCGTGGGTTCGAATCCCACTTCTGACAAACTTTTAACGCCTGCATGTCATACTGCTTTGTAATAACCAGTTGACAATTAAATTACTTAAGATAATGGAAATAACACTTAGTTAACATGTGTAGTGAATAATTAAGAGAATCCTTTCAGGTCGCAGTCTCCCCTGGAGGTGTGGGTTCGAATCCCACTTCTGACAAGCTTTTAACGCCTGCATGTCATACTGCTTTGTAATAACCTGTTGAGAAATAAATGACTTAAGATAATGGAAATAACACCTAGTCAAAATGTGTAGTGAATAACTATCGTATTTTTAACATTCTGCAAAAACAGCTAGTTGATGAGAGGTTGAAAGAGAATTGCACGAATTTCACAGGCGGGCCACAAACAGGCAAATAACAAAAGGCATCTCGGAACGCACAACTCGTCGGTCGTTGTCACGACTACGCTTTTTCCATTGAAGGACATATTGAGGATAAATCAATGACTGGAGTTTTTAATTGATAAAAACCAATGACTATTTGATGTTGAAAGTGCAAGTCAGTATTGTGCATTTACTGGTCTTTGTGGTGATCTCAGGAGGCCGTGCCTATTTCTACTTTTACCTAGTACGCTTTATCCCAACACCAAATCAAGCTGTTCAGAGTCAGGATGGCCGAGCGGTCTAAGGCGCTGCGTTTAGGTCGCAGTCTCCATTGGAGGCGTGGGTTCGAATCCCACTTCTGACAATCTTTTAACGCCTGCATGTCATACTGCTTTGTAATAACCAGTTGACAAATAAATGACTTAAGATAATGGAAATAACCCCTAGTTAACATGTGTAGTGAATAATTAAGAGAATCCTTTCAGGTCGCAGTCTCCCCTGGAGGTGTGGGTTCGAATCCCACTTCTGACAAGCTTTTAACGCCTGCATGTCATACTGCTTTGCAATAACCAGTTGACAAATAAATGACTTAAGATAATGGAAATAACACCTAGTTAACATGTTTAGTGAATAATTAAGAGAATCCTTTCAGGTCGCAGTCTCCCCTGGAGGTGTGGGTTCGAATCCCACTTCTGACAAGCTTTTAACGCCTGCATGTCATACTGCTTTGTAATAACCTGTTGAGAAATAAATGACTTAAGATAATGGAAATAACACCTAGTTAAAATGTGTAGTGAATAACTATCGTATTTTTAACATTCTGCAAAAACAGCTAGTTGATGAGAGGTTGAAAGAGAATTGCACGAATTTCACAGGCGGGCCACAAACAGGCAAATAACAAAAGGCATCTCGGAACGGACAACTCGTCGGTCGTTGTCACGACTACGCTTTTTCCATTGAAGGACATATTGAGGATAAATCAATGACTGGAGTTTTTAATTGATAAAAACCAATGACTATTTGATGTTGAAAGTGCAAGTCAGTATTGTGCATTTACTGGTCTTTGTGGTGATCTCAGGAGGCCGTGCCTATTTCTACTTTTACCTAGTACGCTTTATCCCAACACCAAATCAAGCTGTTCAGAGGCAGGATGACCGAGCGGTCTAAGGCGCTGCGTTCAGGTCGCAGTCTCCACTGGAGTCGTGTGTTCGAATCCCACTTCTGACATGCTTTTAACGCCTGCATGTCATACTGCTTTGTAATAACCAGTTGACAAATAAATGACTTAACATAATGGAAATAACACCTAGTTAACATGTGTAGTGAATAATTAAGAGAATCCTTTCAGGTCGCAGTCTCCACTGGAGGTGTGGGTTGGAATCCCACTTCTGACAAGCTTTTAACGCCTGCATGTCATACTGCTTTGTAATAACCAGTTGACAAATAAATGACTTAACATAATGGAAATAACACCTAGTTAACATGTGTAGTGAATAATTAAGAGAATCCTTTCAGGTCGCTGTCTCCACTGGAGGCGTGGGTTCGAATCCCACTTCTGACAAACTTTTAACGCCTGCATGTCATACTGCTTTGTAATAACCAGTTGACAATTAAATTACTTAAGATAATAAAAATAACACCTAGTTAACATGTGTAGTGAATAATTAAGAGAATCCTTTCAGGTCGCAGTCTCCCCTGGAGGTGTGGGTTCGAATCCCACTTCTGACAAGCTTTTAACACCTGCATGTCATACTGCTTTGTAATAACCTGTTGAGAAATAAATGACTTAAGATAATGGAAATAACACCTAGTCAAAATGTGTAGTGAATAACTATCGTATTTTTAACATTCTGCAAAAACAGCTAGTTGATGAGAGGTTGAAAGAGAATTGCACGAATTTCACAGGCGGGCCACAAACAGGCAAATAACAAAAGGCATCTCGGAACGCACAACTCGTCGGTCGTTGTCACGACTACGCTTTTTCCATTGAAGGACATATTGAGGATAAATCAATGACTGGAGTTTTTAATTGATAAAAACCAATGACTATTTGATGTTGAAAGTGCAAGTCAGTATTGTGCATTTACTGGTCTTTGTGGTGATCTCAGGAGGCCGTGCCTATTTCTACTTTTACCTAGTACGCTTTATCCCAACACCAAATCAAGCGGTTCAGAGGCAGGATGACCGAGCGGTCTAAGGCGCTGCGTTCAGGTCGCAGTCTCAACTGGAGTCGTGTGTTCGAATCCCACTTCTGACATGCTTTTAACGCCTGCATGTCATACTGCTTTGTAATAACCAGTTGACAAATAAATGACTTAACATAATGGAAATAACACCTAGTTAACATGTGTAGTGAATAATTAAGAGAATCCTTTCAGGTCGCTGTCTCCACTGGAGGCGTGGGTTCGAATCCCACTTCTGACAAACTTTTAACGCCTGCATGTCATACTGCTTTGTAATAACCAGTTGACAATTAAATTACTTAAGATAATGGAAATAACACCTAGTTAACATGTGTAGTGAATAATTAAGAGAATCCTTTCAGGTCGCAGTCTCCCCTGGAGGTGTGGGTTCGAATCCCACTTCTGACAAGCTTTTAACACCTGCATGTCATACTGCTTTGTAATAACCTGTTGAGAAATAAATGACTTAAGATAATGGAAATAACACCTAGTCAAAATGTGTAGTGAATAACTATCGTATTTTTAACATTCTGCAAAAACAGCTAGTTGATGAGAGGTTGAAAGAGAATTGCACGAATTTCACAGGCGGGCCACAAACAGGCAAATAACAAAAGGCATCTCGGAACGCACAACTCGTCGGTCGTTGTCACGACTACGCTTTTTCCATTGAAGGACATATTGAGGATAAATCAATGACTGGAGTTTTTAATTGATAAAAACCAATGACTATTTGATGTTGAAAGTGCAAGTCAGTATTGTGCATTTACTGGTCTTTGTGGTGATCTCAGGAGGCCGTGCCTATTTCTACTTTTACCTAGTACGCTTTATCCCAACACCAAATCAAGCTGTTCAGAGGCAGGATGACCGAGCGGTCTAAGGCGCTGCGTTCAGGTCGCAGTCTCAACTGGAGTCGTGTGTTCGAATCCCACTTCTGACATGCTTTTAACGCCTGCATGTCATACTGCTTTGTAATAACCAGTTGACAAATAAATGACTTAACATAATGGAAATAACACCTAGTTAACATGTGTAGTGAATAATTAAGAGAATCCTTTCAGGTCGCAGTCTCCACTGGAGGTGTGGGTTGGAATCCCACTTCTGACAAGCTTTTAACGCCTGCATGTCATACTGCTTTGTAATAACCAGTTGACAAATAAATGACTTAACATAATGGAAATAACACCTAGTTAACATGTGTAGTGAATAATTAAGAGAATCCTTTCAGGTCGCTTTCTCCACTGGAGGCGTGGGTTCGAATCCCACTTCTGACAAACTTTTAACGCCTGCATGTCATACTGCTTTGTAATAACCAGTTGACAATTAAATTACTTAAGATAATGGAAATAACACCTAGTTAACATGTGTAGTGAATAATTAAGAGAATCCTTTCAGGTTGCAGTCTCCCCTGGAGGTGTGGGTTCGAATCCCACTTCTGACAAGCTTTTAACACCTGCATGTCATACTGCTTTGTAATAACATGTTGAGAAATAAATGACTTAAGATAATGGAAATAACACCTAGTCAAAATGTGTAGTGAATAACTATCGTATTTTTAACATTCTGCAAAAACAGCTAGTTAATGAGAGGTTGAAAGAGAATTGCACGAATTTCACAGGCGGGCCACAAACAGGCAAATAACAAAAGGCATCTCGGAACGCACAACTCGTCGGTCGTTGTCACGACTACGCTTTTTCCATTGAAGGACATATTGAGGATAAATCAATGACTGGAGTTTTTAATTGATAAAAACCAATGACTATTTGATGTTGAAAGTGCAAGTCAGTATTGTGCATTTACTGGTCTTTGTGGTGATCTCAGGAGGCCGTGCCTATTTCTACTTTTACCTAGTACGCTTTATCCCAACACCAAATCAAGCTGTTCAGAGTCAGGATGGCCGAGCGGTCTAAGGCGCTGCGTTTAGGTCGCAGTCACCATTGGAGGCGTGGGTTCGAATCCCACTTCTGACAATCTTTTAACGCCTGCATGTCATACTGCTTTGTAATAACCAGTTGACAAATAAATGACTTAAGATAATGGAAATAACCCCTAGTTAACATGTGTAGTGAATAATTAAGAGAATCCTTTCAGGTCGCAGTCTCCCCTGGAGGTGTGGGTTCGAATCCCACTTCTGACAAGCTTTTAACGCCTGCATGTCATACTGCTTTGCAATAACCAGTTGACAAATAAATGACTTAAGATAATGGAAATAACACCTAGTTAACATGTGTAGTGAATAATTAAGACAATCCTTTCAGGTCGCAGTTTCCCCTGGAGGTGTGGGTAAGAATCCCACTTCTGACAAGCTTTTAACGCCTGCATGTCATACTGCTTTGTAATAACCTGTTGAGAAATAAATGACTTAAGATAATGGAAATAACACCTAGTTAAAATGTGTAGTGAATAACTATCGTATTTTTAACATTCTGCAAAAACAGCTAGTTGATGAGAGGTTGAAAGAGAATTGCACGAATTTCACAGGCGGGCCACAAACAGGCAAATAACAAAAGGCATCTCGGAACGGACAACTCGTCGGTCGTTGTCACGACTACGCTTTTTCCATTGAAGGACATATTGAGGATAAATCAATGACTGGAGTTTTTAATTGATAAAAACCAATGACTATTTGATGTTGAAAGTGCAAGTCAGTATTGTGCATTTACTGGTCTTTGTGGTGATCTCAGGAGGCCGTGCCTATTTCTACTTTTACCTAGTACGCTTTATCCCAACACCAAATCAAGCTGTTCAGAGGCAGGATGACCGAGCGGTCTAAGGCGCTGCGTTCAGGTCGCAGTCTCAACTGGAGTCGTGTGTTCGAATCCCACTTCTGACATGCTTTTAACGCCTGCATGTCATACTGCTTTGTAATAACCAGTTGACAAATAAATGACTTAACATAATGGAAATAACACCTAGTTAACATGTGTAGTGAATAATTAAGAGAATCCTTTCAGGTCGCAGTCTCCACTGGAGGTGTGGGTTGGAATCCCACTTCTGACAAGCTTTTAACGCCTGCATGTCATACTGCTTTGTAATAACCAGTTGACAAATAAATGACTTAACATAATGGAAATAACACCTAGTTAACATGTGTAGTGAATAATTAAGAGAATCCTTTCAGGTCGCTGTCTCCACTGGAGGCGTGGGTTCGAATCCCACTTCTGACAAACTTTTAACGCCTGCATGTCATACTGCTTTGTAATAACCAGTTGACAATTAAATTACTTAAGATAATGGAAATAACACCTAGTTAACATGTGTAGTGAATAATTAAGAGAATCCTTTCAGGTTGCAGTCTCCCCTGGAGGTGTGGGTTCGAATCCCACTTCTGACAAGCTTTTAACACCTGCATGTCATACTGCTTTGTAATAACATGTTGAGAAATAAATGACTTAAGATAATGGAAATAACACCTAGTCAAAATGTGTAGTGAATAACTATTGTATTTTTAACATTCTGCAAAAACAGCTAGTTAATGAGAGGTTGAAAGAGAATTGCACGAATTTCACAGGCGGGCCACAAACAGGCAAATAACAAAAGGCATCTCGGAACGCACAACTCGTCGGTCGTTGTCACGACTACGCTTTTTCCATTGAAGGACATATTGAGGATAAATCAATGACTGGAGTTTTTAATTGATAAAAACCAATGACTATTTGATGTTGAAAGTGCAAGTCAGTATTGTGCATTTACTGGTCTTTGTGGTGATCTCAGGAGGCCGTGCCTATTTCTACTTTTACCTAGTACGCTTTATCCCAACACCAAATCAAGCTGTTCAGAGGCAGGATGACCGAGCGGTCTAAGGCGCTGCGTTCAGGTCGCAGTCTCAACTGGAGTCGTGTGTTCGAATCCCACTTCTGACATGCTTTTAACGCCTGCATGTCATACTGCTTTGTAATAACCAGTTGACAAATAAATGACTTAACATAATGGAAATAACACCTAGTTAACATGTGTAGTGAATAATTAAGAGAATCCTTTCAGGTCGCAGTCTCCACTGGAGGTGTGGGTTGGAATCCCACTTCTGACAAGCTTTTAACGCCTGCATGTCATACTGCTTTGTAATAACCAGTTGACAAATAAATGACTTAACATAATGGAAATAACACCTAGTTAACATGTGTAGTGAATAATTAAGAGAATCCTTTCAGGTCGCTGTCTCCACTGGAGGCGTGGGTTCGAATCCCACTTCTGACAAACTTTTAACGCCTGCATGTCATACTGCTTTGTAATAACCAGTTGACAATTAAATTACTTAAGATAATGGAAATAACACCTAGTTAACATGTGTAGTGAATAATTAAGAGAATCCTTTCAGGTTGCAGTCTCCCCTGGAGGTGTGGGTTCGAATCCCACTTCTGACAAGCTTTTAACACCTGCATGTCATACTGCTTTGTAATAACATGTTGAGAAATAAATGACTTAAGATAATGGAAATAACACCTAGTCAAAATGTGTAGTGAATAACTATTGTATTTTTAACATTCTGCAAAAACAGCTAGTTAATGAGAGGTTGAAAGAGAATTGCACGAATTTCACAGGCGGGCCACAAACAGGCAAATAACAAAAGGCATCTCGGAACGCACAACTCGTCGGTCGTTGTCACGACTACGCTTTTTCCATTGAAGGACATATTGAGGATAAATCAATGACTGGAGTTTTTAATTGATAAAAACCAATGACTATTTGATGTTGAAAGTGCAAGTCAGTATTGTGCATTTACTGGTCTTTGTGGTGATCTCAGGAGGCCGTGCCTATTTCTACTTTTACCTAGTACGCTTTATCCCAACACCAAATCAAGCTGTTCAGAGTCAGGATGGCCGAGCGGTCTAAGGCGCTGCGTTTAGGTCGCAGTCTCCATTGGAGGCGTGGGTTCGAATCCCACTTCTGACAATCTTTTAACGCCTGCATGTCATACTGCTTTGTAATAACCAGTTGACAAATAAATGACTTAAGATAATGGAAATAACCCCTAGTTAACATGTGTAGTGAATAATTAAGAGAATCCTTTCAGGTCGCAGTCTCCCCTGGAGGTGTGGGTTCGAATCCCACTTCTGACAAGCTTTTAACGCCTGCATGTCATACTGCTTTGCAATAACCAGTTGACAAATAAATGACTTAAGATAATGGAAATAACACCTAGTTAACATGTGTAGTGAATAATTAAGACAATCCTTTCAGGTCGCAGTTTCCCCTGGAGGTGTGGGTAAGAATCCCACTTCTGACAAGCTTTTAACGCCTGCATGTCATACTGCTTTGTAATAACCTGTTGAGAAATAAATGACTTAAGATAATGGAAATAACACCTAGTTAAAATGTGTAGTGAATAACTATCGTATTTTTAACATTCTGCAAAAACAGCTAGTTGATGAGAGGTTGAAAGAGAATTGCACGAATTTCACAGGCGGGCCACAAACAGGCAAATAACAAAAGGCATCTCGGAACGGACAACTCGTCGGTCGTTGTCACGACTACGCTTTTTCCATTGAAGGACATATTGAGGATAAATCAATGACTGGAGTTTTTAATTGATAAAAACCAATGACTATTTGATGTTGAAAGTGCAAGTCAGTATTGTGCATTTACTGGTCTTTGTGGTGATCTCAGGAGGCCGTGCCTATTTCTACTTTTACCTAGTACGCTTTATCCCAACACCAAATCAAGCTGTTCAGAGGCAGGATGACCGAGCGGTCTAAGGCGCTGCGTTCAGGTCGCAGTCTCAACTGGAGTCGTGTGTTCGAATCCCACTTCTGACATGCTTTTAACGCCTGCATGTCATACTGCTTTGTAATAACCAGTTGACAAATAAATGACTTAACATAATGGAAATAACACCTAGTTAACATGTGTAGTGAATAATTAAGAGAATCCTTTCAGGTCGCAGTCTCCACTGGAGGTGTGGGTTGGAATCCCACTTCTGACAAGCTTTTAACGCCTGCATGTCATACTGCTTTGTAATAACCAGTTGACAAATAAATGACTTAACATAATGGAAATAACACCTAGTTAACATGTGTAGTGAATAATTAAGAGAATCCTTTCAGGTCGCTGTCTCCACTGGAGGCGTGGGTTCGAATCCCACTTCTGACAAACTTTTAACGCCTGCATGTCATACTGCTTTGTAATAACCAGTTGACAATTAAATTACTTAAGATAATGGAAATAACACCTAGTTAACATGTGTAGTGAATAATTAAGAGAATCCTTTCAGGTTGCAGTCTCCCCTGGAGGTGTGGGTTCGAATCCCACTTCTGACAAGCTTTTAACACCTGCATGTCATACTGCTTTGTAATAACATGTTGAGAAATAAATGACTTAAGATAATGGAAATAACACCTAGTCAAAATGTGTAGTGAATAACTATTGTATTTTTAACATTCTGCAAAAACAGCTAGTTAATGAGAGGTTGAAAGAGAATTGCACGAATTTCACAGGCGGGCCACAAACAGGCAAATAACAAAAGGCATCTCGGAACGCACAACTCGTCGGTCGTTGTCACGACTACGCTTTTTCCATTGAAGGACATATTGAGGATAAATCAATGACTGGAGTTTTTAATTGATAAAAACCAATGACTATTTGATGTTGAAAGTGCAAGTCAGTATTGTGCATTTACTGGTCTTTGTGGTGATCTCAGGAGGCCGTGCCTATTTCTACTTTTACCTAGTACGCTTTATCCCAACACCAAATCAAGCTGTTCAGAGTCAGGATGGCCGAGCGGTCTAAGGCGCTGCGTTTAGGTCGCAGTCTCCATTGGAGGCGTGGGTTCGAATCCCACTTCTGACAATCTTTTAACGCCTGCATGTCATACTGCTTTGTAATAACCAGTTGACAAATAAATGACTTAAGATAATGGAAATAACCCCTAGTTAACATGTGTAGTGAATAATTAAGAGAATCCTTTCAGGTCGCAGTCTCCCCTGGAGGTGTGGGTTCGAATCCCACTTCTGACAAGCTTTTAACGCCTGCATGTCATACTGCTTTGCAATAACCAGTTGACAAATAAATGACTTAAGATAATGGAAATAACACCTAGTTAACATGTGTAGTGAATAATTAAGAGAATCCTTTCAGGTCGCAGTTTCCCCTGGAGGTGTGGGTAAGAATCCCACTTCTGACAAGCTTTTAACGCCTGCATGTCATACTGCTTTGTAATAACCTGTTGAGAAATAAATGACTTAAGATAATGGAAATAACACCTAGTTAAAATGTGTAGTGAATAACTATCGTATTTTTAACATTCTGCAAAAACAGCTAGTTGATGAGAGGTTGAAAGAGAATTGCACGAATTTCACAGGCGGGCCACAAACAGGCAAATAACAAAAGGCATCTCGGAACGGACAACTCGTCGGTCGTTGTCACGACTACGCTTTTTCCATTGAAGGACATATTGAGGATAAATCAATGACTGGAGTTTTTAATTGATAAAAACCAATGACTATTTGATGTTGAAAGTGCAAGTCAGTATTGTGCATTTACTAGACTTTGTGGTGATCTCAGGAGGCCGGACCTATTTCTACTTTTACCTAGTACGCTTTATCCCAACACCAAATCAAGCTGTTCAGAGGCAGGATGACCGAGCGGTCTAAGGCGCTGCGTTCAGGTCGCAGTCTCAACTGGAGTCGTGTGTTCGAATCCCACTTCTGACATGCTTTTAACGCCTGCATGTCATACTGCTTTGTAATAACCAGTTGACAAATAAATGACTTAACATAATGGAAATAACACCTAGTTAACATGTGTAGTGAATAATTAAGAGAATCCTTTCAGGTCGCACTCTCCACTGGAGGTGTGGGTTGGAATCCCACTTCTGACAAGCTTTTAACGCCTGCATGTCATACTGCTTTGTAATAACCAGTTGACAATTAAATTACTTAAGATAATGGAAATAACACCTAGTTAACATGTGTAGTGAATAATTAAGAGAATCCTTTCAGGTTGCAGTCTCCCCTGGAGGTGTGGGTTCGAATCCCACTTCTGACAAGCTTTTAACACCTGCATGTCATACTGCTTTGTAATAACATGTTGAGAAATAAATGACTTAAGATAATGGAAATAACACCTAGTCAAAATGTGTAGTGAATAACTATTGTATTTTTAACATTCTGCAAAAACAGCTAGTTACCTAGTTAACATGTGTAGTGAATAATTAAGAGAATCCTTTCAGGTCGCTGTCTCCACTGGAGGCGTGGGTTCGAATCCCACTTCTGACAAACTTTTAACGCCTGCATGTCATACTGCTTTGTAATAACCAGTTGACAATTAAATTACTTAAGATAATGGAAATAACACCTAGTTAACATGTGTAGTGAATAATTAAGAGAATCCTTTCAGGTCGCAGTTTCCCCTGGAGGTGTGGGTTCGAATCCCACTTCTGACAAGCTTTTAACGCCTGCATGTCATACTGCTTTGTAATAACCTGTTGAGAAATAAATGACTTAAGATAATGGAAATAACACCTAGTCAAAATGTGTAGTGAATAACTATCGTATTTTTAACATTCTGCAAAAACAGCTAGTTGATGAGAGGTTGAAAGAGAATTGCACGAATTTCACAGGCGGGCCACAAACAGGCAAATAACAAAAGGCATCTCGGAACGCACAACTCGTCGGTCGTTGTCACGACTACGCTTTTTCCATTGAAGGACATATTGAGGATAAATCAATGACTGGAGTTTTTAATTGATAAAAACCAATGACTATTTGATGTTGAAAGTGCAAGTCAGTATTGTGCATTTACTGGTCTTTGTGGTGATCTCAGGAGGCCGTGCCTATTTCTACTTTTACCTAGTACGCTTTATCCCAACACCAAATCAAGCTGTTCAGAGTCAGGATGGCCGAGCGGTCTAAGGCGCTGCGTTTAGGTCGCAGTCTCCATTGGAGGCGTGGGTTCGAATCCCACTTCTGACAATCTTTTAACGCCTGCATGTCATACTGCTTTGTAATAACCAGTTGACAAATAAATGACTTAAGATAATGGAAATAACCCCTAGTTAACATGTGTAGTGAATAATTAAGAGAATCCTTTCAGGTCGCAGTCTCCCCTGGAGGTGTGGGTTCGAATCCCACTTCTGACAAGCTTTTAACGCCTGCATGTCATACTGCTTTGCAATAACCAGTTGACAAATAAATGACTTAAGATAATGGAAATAACACCTAGTTAACATGTGTAGTGAATAATTAAGAGAATCCTTTCAGGTCGCAGTTTCCCCTGGAGGTGTGGGTTCGAATCCCACTTCTGACAAGCTTTTAACGCCTGCATGTCATACTGCTTTGTAATAACCTGTTGAGAAATAAATGACTTAAGATAATGGAAATAACACCTAGTTAAAATGTGTAGTGAATAACTATCGTATTTTTAACATTCTGCAAAAACAGCTAGTTGATGAGAGGTTGAAAGAGAATTGCACGAATTTCACAGGCGGGCCACAAACAGGCAAATAACAAAAGGCATCTCGGAACGGACAACTCGTCGGTCGTTGTCACGACTACGCTTTTTCCATTGAAGGACATATTGAGGATAAATCAATGACTGGAGTTTTTAATTGATAAAAACCAATGACTATTTGATGTTGAAAGTGCAAGTCAGTATTGTGCATTTACTGGTCTTTGTGGTGATCTCAGGAGGCCGTGCCTATTTCTACTTTTACCTAGTACGCTTTATCCCAACACCAAATCAAGCTGTTCAGAGGCAGGATGACCGAGCGGTCTAAGGCGCTGCGTTCAGGTCGCAGTCTCAACTGGAGTCGTGTGTTCGAATCCCACTTCTGACATGCTTTTAACGCCTGCATGTCATACTGCTTTGTAATAACCAGTTGACAAATAAATGACTTAACATAATGGAAATAACACCTAGTTAACATGTGTAGTGAATAATTAAGAGAATCCTTTCAGGTCGCAGTCTCCACTGGAGGTGTGGGTTGGAATCCCACTTCTGACAAGCTTTTAACGCCTGCATGTCATACTGCTTTGTAATAACCAGTTGACAAATAAATGACTTAACATAATGGAAATAACACCTAGTTAACATGTGTAGTGAATAATTAAGAGAATCCTTTCAGGTCGCTGTCTCCACTGGAGGCGTGGGTTCGAATCCCACTTCTGACAAACTTTTAACGCCTGCATGTCATACTGCTTTGTAATAACCAGTTGACAATTAAATTACTTAAGATAATGGAAATAACACCTAGTTAACATGTGTAGTGAATAATTAAGAGAATCCTTTCAGGTCGCAGTCTCCCCTGGAGGTGTGGGTTCGAATCCCACTTCTGACAAGCTTTTAACACCTGCATGTCATACTGCTTTGTAATAACCTGTTGAGAAATAAATGACTTAAGATAATGGAAATAACACCTAGTCAAAATGTGTAGTGAATAACTATCGTATTTTTAACATTCTGCAAAAACAGCTAGTTGATGAGAGGTTGAAAGAGAATTGCACGAATTTCACAGGCGGGCCACAAACAGGCAAATAACAAAAGGCATCTCGGAACGCACAACTCGTCGGTCGTTGTCACGACTACGCTTTTTCCATTGAAGGACATATTGAGGATAAATCAATGACTGGAGTTTTTAATTGATAAAAACCAATGACTATTTGATGTTGAAAGTGCAAGTCAGTATTGTGCATTTACTGGTCTTTGTGGTGATCTCAGGAGGCCGTGCCTATTTCTACTTTTACCTAGTACGCTTTATCCCAACACCAAATCAAGCTGTTCAGAGGCAGGATGACCGAGCGGTCTAAGGCGCTGCGTTCAGGTCGCAGTCTCAACTGGAGTCGTGTGTTCGAATCCCACTTCTGACATGCTTTTAACGCCTGCATGTCATACTGCTTTGTAATAACCAGTTGACAAATAAATGACTTAACATAATGGAAATAACACCTAGTTAACATGTGTAGTGAATAATTAAGAGAATCCTTTCAGGTCGCAGTCTCCACTGGAGGTGTGGGTTGGAATCCCACTTCTGACAAGCTTTTAACGCCTGCATGTCATACTGCTTTGTAATAACCAGTTGACAAATAAATGACTTAACATAATGGAAATAACACCTAGTTAACATGTGTAGTGAATAATTAAGAGAATCCTTTCAGGTCGCTTTCTCCACTGGAGGCGTGGGTTCGAATCCCACTTCTGACAAACTTTTAACGCCTGCATGTCATACTGCTTTGTAATAACCAGTTGACAATTAAATTACTTAAGATAATGGAAATAACACCTAGTTAACATGTGTAGTGAATAATTAAGAGAATCCTTTCAGGTCGCAGTCTCCCCTGGAGGTGTGGGTTCGAATCCCACTTCTGACAAGCTTTTAACACCTGCATGTCATACTGCTTTGTAATAACATGTTGAGAAATAAATGACTTAAGATAATGGAAATAACACCTAGTCAAAATGTGTAGTGAATAACTATTGTATTTTTAACATTCTGCAAAAACAGCTAGTTAATGAGAGGTTGAAAGAGAATTGCACGAATTTCACAGGCGGGCCACAAACAGGCAAATAACAAAAGGCATCTCGGAACGCACAACTCGTCGGTCGTTGTCACGACTACGCTTTTTCCATTGAAGGACATATTGAGGATAAATCAATGACTGGAGTTTTTAATTGATAAAAACCAATGACTATTTGATGTTGAAAGTGCAAGTCAGTATTGTGCATTTACTGGTCTTTGTGGTGATCTCAGGAGGCCGTGCCTATTTCTACTTTTACCTAGTACGCTTTATCCCAACACCAAATCAAGCTGTTCAGAGTCAGGATGGCCGAGCGGTCTAAGGCGCTGCGTTTAGGTCGCAGTCTCCATTGGAGGCGTGGGTTCGAATCCCACTTCTGACAATCTTTTAACGCCTGCATGTCATACTGCTTTGTAATAACCAGTTGACAAATAAATGACTTAAGATAATGGAAATAACCCCTAGTTAACATGTGTAGTGAATAATTAAGAGAATCCTTTCAGGTCGCAGTCTCCCCTGGAGGTGTGGGTTCGAATCCCACTTCTGACAAGCTTTTAACGCCTGCATGTCATACTGCTTTGCAATAACCAGTTGACAAATAAATGACTTAAGATAATGGAAATAACACCTAGTTAACATGTGTAGTGAATAATTAAGAGAATCCTTTCAGGTCGCAGTTTCCCCTGGAGGTGTGGGTAAGAATCCCACTTCTGACAAGCTTTTAACGCCTGCATGTCATACTGCTTTGTAATAACCTGTTGAGAAATAAATGACTTAAGATAATGGAAATAACACCTAGTTAAAATGTGTAGTGAATAACTATCGTATTTTTAACATTCTGCAAAAACAGCTAGTTGATGAGAGGTTGAAAGAGAATTGCACGAATTTCACAGGCGGGCCACAAACAGGCAAATAACAAAAGGCATCTCGGAACGGACAACTCGTCGGTCGTTGTCACGACTACGCTTTTTCCATTGAAGGACATATTGAGGATAAATCAATGACTGGAGTTTTTAATTGATAAAAACCAATGACTATTTGATGTTGAAAGTGCAAGTCAGTATTGTGCATTTACTAGACTTTGTGGTGATCTCAGGAGGCCGGACCTATTTCTACTTTTACCTAGTACGCTTTATCCCAACACCAAATCAAGCTGTTCAGAGGCAGGATGACCGAGCGGTCTAAGGCGCTGCGTTCAGGTCGCAGTCTCAACTGGAGTCGTGTGTTCGAATCCCACTTCTGACATGCTTTTAACGCCTGCATGTCATACTGCTTTGTAATAACCAGTTGACAAATAAATGACTTAACATAATGGAAATAACACCTAGTTAACATGTGTAGTGAATAATTAAGAGAATCCTTTCAGGTCGCACTCTCCACTGGAGGTGTGGGTTGGAATCCCACTTCTGACAAGCTTTTAACGCCTGCATGTCATACTGCTTTGTAATAACCAGTTGACAATTAAATTACTTAAGATAATGGAAATAACACCTAGTTAACATGTGTAGTGAATAATTAAGAGAATCCTTTCAGGTTGCAGTCTCCCCTGGAGGTGTGGGTTCGAATCCCACTTCTGACAAGCTTTTAACACCTGCATGTCATACTGCTTTGTAATAACATGTTGAGAAATAAATGACTTAAGATAATGGAAATAACACCTAGTCAAAATGTGTAGTGAATAACTATTGTATTTTTAACATTCTGCAAAAACAGCTAGTTAATGAGAGGTTGAAAGAGAATTGCACGAATTTCACAGGCGGGCCACAAACAGGCAAATAACAAAAGGCATCTCGGAACGCACAACTCGTCGGTCGTTGTCACGACTACGCTTTTTCCATTGAAGGACATATTGAGGATAAATCAATGACTGGAGTTTTTAATTGATAAAAACCAATGACTATTTGATGTTGAAAGTGCAAGTCAGTATTGTGCATTTACTGGTCTTTGTGGTGATCTCAGGAGGCCGTGCCTATTTCTACTTTTACCTAGTACGCTTTATCCCAACACCAAATCAAGCTGTTCAGAGTCAGGATGGCCGAGCGGTCTAAGGCGCTGCGTTTAGGTCGCAGTCTCCATTGGCGGCGTGGGTTCGAATCCCACTTCTGACAATCTTTTAACGCCTGCATGTCATACTGCTTTGTAATAACCAGTTGACAAATAAATGACTTAAGATAATGGAAATAACCCCTAGTTAACATGTGTAGTGAATAATTAAGAGAATCCTTTCAGGTCGCAGTCTCCCCTGGAGGTGTGGGTTCGAATCCCACTTCTGACAAGCTTTTAACGCCTGCATGTCATACTGCTTTGCAATAACCAGTTGACAAATAAATGACTTAAGATAATGGAAATAACACCTAGTTAACATGTGTAGTGAATAATTAAGAGAATCCTTTCAGGTCGCAGTTTCCCCTGGAGGTGTGGGTTCGAATCCCACTTCTGACAAGCTTTTAACGCCTGCATGTCATACTGCTTTGTAATAACCTGTTGAGAAATAAATGACTTAAGATAATGGAAATAACACCTAGTTAAAATGTGTAGTGAATAACTATCGTATTTTTAACATTCTGCAAAAACAGCTAGTTGATGAGAGGTTGAAAGAGAATTGCACGAATTTCACAGGCGGGCCACAAACAGGCAAATAACAAAAGGCATCTCGGAACGGACAACTCGTCGGTCGTTGTCACGACTACGCTTTTTCCATTGAAGGACATATTGAGGATAAATCAATGACTGGAGTTTTTAATTGATAAAAACCAATGACTATTTGATGTTGAAAGTGCAAGTCAGTATTGTGCATTTACTGGTCTTTGTGGTGATCTCAGGAGGCCGTGCCTATTTCTACTTTTACCTAGTACGCTTTATCCCAACACCAAATCAAGCTGTTCAGAGGCAGGATGACCGAGCGGTCTAAGGCGCTGCGTTCAGGTCGCAGTCTCAACTGGAGTCGTGTGTTCGAATCCCACTTCTGACATGCTTTTAACGCCTGCATGTCATACTGCTTTGTAATAACCAGTTGACAAATAAATGACTTAACATAATGGAAATAACACCTAGTTAACATGTGTAGTGAATAATTAAGAGAATCCTTTCAGGTCGCAGTCTCCACTGGAGGTGTGGGTTGGAATCCCACTTCTGACAAGCTTTTAACGCCTGCATGTCATACTGCTTTGTAATAACCAGTTGACAAATAAATGACTTAACATAATGGAAATAACACCTAGTTAACATGTGTAGTGAATAATTAAGAGAATCCTTTCAGGTCGCTGTCTCCACTGGAGGCGTGGGTTCGAATCCCACTTCTGACAAACTTTTAACGCCTGCATGTCATACTGCTTTGTAATAACCAGTTGACAATTAAATTACTTAAGATAATGGAAATAACACCTAGTTAACATGTGTAGTGAATAATTAAGAGAATCCTTTCAGGTCGCAGTCTCCCCTGGAGGTGTGGGTTCGAATCCCACTTCTGACAAGCTTTTAACACCTGCATGTCATACTGCTTTGTAATAACCTGTTGAGAAATAAATGACTTAAGATAATGGAAATAACACCTAGTTAACATGTGTAGTGAATAATTAAGAGAATCCTTTCAGGTCGCTGTCTCCACTGGAGGTGTGGGTTCGAATCCCACTTCTGACAAGCTTTTAACACCTGCATGTCATACTGCTTTGTAATAACCAGTTGACAAATAAATGACTTAAGATAATGGAAATAACACCTAGTCAAAATGTGTAGTGAATAACTATCGTATTTTTAACATTCTGCAAAAACAGCTAGTTGATGAGAGGTTGAAAGAGAATTGCACGAATTTCACAGGCGGGCCACAAACAGGCAAATAACAAAAGGCATCTCGGAACGCACAACTCGTCGGTCGTTGTCACGACTACGCTTTTTCCATTGAAGGACATATTGAGGATAAATCAATGACTGGAGTTTTTAATTGATAAAAACCAATGACTATTTGATGTTGAAAGTGCAAGTCAGTATTGTGCATTTACTGGTCTTTGTGGTGATCTCAGGAGGCCGTGCCTATTTCTACTTTTACCTAGTACGCTTTATCCCAACACCAAATCAAGCTGTTCAGAGGCAGGATGACCGAGCGGTCTAAGGCGCTGCGTTCAGGTCGCAGTCTCAACTGGAGTCGTGTGTTCGAATCCCACTTCTGACATGCTTTTAACGCCTGCATGTCATACTGCTTTGTAATAACCAGTTGACAAATAAATGACTTAACATAATGGAAATAACACCTAGTTAACATGTGTAGTGAATAATTAAGAGAATCCTTTCAGGTCGCAGTCTCCACTGGAGGTGTGGGTTGGAATCCCACTTCTGACAAGCTTTTAACGCCTGCATGTCATACTGCTTTGTAATAACCAGTTGACAAATAAATGACTTAACATAATGGAAATAACACCTAGTTAACATGTGTAGTGAATAATTAAGAGAATCCTTTCAGGTCGCTTTCTCCACTGGAGGCGTGGGTTCGAATCCCACTTCTGACAAACTTTTAACGCCTGCATGTCATACTGCTTTGTAATAACCAGTTGACAATTAAATTACTTAAGATAATGGAAATAACACCTAGTTAACATGTGTAGTGAATAATTAAGAGAATCCTTTCAGGTCGCAGTCTCCCCTGGAGGTGTGGGTTCGAATCCCACTTCTGACAAGCTTTTAACACCTGCATGTCATACTGCTTTGTAATAACATGTTGAGAAATAAATGACTTAAGATAATGGAAATAACACCTAGTCAAAATGTGTAGTGAATAACTATTGTATTTTTAACATTCTGCAAAAACAGCTAGTTAATGAGAGGTTGAAAGAGAATTGCACGAATTTCACAGGCGGGCCACAAACAGGCAAATAACAAAAGGCATCTCGGAACGCACAACTCGTCGGTCGTTGTCACGACTACGCTTTTTCCATTGAAGGACATATTGAGGATAAATCAATGACTGGAGTTTTTAATTGATAAAAACCAATGACTATTTGATGTTGAAAGTGCAAGTCAGTATTGTGCATTTACTGGTCTTTGTGGTGATCTCAGGAGGCCGTGCCTATTTCTACTTTTACCTAGTACGCTTTATCCCAACACCAAATCAAGCTGTTCAGAGTCAGGATGGCCGAGCGGTCTAAGGCGCTGCGTTTAGGTCGCAGTCTCCATTGGAGGCGTGGGTTCGAATCCCACTTCTGACAATCTTTTAACGCCTGCATGTCATACTGCTTTGTAATAACCAGTTGACAAATAAATGACTTAAGATAATGGAAATAACCCCTAGTTAACATGTGTAGTGAATAATTAAGAGAATCCTTTCAGGTCGCAGTCTCCCCTGGAGGTGTGGGTTCGAATCCCACTTCTGACAAGCTTTTAACGCCTGCATGTCATACTGCTTTGCAATAACCAGTTGACAAATAAATGACTTAAGATAATGGAAATAACACCTAGTTAACATGTGTAGTGAATAATTAAGAGAATCCTTTCAGGTCGCAGTTTCCCCTGGAGGTGTGGGTAAGAATCCCACTTCTGACAAGCTTTTAACGCCTGCATGTCATACTGCTTTGTAATAACCTGTTGAGAAATAAATGACTTAAGATAATGGAAATAACACCTAGTTAAAATGTGTAGTGAATAACTATCGTATTTTTAACATTCTGCAAAAACAGCTAGTTGATGAGAGGTTGAAAGAGAATTGCACGAATTTCACAGGCGGGCCACAAACAGGCAAATAACAAAAGGCATCTCGGAACGGACAACTCGTCGGTCGTTGTCACGACTACGCTTTTTCCATTGAAGGACATATTGAGGATAAATCAATGACTGGAGTTTTTAATTGATAAAAACCAATGACTATTTGATGTTGAAAGTGCAAGTCAGTATTGTGCATTTACTAGACTTTGTGGTGATCTCAGGAGGCCGGACCTATTTCTACTTTTACCTAGTACGCTTTATCCCAACACCAAATCAAGCTGTTCAGAGGCAGGATGACCGAGCGGTCTAAGGCGCTGCGTTCAGGTCGCAGTCTCAACTGGAGTCGTGTGTTCGAATCCCACTTCTGACATGCTTTTAACGCCTGCATGTCATACTGCTTTGTAATAACCAGTTGACAAATAAATGACTTAACATAATGGAAATAACACCTAGTTAACATGTGTAGTGAATAATTAAGAGAATCCTTTCAGGTCGCACTCTCCACTGGAGGTGTGGGTTGGAATCCCACTTCTGACAAGCTTTTAACGCCTGCATGTCATACTGCTTTGTAATAACCAGTTGACAATTAAATTACTTAAGATAATGGAAATAACACCTAGTTAACATGTGTAGTGAATAATTAAGAGAATCCTTTCAGGTTGCAGTCTCCCCTGGAGGTGTGGGTTCGAATCCCACTTCTGACAAGCTTTTAACACCTGCATGTCATACTGCTTTGTAATAACATGTTGAGAAATAAATGACTTAAGATAATGGAAATAACACCTAGTCAAAATGTGTAGTGAATAACTATTGTATTTTTAACATTCTGCAAAAACAGCTAGTTAATGAGAGGTTGAAAGAGAATTGCACGAATTTCACAGGCGGGCCACAAACAGGCAAATAACAAAAGGCATCTCGGAACGCACAACTCGTCGGTCGTTGTCACGACTACGCTTTTTCCATTGAAGGACATATTGAGGATAAATCAATGACTGGAGTTTTTAATTGATAAAAACCAATGACTATTTGATGTTGAAAGTGCAAGTCAGTATTGTGCATTTACTGGTCTTTGTGGTGATCTCAGGAGGCCGTGCCTATTTCTACTTTTACCTAGTACGCTTTATCCCAACACCAAATCAAGCTGTTCAGAGTCAGGATGGCCGAGCGGTCTAAGGCGCTGCGTTTAGGTCGCAGTCTCCATTGGCGGCGTGGGTTCGAATCCCACTTCTGACAATCTTTTAACGCCTGCATGTCATACTGCTTTGTAATAACCAGTTGACAAATAAATGACTTAAGATAATGGAAATAACCCCTAGTTAACATGTGTAGTGAATAATTAAGAGAATCCTTTCAGGTCGCAGTCTCCCCTGGAGGTGTGGGTTCGAATCCCACTTCTGACAAGCTTTTAACGCCTGCATGTCATACTGCTTTGCAATAACCAGTTGACAAATAAATGACTTAAGATAATGGAAATAACACCTAGTTAACATGTGTAGTGAATAATTAAGAGAATCCTTTCAGGTCGCAGTTTCCCCTGGAGGTGTGGGTTCGAATCCCACTTCTGACAAGCTTTTAACGCCTGCATGTCATACTGCTTTGTAATAACCTGTTGAGAAATAAATGACTTAAGATAATGGAAATAACACCTAGTTAAAATGTGTAGTGAATAACTATCGTATTTTTAACATTCTGCAAAAACAGCTAGTTGATGAGAGGTTGAAAGAGAATTGCACGAATTTCACAGGCGGGCCACAAACAGGCAAATAACAAAAGGCATCTCGGAACGGACAACTCGTCGGTCGTTGTCACGACTACGCTTTTTCCATTGAAGGACATATTGAGGATAAATCAATGACTGGAGTTTTTAATTGATAAAAACCAATGACTATTTGATGTTGAAAGTGCAAGTCAGTATTGTGCATTTACTGGTCTTTGTGGTGATCTCAGGAGGCCGTGCCTATTTCTACTTTTACCTAGTACGCTTTATCCCAACACCAAATCAAGCTGTTCAGAGGCAGGATGACCGAGCGGTCTAAGGCGCTGCGTTCAGGTCGCAGTCTCAACTGGAGTCGTGTGTTCGAATCCCACTTCTGACATGCTTTTAACGCCTGCATGTCATACTGCTTTGTAATAACCAGTTGACAAATAAATGACTTAACATAATGGAAATAACACCTAGTTAACATGTGTAGTGAATAATTAAGAGAATCCTTTCAGGTCGCAGTCTCCACTGGAGGTGTGGGTTGGAATCCCACTTCTGACAAGCTTTTAACGCCTGCATGTCATACTGCTTTGTAATAACCAGTTGACAAATAAATGACTTAACATAATGGAAATAACACCTAGTTAACATGTGTAGTGAATAATTAAGAGAATCCTTTCAGGTCGCTGTCTCCACTGGAGGCGTGGGTTCGAATCCCACTTCTGACAAACTTTTAACGCCTGCATGTCATACTGCTTTGTAATAACCAGTTGACAATTAAATTACTTAAGATAATGGAAATAACACCTAGTTAACATGTGTAGTGAATAATTAAGAGAATCCTTTCAGGTTGCAGTCTCCCCTGGAGGTGTGGGTTCGAATCCCACTTCTGACAAGCTTTTAACACCTGCATGTCATACTGCTTTGTAATAACATGTTGAGAAATAAATGACTTAAGATAATGGAAATAACACCTAGTCAAAATGTGTAGTGAATAACTATTGTATTTTTAACATTCTGCAAAAACAGCTAGTTAATGAGAGGTTGAAAGAGAATTGCACGAATTTCACAGGCGGGCCACAAACAGGCAAATAACAAAAGGCATCTCGGAACGCACAACTCGTCGGTCGTTGTCACGACTACGCTTTTTCCATTGAAGGACATATTGAGGATAAATCAATGACTGGAGTTTTTAATTGATAAAAACCAATGACTATTTGATGTTGAAAGTGCAAGTCAGTATTGTGCATTTACTGGTCTTTGTGGTGATCTCAGGAGGCCGTGCCTATTTCTACTTTTACCTAGTACGCTTTATCCCAACACCAAATCAAGCTGTTCAGAGTCAGGATGGCCGAGCGGTCTAAGGCGCTGCGTTTAGGTCGCAGTCTCCATTGGAGGCGTGGGTTCGAATCCCACTTCTGACAATCTTTTAACGCCTGCATGTCATACTGCTTTGTAATAACCAGTTGACAAATAAATGACTTAAGATAATGGAAATAACCCCTAGTTAACATGTGTAGTGAATAATTAAGAGAATCCTTTCAGGTCGCAGTCTCCCCTGGAGGTGTGGGTTCGAATCCCACTTCTGACAAGCTTTTAACGCCTGCATGTCATACTGCTTTGCAATAACCAGTTGACAAATAAATGACTTAAGATAATGGAAATAACACCTAGTTAACATGTGTAGTGAATAATTAAGAGAATCCTTTCAGGTCGCAGTTTCCCCTGGAGGTGTGGGTTCGAATCCCACTTCTGACAAGCTTTTAACGCCTGCATGTCATACTGCTTTGTAATAACCTGTTGAGAAATAAATGACTTAAGATAATGGAAATAACACCTAGTTAAAATGTGTAGTGAATAACTATCGTATTTTTAACATTCTGCAAAAACAGCTAGTTGATGAGAGGTTGAAAGAGAATTGCACGAATTTCACAGGCGGGCCACAAACAGGCAAATAACAAAAGGCATCTCGGAACGGACAACTCGTCGGTCGTTGTCACGACTACGCTTTTTCCATTGAAGGACATATTGAGGATAAATCAATGACTGGAGTTTTTAATTGATAAAAACCAATGACTATTTGATGTTGAAAGTGCAAGTCAGTATTGTGCATTTACTGGTCTTTGTGGTGATCTCAGGAGGCCGTGCCTATTTCTACTTTTACCTAGTACGCTTTATCCCAACACCAAATCAAGCTGTTCAGAGGCAGGATGACCGAGCGGTCTAAGGCGCTGCGTTCAGGTCGCAGTCTCAACTGGAGTCGTGTGTTCGAATCCCACTTCTGACATGCTTTTAACGCCTGCATGTCATACTGCTTTGTAATAACCAGTTGACAAATAAATGACTTAACATAATGGAAATAACACCTAGTTAACATGTGTAGTGAATAATTAAGAGAATCCTTTCAGGTCGCAGTCTCCACTGGAGGTGTGGGTTGGAATCCCACTTCTGACAAGCTTTTAACGCCTGCATGTCATACTGCTTTGTAATAACCAGTTGACAAATAAATGACTTAACATAATGGAAATAACACCTAGTTAACATGTGTAGTGAATAATTAAGAGAATCCTTTCAGGTCGCTGTCTCCACTGGAGGCGTGGGTTCGAATCCCACTTCTGACAAACTTTTAACGCCTGCATGTCATACTGCTTTGTAATAACCAGTTGACAATTAAATTACTTAAGATAATGGAAATAACACCTAGTTAACATGTGTAGTGAATAATTAAGAGAATCCTTTCAGGTCGCAGTCTCCCCTGGAGGTGTGGGTTCGAATCCCACTTCTGACAAGCTTTTAACACCTGCATGTCATACTGCTTTGTAATAACCTGTTGAGAAATAAATGACTTAAGATAATGGAAATAACACCTAGTCAAAATGTGTAGTGAATAACTATCGTATTTTTAACATTCTGCAAAAACAGCTAGTTGATGAGAGGTTGAAAGAGAATTGCACGAATTTCACAGGCGGGCCACAAACAGGCAAATAACAAAAGGCATCTCGGAACGCACAACTCGTCGGTCGTTGTCACGACTACGCTTTTTCCATTGAAGGACATATTGAGGATAAATCAATGACTGGAGTTTTTAATTGATAAAAACCAATGACTATTTGATGTTGAAAGTGCAAGTCAGTATTGTGCATTTACTGGTCTTTGTGGTGATCTCAGGAGGCCGTGCCTATTTCTACTTTTACCTAGTACGCTTTATCCCAACACCAAATCAAGCTGTTCAGAGGCAGGATGACCGAGCGGTCTAAGGCGCTGCGTTCAGGTCGCAGTCTCAACTGGAGTCGTGTGTTCGAATCCCACTTCTGACATGCTTTTAACGCCTGCATGTCATACTGCTTTGTAATAACCAGTTGACAAATAAATGACTTAACATAATGGAAATAACACCTAGTTAACATGTGTAGTGAATAATTAAGAGAATCCTTTCAGGTCGCAGTCTCCACTGGAGGTGTGGGTTGGAATCCCACTTCTGACAAGCTTTTAACGCCTGCATGTCATACTGCTTTGTAATAACCAGTTGACAAATAAATGACTTAACATAATGGAAATAACACCTAGTTAACATGTGTAGTGAATAATTAAGAGAATCCTTTCAGGTCGCTTTCTCCACTGGAGGCGTGGGTTCGAATCCCACTTCTGACAAACTTTTAACGCCTGCATGTCATACTGCTTTGTAATAACCAGTTGACAATTAAATTACTTAAGATAATGGAAATAACACCTAGTTAACATGTGTAGTGAATAATTAAGAGAATCCTTTCAGGTTGCAGTCTCCCCTGGAGGTGTGGGTTCGAATCCCACTTCTGACAAGCTTTTAACACCTGCATGTCATACTGCTTTGTAATAACATGTTGAGAAATAAATGACTTAAGATAATGGAAATAACACCTAGTCAAAATGTGTAGTGAATAACTATTGTATTTTTAACATTCTGCAAAAACAGCTAGTTAATGAGAGGTTGAAAGAGAATTGCACGAATTTCACAGGCGGGCCACAAACAGGCAAATAACAAAAGGCATCTCGGAACGCACAACTCGTCGGTCGTTGTCACGACTACGCTTTTTCCATTGAAGGACATATTGAGGATAAATCAATGACTGGAGTTTTTAATTGATAAAAACCAATGACTATTTGATGTTGAAAGTGCAAGTCAGTATTGTGCATTTACTGGTCTTTGTGGTGATCTCAGGAGGCCGTGCCTATTTCTACTTTTACCTAGTACGCTTTATCCCAACACCAAATCAAGCTGTTCAGAGTCAGGATGGCCGAGCGGTCTAAGGCGCTGCGTTTAGGTCGCAGTCTCCATTGGAGGCGTGGGTTCGAATCCCACTTCTGACAAACTTTTAACGCCTGCATGTCATACTGCTTTGTAATAACCAGTTGACAAATAAATGACTTAAGATAATGGAAATAACCCCTAGTTAACATATGTAGTGAATAATTAAGAGAATCCTTTCAGGTCGCAGTCTCCCCTGGAGGTGTGGGTTCGAATCCCACTTCTGACAAGCTTTTAACGCCTGCATGTCATACTGCTTTGCAATAACCAGTTGACAAATAAATGACTTAAGATAATGGAAATAACACCTAGTTAACATGTGTAGTGAATAATTAAGAGAATCCTTTCAGGTCGCTGTCTCCACTGGAGGTGTGGGTAAGAATCCCACTTCTGACAAGCTTTTAACGCCTGCATGTCATACTGCTTTGTAATAACCTGTTGAGAAATAAATGACTTAAGATAATGGAAATAACACCTAGTTAAAATGTGTAGTGAATAACTATCGTATTTTTAACATTCTGCAAAAACAGCTAGTTGATGAGAGGTTGAAAGAGAATTGCACGAATTTCACAGGCGGGCCACAAACAGGCAAATAACAAAAGGCATCTCGGAACGGACAACTCGTCGGTCGTTGTCACGACTACGCTTTTTCCATTGAAGGACATATTGAGGATAAATCAATGACTGGAGTTTTTAATTGATAAAAACCAATGACTATTTGATGTTGAAAGTGCAAGTCAGTATTGTGCATTTACTAGACTTTGTGGTGATCTCAGGAGGCCGGACCTATTTCTACTTTTACCTAGTACGCTTTATCCCAACACCAAATCAAGCTGTTCAGAGGCAGGATGACCGAGCGGTCTAAGGCGCTGCGTTCAGGTCGCAGTCTCCACTGGAGGCTTGGGTTCGAATCCCACTTCTGACATGCTTTTAATGCCTGCATGTCATACTGCTTTGTAATAACCAGTTGACAAATAAATGACTTAAGATAATGGAAATAACCCCTAGTTAACATGTGTAGTGAATAATTAAGAGAATCCTTTCAGGTCGCAGTCTCCACTGGAGGTGTGGGTTGGAATCCCACTTCTGACAAGCTTTTAACGCCTGCATGTCATACTGCTTTGTAATAACCAGTTGACAAATAAATGACTTAACATAATGGAAATAACACCTAGTTAACATGTGTAGTGAATAATTAAGAGAATCCTTTCAGGTCGCTGTCTCCACTGGAGGCGTGGGTTCGAATCCCACTTCTGACAAACTTTTAACGCCTGCATGTCATACTGCTTTGTAATAACCAGTTGACAATTAAATTACTTAAGATAATGGAAATAACACCTAGTTAACATGTGTAGTGAATAATTAAGAGAATCCTTTCAGGTTGCAGTCTCCCCTGGAGGTGTGGGTTCGAATCCCACTTCTGACAAGCTTTTAACACCTGCATGTCATACTGCTTTGTAATAACATGTTGAGAAATAAATGACTTAAGATAATGGAAATAACACCTAGTCAAAATGTGTAGTGAATAACTATCGTATTTTTAACATTCTGCAAAAACAGCTAGTTAATGAGAGGTTGAAAGAGAATTGCACGAATTTCACAGGCGGGCCACAAACAGGCAAATAACAAAAGGCATCTCGGAACGCACAACTCGTCGGTCGTTGTCACGACTACGCTTTTTCCATTGAAGGACATATTGAGGATAAATCAATGACTGGAGTTTTTAATTGATAAAAACCAATGACTATTTGATGTTGAAAGTGCAAGTCAGTATTGTGCATTTACTGGTCTTTGTGGTGATCTCAGGAGGCCGTGCCTATTTCTACTTTTACCTAGTACGCTTTATCCCAACACCAAATCAAGCTCTTCAGAGTCAGGATGGCCGAGCGGTCTAAGGCGCTGCGTTTAGGTCGCAGTCTCCATTGGAGGCGTGGGTTCGAATCCCACTTCTGACAATCTTTTAACGCCTGCATGTCATACTGCTTTGTAATAACCAGTTGACAAATAAATGACTTAAGATAATGGAAATAACCCCTAGTTAACATGTGTAGTGAATAATTAAGAGAATCCTTTCAGGTCGCAGTCTCCCCTGGAGGTGTGGGTTTGAATCCCACTTCTGACAAGCTTTTAACGCCTGCATGTCATACTGCTTTGCAATAACCAGTTGACAAATAAATGACTTAAGATAATGGAAATAACACCTAGTTAACATGTGTAGTGAATAATTAAGAGAATCCTTTCAGGTCGCAGTTTCCCCTGGAGGTGTGGGTAAGAATCCCACTTCTGACAAGCTTTTAACGCCTGCATGTCATACTGCTTTGTAATAACCTGTTGAGAAATAAATGACTTAAGATAATGGAAATAACACCTAGTTAAAATGTGTAGTGAATAACTATCGTATTTTTAACATTCTGCAAAAACAGCTAGTTGATGAGAGGTTGAAAGAGAATTGCACGAATTTCACAGGCGGGCCACAAACAGGCAAATAACAAAAGGCATCTCGGAACGGACAACTCGTCGGTCGTTGTCACGACTACGCTTTTTCCATTGAAGGACATATTGAGGATAAATCAATGACTGGAGTTTTTAATTGATAAAAACCAATGACTATTTGATGTTGAAAGTGCAAGTCAGTATTGTGCATTTACTGGTCTTTGTGCTGATCTCAGGAGGCCGTGCCTATTTCTACTTTTACCTAGTACGCTTTATCCCAACACCAAATCAAGCTGTTCAGAGTCAGGATGGCCGAGCGGTCTAAGGCGCTGCGTTTAGGTCGCAGTCTCCATTGGAGGCGTGGGTTCGAATCCCACTTCTGACAATCTTTTAACGCCTGCATGTCATACTGCTTTGTAATAACCAGTTGACAAATAAATGACTTAAGATAATGGAAATAACCCCTAGTTAACATGTGTAGTGAATAATTAAGAGAATCCTTTCAGGTCGCAGTCTCCCCTGGAGGTGTGGGTTCGAATCCCACTTCTGACAAGCTTTTAACGCCTGCATGTCATACTGCTTTGCAATAACCAGTTGACAAATAAATGACTTAAGATAATGGAAATAACACCTAGTTAACATGTTTAGTGAATAATTAAGAGAATCCTTTCAGGTCGCAGTCTCCCCTGGAGGTGTGGGTTCGAATCCCACTTCTGACAAGCTTTTAACGCCTGCATGTCATACTGCTTTGTAATAACCTGTTGAGAAATAAATGACTTAAGATAATGGAAATAACACCTAGTTAAAATGTGTAGTGAATAACTATCGTATTTTTAACATTCTGCAAAAACAGCTAGTTGATGAGAGGTTGAAAGAGAATTGCACGAATTTCACAGGCGGGCCACAAACAGGCAAATAACAAAAGGCATCTCGGAACGGACAACTCGTCGGTCGTTGTCACGACTACGCTTTTTCCATTGAAGGACATATTGAGGATAAATCAATGACTGGAGTTTTTAATTGATAAAAACCAATGACTATTTGATGTTGAAAGTGCAAGTCAGTATTGTGCATTTACTGGTCTTTGTGGTGATCTCAGGAGGCCGTGCCTATTTCTACTTTTACCTAGTACGCTTTATCCCAACACCAAATCAAGCTGTTCAGAGGCAGGATGACCGAGCGGTCTAAGGCGCTGCGTTCAGGTCGCAGTCTCCACTGGAGTCGTGTGTTCGAATCCCACTTCTGACATGCTTTTAACGCCTGCATGTCATACTGCTTTGTAATAACCAGTTGACAAATAAATGACTTAACATAATGGAAATAACACCTAGTTAACATGTGTAGTGAATAATTAAGAGAATCCTTTCAGGTCGCAGTCTCCACTGGAGGTGTGGGTTGGAATCCCACTTCTGACATGCTTTTAACGCCTGCATGTCATACTGCTTTGTAATAACCAGTTGACAAATAAATGACTTAACATAATGGAAATAACACCTAGTTAACATGTGTAGTGAATAATTAAGAGAATCCTTTCAGGTCGCTGTCTCCACTGGAGGCGTGGGTTCGAATCCCACTTCTGACAAACTTTTAACGCCTGCATGTCATACTGCTTTGTAATAACCAGTTGACAATTAAATTACTTAAGATAATGGAAATAACACCTAGTTAACATGTGTAGTGAATAATTAAGAGAATCCTTTCAGGTCGCAGTCTCCCCTGGAGGTGTGGGTTCGAATCCCACTTCTGACAAGCTTTTAACACCTGCATGTCATACTGCTTTGTAATAACCTGTTGAGAAATAAATGACTTAAGATAATGGAAATAACACCTAGTCAAAATGTGTAGTGAATAACTATCGTATTTTTAACATTCTGCAAAAACAGCTAGTTGATGAGAGGTTGAAAGAGAATTGCACGAATTTCACAGGCGGGCCACAAACAGGCAAATAACAAAAGGCATCTCGGAACGCACAACTCGTCGGTCGTTGTCACGACTACGCTTTTTCCATTGAAGGACATATTGAGGATAAATCAATGACTGGAGTTTTTAATTGATAAAAACCAATGACTATTTGATGTTGAAAGTGCAAGTCAGTATTGTGCATTTACTGGTCTTTGTGGTGATCTCAGGAGGCCGTGCCTATTTCTACTTTTACCTAGTACGCTTTATCCCAACACCAGATCAAGCTGTTCAGAGGCAGGATGACCGAGTGGTCTAAGGCGCTGCGTTCAGGTCGCAGTCTCAACTGGAGTCGTGTGTTCGAATCCCACTTCTGACATGCTTTTAACGCCTGCATGTCATACTGCTTTGTAATAACCAGTTGACAAATAAATGACTTAACATAATGGAAATAACACCTAGTTAACATGTGTAGTGAATAATTAAGAGAATCCTTTCAGGTCGCTGTCTCCACTGGAGGCGTGGGTTCGAATCCCACTTCTGACAAACTTTTAACGCCTGCATGTCATACTGCTTTGTAATAACCAGTTGACAATTAAATTACTTAAGATAATGGAAATAACACCTAGTTAACATGTGTAGTGAATAATTAAGAGAATCCTTTCAGGTCGCAGTCTCCCCTGGAGGTGTGGGTTCGAATCCCACTTCTGACAAGCTTTTAACACCTGCATGTCATACTGCTTTGTAATAACCTGTTGAGAAATAAATGACTTAAGATAATGGAAATAACACCTAGTCAAAATGTGTAGTGAATAACTATCGTATTTTTAACATTCTGCAAAAACAGCTAGTTGATGAGAGGTTGAAAGAGAATTGCACGAATTTCACAGGCGGGCCACAAACAGGCAAATAACAAAAGGCATCTCGGAACGCACAACTCGTCGGTCGTTGTCACGACTACGCTTTTTCCATTGAAGGACATATTGAGGATAAATCAATGACTGGAGTTTTTAATTGATAAAAACCAATGACTATTTGATGTTGAAAGTGCAAGTCAGTATTGTGCATTTACTGGTCTTTGTGGTGATCTCAGGAGGCCGTGCCTATTTCTACTTTTACCTAGTACGCTTTATCCCAACACCAAATCAAGCTGTTCAGAGGCAGGATGACCGAGCGGTCTAAGGCGCTGCGTTCAGGTCGCAGTCTCCACTGGAGTCGTGTGTTCGAATCCCACTTCTGACATGCTTTTAACGCCTGCATGTCATACTGCTTTGTAATAACCAGTTGACAAATAAATGACTTAACATAATGGAAATAACACCTAGTTAACATGTGTAGTGAATAATTAAGAGAATCCTTTCAGGTCGCAGTCTCCACTGGAGGTGTGGGTTGGAATCCCACTTCTGACAAGCTTTTAACGCCTGCATGTCATACTGCTTTGTAATAACCAGTTGACAAATAAATGACTTAACATAATGGAAATAACACCTAGTTAACATGTGTAGTGAATAATTAAGAGAATCCTTTCAGGTCGCTGTCTCCACTGGAGGCGTGGGTTCGAATCCCACTTCTGACAAACTTTTAACGCCTGCATGTCATACTGCTTTGTAATAACCAGTTGACAATTAAATTACTTAAGATAATGGAAATAACACCTAGTTAACATGTGTAGTGAATAATTATGAGAATCCTTTCTGGGCGCAGTCTCCCCTGGAGGTGTGGGTTCGAATCCCACTTCTGACAAGCTTTTAACACCTGCATGTCATACTGCTTTGTAATAACTTGTTGAGAAATAAATGACTTAAGATAATGGAAATAACACCTAGTCAAAATGTGTAGTGAATAACTATCGTATTTTTAACATTCTGCAAAAACAGCTAGTTGATGAGAGGTTGAAAGAGAATTGCACGAATTTCACAGGCGGGCCACAAACAGGCAAATAACAAAAGGCATCTCGGAACGCACAACTCGTCGGTCGTTGTCACGACTACGCTTTTTCCATTGAAGGACATATTGAGGATAAATCAATGACTGGAGTTTTTAATTGATAAAAACCAATGACTATTTGATGTTGAAAGTGCAAGTCAGTATTGTGCATTTACTGGTCTTTGTGGTGATCTCAGGAGGCCGTGCCTATTTCTACTTTTACCTAGTACGCTTTATCCCAACACCAAATCAAGCTGTTCAGAGGCAGGATGACCGAGTGGTCTAAGGCACTGCGTTCAGGTCGCAGTCTCAACTGGAGTCGTGTGTTCGAATCCCACTTCTGACATGCTTTTAACGCCTGCATGTCATACTGCTTTGTAATAACCAGTTGACAAATAAATGACTTAACATAATGGAAATAACACCTAGTTAACATGTGTAGTGAATAATTAAGAGAATCCTTTCAGGTCGCAGTCTCCACTGGAGGTGTGGGTTGGAATCCCACTTCTGACAAGCTTTTAACGCCTGCATGTCATACTGCTTTGTAATAACCAGTTGACAAATAAATGACTTAACATAATGGAAATAACACCTAGTTAACATGTGTAGTGAATAATTAAGAGAATCCTTTCAGGTCGCTTTCTCCACTGGAGGCGTGGGTTCGAATCCCACTTCTGACAAACTTTTAACGCCTGCATGTCATACTGCTTTGTAATAACCAGTTGACAATTAAATTACTTAAGATAATGGAAATAACACCTAGTTAACATGTGTAGTGAATAATTAAGAGAATCCTTTCAGGTTGCAGTCTCCCCTGGAGGTGTGGGTTCGAATCCCACTTCTGACAAGCTTTTAACACCTGCATGTCATACTGCTTTGTAATAACATGTTGAGAAATAAATGACTTAAGATAATGGAAATAACACCTAGTCAAAATGTGTAGTGAATAACTATCGTATTTTTAACATTCTGCAAAAACAGCTAGTTAATGAGAGGTTGAAAGAGAATTGCACGAATTTCACAGGCGGGCCACAAACAGGCAAATAACAAAAGGCATCTCGGAACGCACAACTCGTCGGTCGTTGTCACGACTACGCTTTTTCCATTGAAGGACATATTGAGGATAAATCAATGACTGGAGTTTTTAATTGATAAAAACCAATGACTATTTGATGTTGAAAGTGCAAGTCAGTATTGTGCATTTACTGGTCTTTGTGGTGATCTCAGGAGGCCGTGCCTATTTCTACTTTTACCTAGTACGCTTTATCCCAACACCAAATCAAGCTGTTCAGAGTCAGGATGGCCGAGCGGTCTAAGGCGCTGCGTTTAGGTCGCAGTCTCCATTGGAGGCGTGGGTTCGAATCCCACTTCTGACAATCTTTTAACGCCTGCATGTCATACTGCTTTGTAATAACCAGTTGACAAATAAATGACTTAAGATAATGGAAATAACCCCTAGTTAACATGTGTAGTGAATAATTAAGAGAATCCTTTCAGGTCGCAGTCTCCCCTGGAGGTGTGGGTTCGAATCCCACTTCTGACAAGCTTTTAACGCCTGCATGTCATACTGCTTTGCAATAACCAGTTGACAAATAAATGACTTAAGATAATGGAAATAACACCTAGTTAACATGTTTAGTGAATAATTAAGAGAATCCTTTCAGGTCGCAGTCTCCCCTGGAGGTGTGGGTTCGAATCCCACTTCTGACAAGCTTTTAACGCCTGCATGTCATACTGCTTTGTAATAACCTGTTGAGAAATAAATGACTTAAGATAATGGAAATAACACCTAGTTAAAATGTGTAGTGAATAACTATCGTATTTTTAACATTCTGCAAAAACAGCTAGTTGATGAGAGGTTGAAAGAGAATTGCACGAATTTCACAGGCGGGCCACAAACAGGCAAATAACAAAAGGCATCTCGGAACGGACAACTCGTCGGTCGTTGTCACGACTACGCTTTTTCCATTGAAGGACATATTGAGGATAAATCAATGACTGGAGTTTTTAATTGATAAAAACCAATGACTATTTGATGTTGAAAGTGCAAGTCAGTATTGTGCATTTACTGGTCTTTGTGGTGATCTCAGGAGGCCGTGCCTATTTCTACTTTTACCTAGTACGCTTTATCCCAACACCAAATCAAGCTGTTCAGAGGCAGGATGACCGAGCGGTCTAAGGCGCTGCGTTCAGGTCGCAGTCTCCACTGGAGTCGTGTGTTCGAATCCCACTTCTGACATGCTTTTAACGCCTGCATGTCATACTGCTTTGTAATAACCAGTTGACAAATAAATGACTTAACATAATGGAAATAACACCTAGTTAACATGTGTAGTGAATAATTAAGAGAATCCTTTCAGGTCGCAGTCTCCACTGGAGGTGTGGGTTGGAATCCCACTTCTGACAAGCTTTTAACGCCTGCATGTCATACTGCTTTGTAATAACCAGTTGACAAATAAATGACTTAACATAATGGAAATAACACCTAGTTAACATGTGTAGTGAATAATTAAGAGAATCCTTTCAGGTCGCTGTCTCCACTGGAGGCGTGGGTTCGAATCCCACTTCTGACAAACTTTTAACGCCTGCATGTCATACTGCTTTGTAATAACCAGTTGACAATTAAATTACTTAAGATAATGGAAATAACACCTAGTTAACATGTGTAGTGAATAATTAAGAGAATCCTTTCAGGTCGCAGTCTCCCCTGGAGGTGTGGGTTCGAATCCCACTTCTGACAAGCTTTTAACACCTGCATGTCATACTGCTTTGTAATAACCTGTTGAGAAATAAATGACTTAAGATAATGGAAATAACACCTAGTCAAAATGTGTAGTGAATAACTATCGTATTTTTAACATTCTGCAAAAACAGCTAGTTGATGAGAGGTTGAAAGAGAATTGCACGAATTTCACAGGCGGGCCACAAACAGGCAAATAACAAAAGGCATCTCGGAACGCACAACTCGTCGGTCGTTGTCACGACTACGCTTTTTCCATTGAAGGACATATTGAGGATAAATCAATGACTGGAGTTTTTAATTGATAAAAACCAATGACTATTTGATGTTGAAAGTGCAAGTCAGTATTGTGCATTTACTGGTCTTTGTGGTGATCTCAGGAGGCCGTGCCTATTTCTACTTTTACCTAGTACGCTTTATCCCAACACCAAATCAAGCTGTTCAGAGGCAGGATGACCGAGTGGTCTAAGGCGCTGCGTTCAGGTCGCAGTCTCAACTGGAGTCGTGTGTTCGAATCCCACTTCTGACATGCTTTTAACGCCTGCATGTCATACTGCTTTGTAATAACCAGTTGACAAATAAATGACTTAACATAATGGAAATAACACCTAGTTAACATGTGTAGTGAATAATTAAGAGAATCCTTTCAGGTCGCTGTCTCCACTGGAGGCGTGGGTTCGAATCCCACTTCTGACAAACTTTTAACGCCTGCATGTCATACTGCTTTGTAATAACCAGTTGACAATTAAATTACTTAAGATAATGGAAATAACACCTAGTTAACATGTGTAGTGAATAATTAAGAGAATCCTTTCAGGTCGCAGTCTCCCCTGGAGGTGTGGGTTCGAATCCCACTTCTGACAAGCTTTTAACACCTGCATGTCATACTGCTTTGTAATAACCTGTTGAGAAATAAATGACTTAAGATAATGGAAATAACACCTAGTCAAAATGTGTAGTGAATAACTATCGTATTTTTAACATTCTGCAAAAACAGCTAGTTGATGAGAGGTTGAAAGAGAATTGCACGAATTTCACAGGCGGGCCACAAACAGGCAAATAACAAAAGGCATCTCGGAACGCACAACTCGTCGGTCGTTGTCACGACTACGCTTTTTCCATTGAAGGACATATTGAGGATAAATCAATGACTGGAGTTTTTAATTGATAAAAACCAATGACTATTTGATGTTGAAAGTGCAAGTCAGTATTGTGCATTTACTGGTCTTTGTGGTGATCTCAGGAGGCCGTGCCTATTTCTACTTTTACCTAGTACGCTTTATCCCAACACCAAATCAAGCTGTTCAGAGGCAGGATGACCGAGCGGTCTAAGGCGCTGCGTTCAGGTCGCAGTCTCAACTGGAGTCGTGTGTTCGAATCCCACTTCTGACATGCTTTTAACGCCTGCATGTCATACTGCTTTGTAATAACCAGTTGACAAATAAATGACTTAACATAATGGAAATAACACCTAGTTAACATGTGTAGTGAATAATTAAGAGAATCCTTTCAGGTCGCAGTCTCCACTGGAGGTGTGGGTTGGAATCCCACTTCTGACAAGCTTTTAACGCCTGCATGTCATACTGCTTTGTAATAACCAGTTGACAAATAAATGACTTAACATAATGGAAATAACACCTAGTTAACATGTGTAGTGAATAATTAAGAGAATCCTTTCAGGTCGCTGTCTCCACTGGAGGCGTGGGTTCGAATCCCACTTCTGACAAACTTTTAACGCCTGCATGTCATACTGCTTTGTAATAACCAGTTGACAATTAAATTACTTAAGATAATGGAAATAACACCTAGTTAACATGTGTAGTGAATAATTAAGAGAATCCTTTCAGGTCGCAGTCTCCCCTGGAGGTGTGGGTTCGAATCCCACTTCTGACAAGCTTTTAACACCTGCATGTCATACTGCTTTGTAATAACCTGTTGAGAAATAAATGACTTAAGATAATGGAAATAACACCTAGTCAAAATGTGTAGTGAATAACTATCGTATTTTTAACATTCTGCAAAAACAGCTAGTTGATGAGAGGTTGAAAGAGAATTGCACGAATTTCACAGGCGGGCCACAAACAGGCAAATAACAAAAGGCATCTCGGAACGCACAACTCGTCGGTCGTTGTCACGACTACGCTTTTTCCATTGAAGGACATATTGAGGATAAATCAATGACTGGAGTTTTTAATTGATAAAAACCAATGACTATTTGATGTTGAAAGTGCAAGTCAGTATTGTGCATTTACTGGTCTTTGTGGTGATCTCAGGAGGCCGTGCCTATTTCTACTTTTACCTAGTACGCTTTATCCCAACACCAAATCAAGCTGTTCAGAGGCAGGATGACCGAGTGGTCTAAGGCGCTGCGTTCAGGTCGCAGTCTCAACTGGAGTCGTGTGTTCGAATCCCACTTCTGACATGCTTTTAACGCCTGCATGTCATACTGCTTTGTAATAACCAGTTGACAAATAAATGACTTAACATAATGGAAATAACACCTAGTTAACATGTGTAGTGAATAATTAAGAGAATCCTTTCAGGTCGCTGTCTCCACTGGAGGCGTGGGTTCGAATCCCACTTCTGACAAACTTTTAACGCCTGCATGTCATACTGCTTTGTAATAACCAGTTGACAATTAAATTACTTAAGATAATGGAAATAACACCTAGTTAACATGTGTAGTGAATAATTAAGAGAATCCTTTCAGGTCGCAGTCTCCCCTGGAGGTGTGGGTTCGAATCCCACTTCTGACAAGCTTTTAACACCTGCATGTCATACTGCTTTGTAATAACCTGTTGAGAAATAAATGACTTAAGATAATGGAAATAACACCTAGTCAAAATGTGTAGTGAATAACTATCGTATTTTTAACATTCTGCAAAAACAGCTAGTTGATGAGAGGTTGAAAGAGAATTGCACGAATTTCACAGGCGGGCCACAAACAGGCAAATAACAAAAGGCATCTCGGAACGCACAACTCGTCGGTCGTTGTCACGACTACGCTTTTTCCATTGAAGGACATATTGAGGATAAATCAATGACTGGAGTTTTTAATTGATAAAAACCAATGACTATTTGATGTTGAAAGTGCAAGTCAGTATTGTGCATTTACTGGTCTTTGTGGTGATCTCAGGAGGCCGTGCCTATTTCTACTTTTACCTAGTACGCTTTATCCCAACACCAAATCAAGCTGTTCAGAGGCAGGATGACCGAGCGGTCTAAGGCGCTGCGTTCAGGTCGCAGTCTCCACTGGAGTCGTGTGTTCGAATCCCACTTCTGACATGCTTTTAACGCCTGCATGTCATACTGCTTTGTAATAACCAGTTGACAAATAAATGACTTAACATAATGGAAATAACACCTAGTTAACATGTGTAGTGAATAATTAAGAGAATCCTTTCAGGTCGCAGTCTCCACTGGAGGTGTGGGTTGGAATCCCACTTCTGACAAGCTTTTAACGCCTGCATGTCATACTGCTTTGTAATAACCAGTTGACAAATAAATGACTTAACATAATGGAAATAACACCTAGTTAACATGTGTAGTGAATAATTAAGAGAATCCTTTCAGGTCGCTGTCTCCACTGGAGGCGTGGGTTCGAATCCCACTTCTGACAAACTTTTAACGCCTGCATGTCATACTGCTTTGTAATAACCAGTTGACAATTAAATTACTTAAGATAATGGAAATAACACCTAGTTAACATGTGTAGTGAATAATTAAGAGAATCCTTTCAGGTCGCAGTCTCCCCTGGAGGTGTGGGTTCGAATCCCACTTCTGACAAGCTTTTAACACCTGCATGTCATACTGCTTTGTAATAACCTGTTGAGAAATAAATGACTTAAGATAATGGAAATAACACCTAGTCAAAATGTGTAGTGAATAACTATCGTATTTTTAACATTCTGCAAAAACAGCTAGTTGATGAGAGGTTGAAAGAGAATTGCACGAATTTCACAGGCGGGCCACAAACAGGCAAATAACAAAAGGCATCTCGGAACGCACAACTCGTCGGTCGTTGTCACGACTACGCTTTTTCCATTGAAGGACATATTGAGGATAAATCAATGACTGGAGTTTTTAATTGATAAAAACCAATGACTATTTGATGTTGAAAGTGCAAGTCAGTATTGTGCATTTACTGGTCTTTGTGGTGATCTCAGGAGGCCGTGCCTATTTCTACTTTTACCTAGTACGCTTTATCCCAACACCAAATCAAGCTGTTCAGAGGCAGGATGACCGAGTGGTCTAAGGCACTGCGTTCAGGTCGCAGTCTCAACTGGAGTCGTGTGTTCGAATCCCACTTCTGACATGCTTTTAACGCCTGCATGTCATACTGCTTTGTAATAACCAGTTGACAAATAAATGACTTAACATAATGGAAATAACACCTAGTTAACATGTGTAGTGAATAATTAAGAGAATCCTTTCAGGTCGCTGTCTCCACTGGAGGCGTGGGTTCGAATCCCACTTCTGACAAACTTTTAACGCCTGCATGTCATACTGCTTTGTAATAACCAGTTGACAATTAAATTACTTAAGATAATGGAAATAACACCTAGTTAACATGTGTAGTGAATAATTAAGAGAATCCTTTCAGGTCGCAGTCTCCCCTGGAGGTGTGGGTTCGAATCCCACTTCTGACAAGCTTTTAACACCTGCATGTCATACTGCTTTGTAATAACCTGTTGAGAAATAAATGACTTAAGATAATGGAAATAACACCTAGTCAAAATGTGTAGTGAATAACTATCGTATTTTTAACATTCTGCAAAAACAGCTAGTTGATGAGAGGTTGAAAGAGAATTGCACGAATTTCACAGGCGGGCCACAAACAGGCAAATAACAAAAGGCATCTCGGAACGCACAACTCGTCGGTCGTTGTCACGACTACGCTTTTTCCATTGAAGGACATATTGAGGATAAATCAATGACTGGAGTTTTTAATTGATAAAAACCAATGACTATTTGATGTTGAAAGTGCAAGTCAGTATTGTGCATTTACTGGTCTTTGTGGTGATCTCAGGAGGCCGTGCCTATTTCTACTTTTACCTAGTACGCTTTATCCCAACACCAAATCAAGCTGTTCAGAGGCAGGATGACCGAGCGGTCTAAGGCGCTGCGTTCAGGTCGCAGTCTCAACTGGAGTCGTGTGTTCGAATCCCACTTCTGACATGCTTTTAACGCCTGCATGTCATACTGCTTTGTAATAACCAGTTGACAAATAAATGACTTAACATAATGGAAATAACACCTAGTTAACATGTGTAGTGAATAATTAAGAGAATCCTTTCAGGTCGCTTTCTCCACTGGAGGCGTGGGTTCGAATCCCACTTCTGACAAACTTTTAACGCCTGCATGTCATACTGCTTTGTAATAACCAGTTGACAATTAAATTACTTAAGATAATGGAAATAACACCTAGTTAACATGTGTAGTGAATAATTAAGAGAATCCTTTCAGGTTGCAGTCTCCCCTGGAGGTGTGGGTTCGAATCCCACTTCTGACAAGCTTTTAACACCTGCATGTCATACTGCTTTGTAATAACATGTTGAGAAATAAATGACTTAAGATAATGGAAATAACACCTAGTCAAAATGTGTAGTGAATAACTATCGTATTTTTAACATTCTGCAAAAACAGCTAGTTAATGAGAGGTTGAAAGAGAATTGCACGAATTTCACAGGCGGGCCACAAACAGGCAAATAACAAAAGGCATCTCGGAACGCACAACTCGTCGGTCGTTGTCACGACTACGCTTTTTCCATTGAAGGACATATTGAGGATAAATCAATGACTGGAGTTTTTAATTGATAAAAACCAATGACTATTTGATGTTGAAAGTGCAAGTCAGTATTGTGCATTTACTGGTCTTTGTGGTGATCTCAGGAGGCCGTGCCTATTTCTACTTTTACCTAGTACGCTTTATCCCAACACCAAATCAAGCTGTTCAGAGTCAGGATGGCCGAGCGGTCTAAGGCGCTGCGTTTAGGTCGCAGTCTCCATTGGAGGCGTGGGTTCGAATCCCACTTCTGACAAACTTTTAACGCCTGCATGTCATACTGCTTTGTAATAACCAGTTGACAAATAAATGACTTAAGATAATGGAAATAACCCCTAGTTAACATGTGTAGTGAATAATTAAGAGAATCCTTTCAGGTCGCAGTCTCCCCTGGAGGTGTGGGTTCGAATCCCACTTCTGACAAGCTTTTAACGCCTGCATGTCATACTGCTTTGCAATAACCAGTTGACAAATAAATGACTTAAGATAATGGAAATAACACCTAGTTAACATGTGTAGTGAATAATTAAGAGAATCCTTTCAGGTCGCAGTTTCCCCTGGAGGTGTGGGTTCGAATCCCACTTCTGACAAGCTTTTAACACCTGCATGTCATACTGCTTTGTAATAACATGTTGAGAAATAAATGACTTAAGATAATGGAAATAACACCTAGTCAAAATGTGTAGTGAATAACTATTGTATTTTTAACATTCTGCAAAAACAGCTAGTTAATGAGAGGTTGAAAGAGAATTGCACGAATTTCACAGGCGGGCCACAAACAGGCAAATAACAAAAGGCATCTCGGAACGCACAACTCGTCGGTCGTTGTCACGACTACGCTTTTTCCATTGAAGGACATATTGAGGATAAATCAATGACTGGAGTTTTTAATTGATAAAAACCAATGACTATTTGATGTTGAAAGTGCAAGTCAGTATTGTGCATTTACTGGTCTTTGTGGTGATCTCAGGAGGCCGTGCCTATTTCTACTTTTACCTAGTACGCTTTATCCCAACACCAAATCAAGCTGTTCAGAGTCAGGATGGCCGAGCGGTCTAAGGCGCTGCGTTTAGGTCGCAGTCTCCATTGGAGGCGTGGGTTCGAATCCCACTTCTGACAATCTTTTAACGCCTGCATGTCATACTGCTTTGTAATAACCAGTTGACAAATAAATGACTTAAGATAATGGAAATAACCCCTAGTTAACATGTGTAGTGAATAATTAAGAGAATCCTTTCAGGTCGCAGTCTCCCCTGGAGGTGTGGGTTCGAATCCCACTTCTGACAAGCTTTTAACGCCTGCATGTCATACTGCTTTGCAATAACCAGTTGACAAATAAATGACTTAAGATAATGGAAATAACACCTAGTTAACATGTGTAGTGAATAATTAAGAGAATCCTTTCAGGTCGCAGTTTCCCCTGGAGGTGTGGGTAAGAATCCCACTTCTGACAAGCTTTTAACGCCTGCATGTCATACTGCTTTGTAATAACCTGTTGAGAAATAAATGACTTAAGATAATGGAAATAACACCTAGTTAAAATGTGTAGTGAATAACTATCGTATTTTTAACATTCTGCAAAAACAGCTAGTTGATGAGAGGTTGAAAGAGAATTGCACGAATTTCACAGGCGGGCCACAAACAGGCAAATAACAAAAGGCATCTCGGAACGGACAACTCGTCGGTCGTTGTCACGACTACGCTTTTTCCATTGAAGGACATATTGAGGATAAATCAATGACTGGAGTTTTTAATTGATAAAAACCAATGACTATTTGATGTTGAAAGTGCAAGTCAGTATTGTGCATTTACTAGACTTTGTGGTGATCTCAGGAGGCCGGACCTATTTCTACTTTTACCTAGTACGCTTTATCCCAACACCAAATCAAGCTGTTCAGAGGCAGGATGACCGAGCGGTCTAAGGCGCTGCGTTCAGGTCGCAGTCTCAACTGGAGTCGTGTGTTCGAATCCCACTTCTGACATGCTTTTAACGCCTGCATGTCATACTGCTTTGTAATAACCAGTTGACAAATAAATGACTTAAGATAATGGAAATAACACCTAGTTAACATGTGTAGTGAATAATTAAGAGAATCCTTTCAGGTCGCAGTCTCCACTGGAGGTGTGGGTTGGAATCCCACTTCTGACAAGCTTTTAACGCCTGCATGTCATACTGCTTTGTAATAACCAGTTGACAAATAAATGACTTAACATAATGGAAATAACACCTAGTTAACATGTGTAGTGAATAATTAAGAGAATCCTTTCAGGTCGCTGTCTCCACTGGAGGCGTGGGTTCGAATCCCACTTCTGACAAACTTTTAACGCCTGCATGTCATACTGCTTTGTAATAACCAGTTGACAATTAAATTACTTAAGATAATGGAAATAACACCTAGTTAACATGTGTAGTGAATAATTAAGAGAATCCTTTCAGGTCGCAGTCTCCCCTGGAGGTGTGGGTTCGAATCCCACTTCTGACAAGCTTTTAACACCTGCATGTCATACTGCTTTGTAATAACCTGTTGAGAAATAAATGACTTAAGATAATGGAAATAACACCTAGTCAAAATGTGTAGTGAATAACTATCGTATTTTTAACATTCTGCAAAAACAGCTAGTTGATGAGAGGTTGAAAGAGAATTGCACGAATTTCACAGGCGGGCCACAAACAGGCAAATAACAAAAGGCATCTCGGAACGCACAACTCGTCGGTCGTTGTCACGACTACGCTTTTTCCATTGAAGGACATATTGAGGATAAATCAATGACTGGAGTTTTTAATTGATAAAAACCAATGACTATTTGATGTTGAAAGTGCAAGTCAGTATTGTGCATTTACTGGTCTTTGTGGTGATCTCAGGAGGCCGTGCCTATTTCTACTTTTACCTAGTACGCTTTATCCCAACACCAAATCAAGCTGTTCAGAGTCAGGATGGCCGAGCGGTCTAAGGCGCTGCGTTTAGGTCGCAGTCTCCATTGGAGGCGTGGGTTCGAATCCCACTTCTGACACTCTTTTAACGCCTGCATGTCATACTGCTTTGTAATAACCAGTTGACAAATAAATGACTTAAGATAATGGAAATAACCCCTAGTTAACATGTGTAGTGAATAATTAAGAGAATCCTTTCAGGTCGCAGTCTCCCCTGGAGGTGTGGGTTCGAATCCCACTTCTGACAAGCTTTTAACGCCTGCATGTCATACTGCTTTGCAATAACCAGTTGACAAATAAATGACTTAAGATAATGGAAATAACACCTAGTTAACATGTTTAGTGAATAATTAAGAGAATCCTTTCAGGTCGCAGTCTCCCCTGGAGGTGTGGGTTCGAATCCCACTTCTGACAAGCTTTTAACGCCTGCATGTCATACTGCTTTGTAATAACCTGTTGAGAAATAAATGACTTAAGATAATGGAAATAACACCTAGTTAAAATGTGTAGTGAATAACTATCGTATTTTTAACATTCTGCAAAAACAGCTAGTTGATGAGAGGTTGAAAGAGAATTGCACGAATTTCACAGGCGGGCCACAAACAGGCAAATAACAAAAGGCATCTCGGAACGGACAACTCGTCGGTCGTTGTCACGACTACGCTTTTTCCATTGAAGGACATATTGAGGATAAATCAATGACTGGAGTTTTTAATTGATAAAAACCAATGACTATTTGATGTTGAAAGTGCAAGTCAGTATTGTGCATTTACTGGACTTTGTGGTGATCTCAGGAGGCCGGACCTATTTCTACTTTTACATAGTACGCTTTATCCCAACACCAAATCAAGCTGTTCAGAGGCAGGATGACCGAGCGGTCTAAGGCGCTGCGTTCAGGTCGCAGTCTCCTCTTGAGGCGTGGGTTCGAATCCCACTTCTGACAAGCTTTTAACGCCTGCATGTCATACTGCTTTGTAATAACCAGTTGACAAATAAATGACTTAAGATAATGGAAATAACGCCTAGTTGACATGTGTAGTGAATAATTAAGAGAATCCTTTCAGGTCGCAGTCTCCCCTGGAGGTGTGGATTGGAATCCCACTTCTGACAAGCTTTTAACGCCTGCACGTCATACTGCTTTGTAATAACCTGTTGAGAAATAAATGACTTAAGATAATGGGAATAACACCTAGTTAACATGTGTAGTGAATAACTATCGTATTTTTAACATATGAATACTAGTTATCATGTTCCGTTATTGACCCTTAGTGGTGAGACGATGTATCTACACCCTGGGCAACTTTCTGTCTTTCTGTTGTTCTGGCTTTGTGAAGAAAAAGAAATCATATAATACTCCTATTTCTACTTTTACCGATACACGTTCTACAGCAAGTCATTACAATGACAAATCGAGTATGTTAGAATCTACACATTTGTTGGTCGGAGTACGTCAGAATATTGAATTTTAGACCTCGTGCTGTCGTTACGGAATCAGCATGGCCGAGCCTTCTAAGGCGCTGCTTTACCCTGGAGGCGTGGTGTTGAATCCCTCTCCTGAAAATGCTTTATCGCCCGTCTGTCACAGGGAAGTCATTCCAAATCATGGTGTAATACATTACCTCTTGAGAATTTTTGTTCTAAATCGATCGATGTAGAATCTTCATATTGCGCTTGATAATGCACTTAAACACTTTATTATGGTATTAATTAAGCAATTTATTGTAGTCTAACTGAAAAGGATTTGCAAGAGTTCTCGCGGCAGTTGTCGTGGCCGAGTGGTTAAGGCGATGGACTAGAAATCTGTTATTTTCTTCCCGGGCAGGTTCGAATCCTGCCGAGAACGGTGAAAAAAATTGTCCGTTCCTGTCGAAGTCTACAATACTCGAATTTCATGTGAAGCTCTTTGACCACATGAGGGCGCCCTCCACTTTCACGTATCAGGTATGTAAAAAAACATTATGAACACCTTCCTTGAGTAGTGGGCCATTCCTGATACACACAGGAAACTGATGAGTGTGAAAACCCCAGCAGCGTTGCAGTTCTTGACACAAACCGGTGCGCCTGACACATACTACCATACCTCGTTCAAAGGCACTTAAATATTTTGTGTTGCCCATCCACCCTCTGAATGTCACACAATCCATGTCTTAATAGTCTCAAGGTTTAAAAATCCTTCTTTAACCTGTCTCCTCTCCTTCATCTACACTGATTGATGTGGATTTAACAAGTGACATAAATAAGAGATCATATCTTTCACCTGTATTCACAAGGTCAGTCTATGTCATGGAAAGAGCTGGTGTCCTTAATATTTTGTATACTCTTTATGGCTCTGGTATGGTATATGCGAGGTATCGCCTGTATTCATTTCAGTAACTCTATGTCAGTGAAAGGTTAAAGAAATAGTCCATTCTCAAATCAGATTCATCTGTCTTCAAAATGACTTGATTTAAAGGCATAGTCTGTGATTTTTAAGACAGTTGATATTGGGGAAATATTATGTCACCCGTAGGTACAGAATAATAATGTGTGTGTGTGATATGGCTTCTTCTGTGCATCTTCACATTTGAATTATAGAGTAAGCATTAATTGGAACAGATATCATCATGTACTGTAGCATGTGCTATGTTACACCCTCCCAGCACACACACACTGGAAATTTAGCCCAGAATCACTTATTAAATATTTAAGTAATATTAGTAATGTGTTCTCTTATGCTTCCTCACTCTCTCTCCCCCGTCCACCCCCCCCCCAAATCAAATTTGTTTGTCATATGCGCCGAATATAACAGGTCCAATTAAATCAAATAAAATGTATTGGTCACATACACATGTTTAGAAAGATGTTATTGCGGGTGTTCCGTAATAATTGTGTTTCGTGCTCCAACAGTGCAGTAATATCTAAGAAGTAATATCTAACAATTTCACAACAATACACACAATACAGACAACCTAAAGTAAAGGAATGAAATTAAGAACATATAAATATTTGGACGAGCAATATCGGAGCGGAATAGACTAAAATACAGTAGAATAGAATAGAATACAGTATTTACATATGAGATGAGTAATGCAAAATATATACACATTATAAAGTGACTAGTGTTCCATTATTAAAGTGGCCAGTGATTTCAAGTCTATGTATATAGGGCAACAGCCTCTAATGTGCTAGTGATGCCCTTTAGATAGAAGCTGTTTTTCAGTCTCTCAGTCCCAGCTTTGATGCACCTGTATTGACCTCGCCTTCTGGATGATAGCGGGGTGGACAGGCAGTGGCTCGGGTGGTTGTTGTCCTTGATGATCTTTTTGGCCTTCCTGTGACATCGGGTGCTGTAGGAGTCCTGAAGGGCAGGCAGTTTGCCCCCGGTGATGCGTTGTGCAGACCGCACCACCCTCTGGAGAGCCCTGTGGTCGCGGGCAGTGCAGTTGTCGTACCAAGCGGTGATACAGCCCGACAGGATGCTCTCAATTGTGCATCTGTGAAAGTTTGTGAGGGTTTTAGGTGCCAAGCCAAATTTCTTCAGCCTCCTGAGGTTGAAGAGGCGCTGTTGCGCCTTCTTCACCACACTGTCTGTGTGGGTGGAACCTTTCAGTTGGTCAGTGATGTGTACGCCGAGGAACTTGAAGCTTTCCACCTTCTTCACTGCAGTCCCCTCGATGTGGATAGGGGGATGCTCCCTCTGCTGTTTACGGAAGTCCACGATCATCTCCTTTGAGTGAGAGGTTATTTTCCAGGCACCACACTCCCAGGGCCCTCACCTCCTCCCTGTAGACTGTCTCGTGTAGACCTTATCGTGAAATGCTTACTTACAAGCCCTTAATAACCAACAATGCAGTTCAAGAAATAGAGTTAGGGAAATATTGACTAAACAAACTCAAGTAAAAAATAAAACAAAAATTAACAAAATAACAATAACGAGGCTATATACAGAGGGTACCGGTACCGAGTCAATGTGCGAGGGTACAGGTTAGTCGAGGTAATTTGTACAAATAGGTATGGTTCAACGTAAACAGTCCAGGTGGCCATTTGATTAATTGTTCAGTCGTCTTATGGCTTGGGGGTAGAAGCTGTTAAGGAACCTTTTGGATCTAGACTTGGCGCACCGGTACCACTTGCCGTGCGGTAGCAGAGAGAACAGTCAATGACTCTCTCCCCCTTCTCTCCCATGTCTCTGTCTCATTCTCTTTCTCTCTGCCTTTCTCTTTCTATGTGAAGGTATGTTGTCGTGGCACTCTAGGGGAAACAGGGTGTGACATGCTCAGGTGATTCCATGGAAAACACTGGATGAAGAAAACAACAATTGTATCACATGCACACACACCTGCAGACATATCGCAAACCCACACCACACACACACACACACACACACACACACACCAAGATGTGATAATAGCCGTGCCTGTATAATGTATTGGCTCTGACATTAGCTTGGATGAGTTTGGCATTGGCTTTGATACCACTTTGATAACTCAACTTACATGTACATAATCACCTCAATTACCTCGACACCGGTGCCCCCGCACATTGACTCTGTACCGGTACCCCCTGTATAAAGCCCCGTTATTGTTATTTACTGCTGTTCTTTAATCATTTGTTATTCTTATCTCTTACCTTTTTTTTGTTGCTATTTTCTTAGAACTGTATTGTTGGTTAAGGGATTTTCACTGTAAGGTCTACAACTGTTGTATTCGGCGCATGTGACAAATTACATTTGATTTGATTAAATGGTATGAATGACTAATAGTTCCTAAGAAGGTCTTGGGAAGACAAAGCAGTCTGTAGATTTCTCACCTGGATGACTGGAGGCTTCTCTGGATGAAAACAAGTTTAGCCAATCTTCCAACCGGCCACAATTCCAGGGGTTTCCATTCTGGGATTTTCTTATCAGTGTAATCCTTTGGGGACTTTGATTCATAACCGTTTAACAGACAGTTCCAGAGTATTTGTCTGTAATCATTTTAATGTAGTAACGTAATTTATATATATTTTTATGTAAATATTTGATTTGATAAATGTTCAATTAACATGACTTATTTTGGTATAGTGATACCGAAAGAGCCCAATTCTATGGTTCCTCTGCATGTGTTGTTTTGGCTTAATCCTTATAGTCCTGATCTCTGACCAAAACAGTTCCAGTTCTGTTATAGTGACAGGACACGACAACACACCTCTACTCTGTTCTATTCTCAGGAAACAGTTCTACTCTGTTCTATTCTCAGGAAACATTTCTACTCTTTTCTATTCTCAGGAAACATTTCTACTCTTTTCTATTCTCAGGAAACATTTCTACCATGTTCTATTCTCAGGAAACATTTCTACTCTTAGGCATTGATTACATAAATGTTCCCATTATTAAAGTGGCTTGAGTTGAGTCAGTATGTCTGGTATTGTGCATTTACTGGTCTTTGTGGTGATCTCAGGAAGCCGTGCCTATTTCTACTTTTACCTAGTCCGGTTTATCCCGACACCAAACCCAGTTGTTAAGAGTCAGGATGGCCGAGCGGTCTAAGGCGCTGCGTTCAGGTCGCAGTCTCCTCTGGAGGCGTGGGTTCGAATCCCACTTCTGACAAGCTTTTAACGCCTGCATGTCATACTGCTTTCTAATAACCAGTTGACAAATAAATTACTTAAGATAATGGAAATAACGCCTAGTTAACATGTGTAGTGAATAATTAAGAGAATCCTTTCAGGTCGCAGTCTCCCCTGGAGGTGTGGATTGGAATCCCACTTCTGACAAGCTTTTAACGCCTGCATGTCATACTGCTTTGTAATAACCTGTTGAGAAATAAATGACTTAAGATAATGGGAATAACACCTAGTTAACATGTGTAGTGAATAACTATCGTATTTTTAACATATGAATACTAGTTATCATGTTCCGTTATTGACCCTTAGTGGTGAGACGATGTATCTACACCCTGGGCAACTTTCTGTCTTTCTGTTGTTCTGGCTTTGTGAAGAAAAAGAAATCATATAATACTCCTATTTCTACTTTTACCGATACACGTTCTACAGCAAGTCATTACAATGACAAATCGAGTATGTTAGAATCTACACATTTGTTGGTCGGAGTACGTCAGAATATTGAATTTTAGACCTCGTGCTGTCGTTACGGAATCAGCATGGCCGAGCCTTCTAAGGCGCTGCTTTACCCTGGAGGCGTGGTGTTGAATCCCTCTCCTGAAAATGCTTTATCGCCCGTCTGTCACAGGGAAGTCATTCCAAATCATGGTGTAATACATTACCTCTTGAGAATTTTTGTTCTAAATCGATCGATGTAGAATCTTCATATTGCGCTTGATAATGCACTTAAACACTTTATTATGGTATTAATTAAGCAATTTATTGTAGTCTAACTGAAAAGGATTTGCAAGAGTTCTCGCGGCAGTTGTCGTGGCCGAGTGGTTAAGGCGATGGACTAGAAATCTGTTATTTTCTTCCCGCGCAGGTTCGAATCCTGCCGAGAACGGTGAAAAAAATTGTCCGTTCCTGTCGAAGTCTACAATACTCGAATTTCATGTGAAGCTCTTTGACCACATGAGGGCGCCCTCCACTTTCACGTATCAGGTATGTAAAAAAACATTATGAACACCTTCCTTGAGTAGTGGGCCATTCCTGATACACACAGGAAACTGATGAGTGTGAAAACCCCAGCAGCGTTGCAGTTCTTGACACAAACCGGTGCGCCTGACACATACTACCATACCTCGTTCAAAGGCACTTAAATATTTTGTGTTGCCCATCCACCCTCTGAATGTCACACAATCCATGTCTTAATAGTCTCAAGGTTTAAAAATCCTTCTTTAACCTGTCTCCTCTCCTTCATCTACACTGATTGATGTGGATTTAACAAGTGACATAAATAAGAGATCATATCTTTCACCTGTATTCACAAGGTCAGTCTATGTCATGGAAAGAGCTGGTGTCCTTAATATTTTGTATACTCTTTATGGCTCTGGTATGGTATATGCGAGGTATCGCCTGTATTCATTTCAGTAACTCTATGTCAGTGAAAGGTTAAAGAAATAGTCCATTCTCAAATCAGATTCATCTGTCTTCAAAATGACTTGATTTAAAGGCATAGTCTGTGATTTTTAAGACAGTTGATATTGGGGAAATATTATGTCACCCGTAGGTACAGAATAATAATGTGTGTGTGTGATATGGCTTCTTCTGTGCATCTTCACATTTGAATTATAGAGTAAGCATTAATTGGAACAGATATCATCATGTACTGTAGCATGTGCTATGTTACACCCTCCCAGCACACACACACTGGAAATTTAGCCCAGAATCACTTATTAAATATTTAAGTAATATTAGTAATGTGTTCTCTTATGCTTCCTCACTCTCTCTCCCCCGTCCACCCCCCCCCCCCCCCAAATCAAATTTGTTTGTCATATGCGCCGAATATAACAGGTCCAATTAAATCAAATAAAATGTATTGGTCACATACACATGTTTAGAAAGATGTTATTGCGGGTGTTCCGTAATAATTGTGTTTCGTGCTCCAACAGTGCAGTAATATCTAAGAAGTAATATCTAACAATTTCACAACAATACACACAATACAGACAACCTAAAGTAAAGGAATGAAATTAAGAACATATAAATATTTGGACGAGCAATATCGGAGCGGAATAGACTAAAATACAGTAGAATAGAATAGAATACAGTATTTACATATGAGATGAGTAATGCAAAATATATACACATTATAAAGTGACTAGTGTTCCATTATTAAAGTGGCCAGTGATTTCAAGTCTATGTATATAGGGCAACAGCCTCTAATGTGCTAGTGATGCCCTTTAGATAGAAGCTGTTTTTCAGTCTCTCAGTCCCAGCTTTGATGCACCTGTATTGACCTCGCCTTCTGGATGATAGCGGGGTGGACAGGCAGTGGCTCGGGTGGTTGTTGTCCTTGATGATCTTTTTGGCCTTCCTGTGACATCGGGTGCTGTAGGAGTCCTGAAGGGCAGGCAGTTTGCCCCCGGTGATGCGTTGTGCAGACCGCACCACCCTCTGGAGAGCCCTGTGGTCGCGGGCAGTGCAGTTGTCGTACCAAGCGGTGATACAGCCCGACAGGATGCTCTCAATTGTGCATCTGTGAAAGTTTGTGAGGGTTTTAGGTGCCAAGCCAAATTTCTTCAGCCTCCTGAGGTTGAAGAGGCGCTGTTGCGCCTTCTTCACCACACTGTCTGTGTGGGTGGAACCTTTCAGTTGGTCAGTGATGTGTACGCCGAGGAACTTGAAGCTTTCCACCTTCTTCACTGCAGTCCCCTCGATGTGGATAGGGGGATGCTCCCTCTGCTGTTTACGGAAGTCCACGATCATCTCCTTTGAGTGAGAGGTTATTTTCCAGGCACCACACTCCCAGGGCCCTCACCTCCTCCCTGTAGACTGTCTCGTGTAGACCTTATCGTGAAATGCTTACTTACAAGCCCTTAATAACCAACAATGCAGTTCAAGAAATAGAGTTAGGGAAATATTGACTAAACAAACTCAAGTAAAAAATAAAACAAAAATTAACAAAATAACAATAACGAGGCTATATACAGAGGGTACCGGTACCGAGTCAATGTGCGAGGGTACAGGTTAGTCGAGGTAATTTGTACAAATAGGTATGGTTCAACGTAAACAGTCCAGGTGGCCATTTGATTAATTGTTCAGTCGTCTTATGGCTTGGGGGTAGAAGCTGTTAAGGAACCTTTTGGATCTAGACTTGGCGCACCGGTACCACTTGCCGTGCGGTAGCAGAGAGAACAGTCAATGACTCTCTCCCCCTTCTCTCCCATGTCTCTGTCTCATTCTCTTTCTCTCTGCCTTTCTCTTTCTATGTGAAGGTATGTTGTCGTGGCACTCTAGGGGAAACAGGGTGTGACATGCTCAGGTGATTCCATGGAAAACACTGGATGAAGAAAACAACAATTGTATCACATGCACACACACCTGCAGACATATCGCAAACCCACACACACACACACACACACACACACACACACACACACACACACACACACACACACACACACACACCAAGATGTGATAATAGCCGTGCCTGTATAATGTATTGGCTCTGACATTAGCTTGGATGAGTTTGGCATTGGCTTTGATACCACTTTGATAACTCAACTTACATGTACATAATCACCTCAATTACCTCGACACCGGTGCCCCCGCACATTGACTCTGTACCGGTACCCCCTGTATAAAGCCCCGTTATTGTTATTTACTGCTGTTCTTTAATCATTTGTTATTCTTATCTCTTACCTTTTTTTTGTTGCTATTTTCTTAGAACTGTATTGTTGGTTAAGGGATTTTCACTGTAAGGTCTACAACTGTTGTATTCGGCGCATGTGACAAATTACATTTGATTTGATTAAATGGTATGAATGACTAATAGTTCCTAAGAAGGTCTTGGGAAGACAAAGCAGTCTGTAGATTTCTCACCTGGATGACTGGAGGCTTCTCTGGATGAAAACAAGTTTAGCCAATCTTCCAACCGGCCACAATTCCAGGGGTTTCCATTCTGGGATTTTCTTATCAGTGTAATCCTTTGGGGACTTTGATTCATAACCGTTTAACAGACAGTTCCAGAGTATTTGTCTGTAATCATTTTAATGTAGTAACGTAATTTATATATATTTTTATGTAAATATTTGATTTGATAAATGTTCAATTAACATGACTTATTTTGGTATAGTGATACCGAAAGAGCCCAATTCTATGGTTCCTCTGCATGTGTTGTTTTGGCTTAATCCTTATAGTCCTGATCTCTGACCAAAACAGTTCCAGTTCTGTTATAGTGACAGGACACGACAACACACCTCTACTCTGTTCTATTCTCAGGAAACAGTTCTACTCTGTTCTATTCTCAGGAAACATTTCTACTCTTTTCTATTCTCAGGAAACATTTCTACTCTTTTCTATTCTCAGGAAACATTTCTACCATGTTCTATTCTCAGGAAACATTTCTACTCTTAGGCATTGATTACATAAATGTTCCCATTATTAAAGTGGCTTGAGTTGAGTCAGTATGTCTGGTATTGTGCATTTACTGGTCTTTGTGGTGATCTCAGGAAGCCGTGCCTATTTCTACTTTTACCTAGTCCGGTTTATCCCGACACCAAACCCAGTTGTTAAGAGTCAGGATGGCCGAGCGGTCTAAGGCGCTGCGTTCAGGTCGCAGTCTCCTCTGGAGGCGTGGGTTCGAATCCCACTTCTGACAAGCTTTTAACGCCTGCATGTCATACTGCTTTCTAATAACCAGTTGACAAATAAATGACTTAAGATAATGGAAATAACGCCTAGTTAACATGTGTAGTGAATAATTAAGAGAATCCTTTCAGGTCGCAGTCTCCCCTGGAGGTGTGGATTGGAATCCCACTTCTGACAAGCTTTTAACGCCTGCATGTCATACTGCTTTGTAATAACCTGTTGAGAAATAAATGACTTAAGATAATGGGAATAACACCTAGTTAACATGTGTAGTGAATAACTATCGTATTTTTAACATATGAATACTAGTTATCATGTTCCGTTATTGACCCTTAGTGGTGAGACGATGTATCTACACCCTGGGCAACTTTCTGTCTTTCTGTTGTTCTGGCTTTGTGAAGAAAAAGAAATCATATAATACTCCTATTTCTACTTTTACCGATACACGTTCTACAGCAAGTCATTACAATGACAAATCGAGTATGTTAGAATCTACACATTTGTTGGTCGGAGTACGTCAGAATATTGAATTTTAGACCTCGTGCTGTCGTTACGGAATCAGCATGGCCGAGCCTTCTAAGGCGCTGCTTTACCCTGGAGGCGTGGTGTTGAATCCCTCTCCTGAAAATGCTTTATCGCCCGTCTGTCACAGGGAAGTCATTCCAAATCATGGTGTAATACATTACCTCTTGAGAATTTTTGTTCTAAATCGATCGATGTAGAATCTTCATATTGCGCTTGATAATGCACTTAAACACTTTATTATGGTATTAATTAAGCAATTTATTGTAGTCTAACTGAAAAGGATTTGCAAGAGTTCGCGCGGCAGTTGTCGTGGCCGAGTGGTTAAGGCGATGGACTAGAAATCTGTTATTTTCTTCCCGCGCAGGTTCGAATCCTGCCGAGAACGGTGAAAAAAATTGTCCGTTCCTGTCGAAGTCTACAATACTCGAATTTCATGTGAAGCTCTTTGACCACATGAGGGCGCCCTCCACTTTCACGTATCAGGTATGTAAAAAAACATTATGAACACCTTCCTTGAGTAGTGGGCCATTCCTGATACACACAGGAAACTGATGAGTGTGAAAACCCCAGCAGCGTTGCAGTTCTTGACACAAACCGGTGCGCCTGCACATACTACCATACCTCGTTCAAAGGCACTTAAATATTTTGTGTTGCCCATCCACCCTCTGAATGTCACACAATCCATGTCTTAATAGTCTCAAGGTTTAAAAATCCTTCTTTAACCTGTCTCCTCTCCTTCATCTACACTGATTGATGTGGATTTAACAAGTGACATAAATAAGAGATCATATCTTTCACCTGTATTCACAAGGTCAGTCTATGTCATGGAAAGAGCTGGTGTCCTTAATATTTTGTATACTCTTTATGGCTCTGGTATGGTATATGCGAGGTATCGCCTGTATTCATTTCAGTAACTCTATGTCAGTGAAAGGTTAAAGAAATAGTCCATTCTCAAATCAGATTCATCTGTCTTCAAAATGACTTGATTTAAAGGCATAGTCTGTGATTTTTAAGACAGTTGATATTGGGGAAATATTATGTCACCCGTAGGTACAGAATAATAATTTGTGTGTGTGATATGGCTTCTTCTGTGCATCTTCACATTTGAATTATAGAGTAAGCATTAATTGGAACAGATATCATCATGTACTGTAGCATGTGCTATGTTACACCCTCCCAGCACACACACACTGGAAATTTAGCCCAGAATCACTTATTAAATATTTAAGTAATATTAGTAATGTGTTCTCTTATGCTTCCTCACTCTCTCTCCCCCGTCCACCCCCCCCCCCCCCCCAAATCAAATTTGTTTGTCATATGCGCCGAATATAACAGGTCCAATTAAATCAAATAAAATGTATTGGTCACATACACATGTTTAGAAAGATGTTATTGCGGGTGTTCCGTAATAATTGTGTTTCGTGCTCCAACAGTGCAGTAATATCTAAGAAGTAATATCTAACAATTTCACAACAATACACACAATACAGACAACCTAAAGTAAAGGAATGAAATTAAGAACATATAAATATTTGGACGAGCAATATCGGAGCGGAATAGACTAAAATACAGTAGAATAGAATAGAATACAGTATTTACATATGAGATGAGTAATGCAAAATATATACACATTATAAAGTGACTAGTGTTCCATTATTAAAGTGGCCAGTGATTTCAAGTCTATGTATATAGGGCAACAGCCTCTAATGTGCTAGTGATGCCCTTTAGATAGAAGCTGTTTTTCAGTCTCTCAGTCCCAGCTTTGATGCACCTGTATTGACCTCGCCTTCTGGATGATAGCGGGGTGGACAGGCAGTGGCTCGGGTGGTTGTTGTCCTTGATGATCTTTTTGGCCTTCCTGTGACATCGGGTGCTGTAGGAGTCCTGAAGGGCAGGCAGTTTGCCCCCGGTGATGCGTTGTGCAGACCGCACCACCCTCTGGAGAGCCCTGTGGTCGCGGGCAGTGCAGTTGTCGTACCAAGCGGTGATACAGCCCGACAGGATGCTCTCAATTGTGCATCTGTGAAAGTTTGTGAGGGTTTTAGGTGCCAAGCCAAATTTCTTCAGCCTCCTGAGGTTGAAGAGGCGCTGTTGCGCCTTCTTCACCACACTGTCTGTGTGGGTGGAACCTTTCAGTTGGTCAGTGATGTGTACGCCGAGGAACTTGAAGCTTTCCACCTTCTTCACTGCAGTCCCCTCGATGTGGATAGGGGGATGCTCCCTCTGCTGTTTACGGAAGTCCACGATCATCTCCTTTGAGTGAGAGGTTATTTTCCAGGCACCACACTCCCAGGGCCCTCACCTCCTCCCTGTAGACTGTCTCGTGTAGACCTTATCGTGAAATGCTTACTTACAAGCCCTTAATAACCAACAATGCAGTTCAAGAAATAGAGTTAGGGAAATATTGACTAAACAAACTCAAGTAAAAAATAAAACAAAAATTAACAAAATAACAATAACGAGGCTATATACAGAGGGTACCGGTACCGAGTCAATGTGCGAGGGTACAGGTTAGTCGAGGTAATTTGTACAAATAGGTATGGTTCAACGTAAACAGTCCAGGTGGCCATTTGATTAATTGTTCAGTCGTCTTATGGCTTGGGGGTAGAAGCTGTTAAGGAACCTTTTGGATCTAGACTTGGCGCACCGGTACCACTTGCCGTGCGGTAGCAGAGAGAACAGTCAATGACTCTCTCCCCCTTCTCTCCCATGTCTCTGTCTCATTCTCTTTCTCTCTGCCTTTCTCTTTCTATGTGAAGGTATGTTGTCGTGGCACTCTAGGGGAAACAGGGTGTGACATGCTCAGGTGATTCCATGGAAAACACTGGATGAAGAAAACAACAATTGTATCACATGCACACACACCTGCAGACATATCGCAAACCCACACACACACACACACACACACACACACACACACACACACACACACACACACACACACACACACACACCAAGATGTGATAATAGCCGTGCCTGTATAATGTATTGGCTCTGACATTAGCTTGGATGAGTTTGGCATTGGCTTTGATACCACTTTGATAACTCAACTTACATGTACATAATCACCTCAATTACCTCGACACCGGTGCCCCCGCACATTGACTCTGTACCGGTACCCCCTGTATAAAGCCCCGTTATTGTTATTTACTGCTGTTCTTTAATCATTTGTTATTCTTATCTCTTACCTTTTTTTTGTTGCTATTTTCTTAGAACTGTATTGTTGGTTAAGGGATTTTCACTGTAAGGTCTACAACTGTTGTATTCGGCGCATGTGACAAATTACATTTGATTTGATTAAATGGTATGAATGACTAATAGTTCCTAAGAAGGTCTTGGGAAGACAAAGCAGTCTGTAGATTTCTCACCTGGATGACTGGAGGCTTCTCTGGATGAAAACAAGTTTAGCCAATCTTCCAACCGGCCACAATTCCAGGGGTTTCCATTCTGGGATTTTCTTATCAGTGTAATCCTTTGGGGACTTTGATTCATAACCGTTTAACAGACAGTTCCAGAGTATTTGTCTGTAATCATTTTAATGTAGTAACGTAATTTATATATATTTTTATGTAAATATTTGATTTGATAAATGTTCAATTAACATGACTTATTTTGGTATAGTGATACCGAAAGAGCCCAATTCTATGGTTCCTCTGCATGTGTTGTTTTGGCTTAATCCTTATAGTCCTGATCTCTGACCAAAACAGTTCCAGTTCTGTTATAGTGACAGGACACGACAACACACCTCTACTCTGTTCTATTCTCAGGAAACAGTTCTACTCTGTTCTATTCTCAGGAAACATTTCTACTCTTTTCTATTCTCAGGAAACATTTCTACTCTTTTCTATTCTCAGGAAACATTTCTACCCTGTTCTATTCTCAGGAAACATTTCTACTCTTAGGCATTGATTACATAAATGTTCCCATTATTAAAGTGGCTTGAGTTGAGTCAGTATGTCTGGTATTGTGCATTTACTGGTCTTTGTGGTGATCTCAGGAAGCCGTGCCTATTTCTACTTTTACCTAGTCCGGTTTATCCCGACACCAAACCCAGTTGTTAAGAGTCAGGATGGCCGAGCGGTCTAAGGCGCTGCGTTCAGGTCGCAGTCTCCTCTGGAGGCGTGGGTTCGAATCCCACTTCTGACAAGCTTTTAACGCCTGCATGTCATACTGCTTTCTAATAACCAGTTGAAAAATAAATGACTTAAGATAATGGAAATAACGCCTAGTTAACATGTGTAGTGAATAATTAAGAGAATCCTTTCAGGTTGCAGTCTCCCCTGGAGGTGTGGATTGGAATCCCACTTCTGACAAGCTTTTAACGCCTGCATGTCATACTGCTTTGTAATAACCTGTTGAGAAATAAATGACTTAAGATAATGGGAATAACACCTAGTTAACATGTGTAGTGAATAACTATCGTATTTTTAACATATGAATACTAGTTATCATGTTCCGTTATTGACCCTTAGTGGTGAGACGATGTATCTACACCCTGGGCAACTTTCTGTCTTTCTGTTGTTCTGGCTTTGTGAAGAAAAAGAAATCATATAATACTCCTATTTCTACTTTTACCGATACACGTTCTACAGCAAGTCATTACAATGACAAATCGAGTATGTTAGAATCTACACATTTGTTGGTCGGAGTACGTCAGAATATTGAATTTTAGACCTCGTGCTGTCGTTACGGAATCAGCATGGCCGAGCCTTCTAAGGCGCTGCTTTACCCTGGAGGCGTGGTGTTGAATCCCTCTCCTGAAAATGCTTTATCGCCCGTCTGTCACAGGGAAGTCATTCCAAATCATGGTGTAATACATTACCTCTTGAGAATTTTTGTTCTAAATCGATCGATGTAGAATCTTCATATTGCGCTTGATAATGCACTTAAACACTTTATTATGGTATTAATTAAGCAATTTATTGTAGTCTAACTGAAAAGGATTTGCAAGAGTTCGCGCGGCAGTTGTCGTGGCCGAGTGGTTAAGGCGATGGACTAGAAATGTGTTATTTTCTTCCCGCGCAGGTTCGAATCCTGCCGAGAACGTTGAAAAAAATTGTCCGTTCCTGTCGAAGTCTACAATACTCGAATTTCATGTGAAGCTCTTTGACCACATGAGGGCGCCCTCCACTTTCACGTATCAGGTATGTAAAAAACATTATGAACACCTTCCTTGAGTAGTGGGCCATTCCTGATACACACAGGAAACTGATGAGTGTGAAAACCCCAGCAGCGTTGCAGTTCTTGACACAAACCGGTGCGCCTGGCACATACTACCATACCTCGTTCAAAGGCACTTAAATATTTTGTGTTGCCCATCCACCCTCTGAATGTCACACAATCCATGTCTTAATAGTCTCAAGGTTTAAAAATCCTTCTTTAACCTGTCTCCTCTCCTTCATCTACACTGATTGATGTGGATTTAACAAGTGACATAAATAAGAGATCATATCTTTCACCTGTATTCACAAGGTCAGTCTATGTCATGGAAAGAGCTGGTGTCCTTAATATTTTGTATACTCTTTATGGCTCTGGTATGGTATATGCGAGGTATCGCCTGTATTCATTTCAGTAACTCTATGTCAGTGAAAGGTTAAAGAAATAGTCCATTCTCAAATCAGATTCATCTGTCTTCAAAATGACTTGATTTAAAGGCATAGTCTGTGATTTTTAAGACAGTTGATATTGGGGAAATATTATGTCACCCGTAGGTACAGAATAATAATTTGTGTGTGTGATATGGCTTCTTCTGTGCATCTTCACATTTGAATTATAGAGTAAGCATTAATTGGAACAGATATCATCATGTACTGTAGCATGTGCTATGTTACACCCTCCCAGCACACACACACTGGAAATTTAGCCCAGAATCACTTATTAAATATTTAAGTAATATTAGTAATGTGTTCTCTTATGCTTCCTCACTCTCTCTCCCCCTTCCACCCCCCCCCCCCCCCCCAAATCAAATTTGTTTGTCATATGCGCCGAATATAACAGGTCCAATTAAATCAAATAAAATGTATTGGTCACATACACATGTTTAGAAAGATGTTATTGCGGGTGTTCCGTAATAATTGTGTTTCGTGCTCCAACAGTGCAGTAATATCTAAGAAGTAATATCTAACAATTTCACAACAATACACACAATACAGACAACCTAAAGTAAAGGAATGAAATTAAGAACATATAAATATTTGGACGAGCAATATCGGAGCGGAATAGACTAAAATACAGTAGAATAGAATAGAATACAGTATTTACATATGAGATGAGTAATGCAAAATATATACACATTATAAAGTGACTAGTGTTCCATTATTAAAGTGGCCAGTGATTTCAAGTCTATGTATATAGGGCAACAGCCTCTAATGTGCTAGTGATGCCCTTTAGATAGAAGCTGTTTTTCAGTCTCTCAGTCCCAGCTTTGATGCACCTGTATTGACCTCGCCTTCTGGATGATAGCGGGGTGGACAGGCAGTGGCTCGGGTGGTTGTTGTCCTTGATGATCTTTTTGGCCTTCCTGTGACATCGGGTGCTGTAGGAGTCCTGAAGGGCAGGCAGTTTGCCCCCGGTGATGCGTTGTGCAGACCGCACCACCCTCTGGAGAGCCCTGTGGTCGCGGGCAGTGCAGTTGTCGTACCAAGCGGTGATACAGCCCGACAGGATGCTCTCAATTGTGCATCTGTGAAAGTTTGTGAGGGTTTTAGGTGCCAAGCCAAATTTCTTCAGCCTCCTGAGGTTGAAGAGGCGCTGTTGCGCCTTCTTCACCACACTGTCTGTGTGGGTGGAACCTTTCAGTTGGTCAGTGATGTGTACGCCGAGGAACTTGAAGCTTTCCACCTTCTTCACTGCAGTCCCCTCGATGTGGATAGGGGGATGCTCCCTCTGCTGTTTACGGAAGTCCACGATCATCTCCTTTGAGTGAGAGGTTATTTTCCAGGCACCACACTCCCAGGGCCCTCACCTCCTCCCTGTAGACTGTCTCGTGTAGACCTTATCGTGAAATGCTTACTTACAAGCCCTTAATAACCAACAATGCAGTTCAAGAAATAGAGTTAGGGAAATATTGACTAAACAAACTCAAGTAAAAAATAAAACAAAAATTAACAAAATAACAATAACGAGGCTATATACAGAGGGTACCGGTACCGAGTCAATGTGCGAGGGTACAGGTTAGTCGAGGTAATTTGTACAAATAGGTATGGTTCAACGTAAACAGTCCAGGTGGCCATTTGATTAATTGTTCAGTCGTCTTATGGCTTGGGGGTAGAAGCTGTTAAGGAACCTTTTGGATCTAGACTTGGCGCACCGGTACCACTTGCCGTGCGGTAGCAGAGAGAACAGTCAATGACTCTCTCCCCCTTCTCTCCCATGTCTCTGTCTCATTCTCTTTCTCTCTGCCTTTCTCTTTCTATGTGAAGGTATGTTGTCGTGGCACTCTAGGGGAAACAGGGTGTGACATGCTCAGGTGATTCCATGGAAAACACTGGATGAAGAAAACAACAATTGTATCACATGCACACACACCTGCAGACATATCGCAAACCCACACACACACACACACACACACACACACACACACACACACACACACACACACACACACACACCAAGATGTGATAATAGCCGTGCCTGTATAATGTATTGGCTCTGACATTAGCTTGGATGAGTTTGGCATTGGCTTTGATACCACTTTGATAACTCAACTTACATGTACATAATCACCTCAATTACCTCGACACCGGTGCCCCCGCACATTGACTCTGTACCGGTACCCCCTGTATAAAGCCCCGTTATTGTTATTTACTGCTGTTCTTTAATCATTTGTTATTCTTATCTCTTACCTTTTTTTTGTTGCTATTTTCTTAGAACTGTATTGTTGGTTAAGGGATTTTCACTGTAAGGTCTACAACTGTTGTATTCGGCGCATGTGACAAATTACATTTGATTTGATTAAATGGTATGAATGACTAATAGTTCCTAAGAAGGTCTTGGGAAGACAAAGCAGTCTGTAGATTTCTCACCTGGATGACTGGAGGCTTCTCTGGATGAAAACAAGTTTAGCCAATCTTCCAACCGGCCACAATTCCAGGGGTTTCCATTCTGGGATTTTCTTATCAGTGTAATCCTTTGGGGACTTTGATTCATAACCGTTTAACAGACAGTTCCAGAGTATTTGTCTGTAATCATTTTAATGTAGTAACGTAATTTATATATATTTTTATGTAAATATTTGATTTGATAAATGTTCAATTAACATGACTTATTTTGGTATAGTGATACCGAAAGAGCCCAATTCTATGGTTCCTCTGCATGTGTTGTTTTGGCTTAATCCTTATAGTCCTGATCTCTGACCAAAACAGTTCCAGTTCTGTTATAGTGACAGGACACGACAACACACCTCTACTCTGTTCTATTCTCAGGAAACAGTTCTACTCTGTTCTATTCTCAGGAAACATTTCTACTCTTTTCTATTCTCAGGAAACATTTCTACTCTTTTCTATTCTCAGGAAACATTTCTACCCTGTTCTATTCTCAGGAAACATTTCTACTCTTAGGCATTGATTACATAAATGTTCCCATTATTAAAGTGGCTTGAGTTGAGTCAGTATGTCTGGTATTGTGCATTTACTGGTCTTTGTGGTGATCTCAGGAAGCCGTGCCTATTTCTACTTTTACCTAGTCCGGTTTATCCCGACACCAAACCCAGTTGTTAAGAGTCAGGATGGCCGAGCGGTCTAAGGCGCTGCGTTCAGGTCGCAGTCTCCTCTGGAGGCGTGGGTTCGAATCCCACTTCTGACAAGCTTTTAACGCCTGCATGTCATACTGCTTTCTAATAACCAGTTGACAAATAAATGACTTAAGATAATGGAAATAACGCCTAGTTAACATGTGTAGTGAATAATTAAGAGAATCCTTTCAGGTCGCAGTCTCCCCTGGAGGTGTGGGTTCGAATCCCACTTCTGACAAGCTTTTAACGCCTGCATGTCATACTGCTTTGTAATAACCTGTTGAGAAATAAATGACTTAAGATAATGGGAATAACACCTAGTTAACATGTGTAGTGAATAACTATCGTATTTTTAACATATGAATACTAGTTATCATGTTCCGTTATTGACCCTTAGTGGTGAGACGATGTATCTACACCCTGGGCAACTTTCTGTCTTTCTGTTGTTCTGGCTTTGTGAAGAAAAAGAAATCATATAATACTCCTATTTCTACTTTTACCGATACACGTTCTACAGCAAGTCATTACAATGACAAATCGAGTATGTTAGAATCTACACATTTGTTGGTCGGAGTACGTCAGAATATTGAATTTTAGACCTCGTGCTGTCGTTACGGAATCAGCATGGCCGAGCCTTCTAAGGCGCTGCTTTACCCTGGAGGCGTGGTGTTGAATCCCTCTCCTGAAAATGCTTTATCGCCCGTCTGTCACAGGGAAGTCATTCCAAATCATGGTGTAATACATTACCTCTTGAGAATTTTTGTTCTAAATCGATCGATGTAGAATCTTCATATTGCGCTTGATAATGCACTTAAACACTTTATTATGGTATTAATTAAGCAATTTATTGTAGTCTAACTGAAAAGGATTTGCAAGAGTTCGCGCGGCAGTTGTCGTGGCCGAGTGGTTAAGGCGATGGACTAGAAATGTGTTATTTTCTTCCCGCGCAGGTTCGAATCCTGCCGAGAACGTTGAAAAAAATTGTCCGTTCCTGTCGAAGTCTACAATACTCGAATTTCATGTGAAGCTCTTTGACCACATGAGGGCGCCCTCCACTTTCACGTATCAGGTATGTAAAAAACATTATGAACACCTTCCTTGAGTAGTGGGCCATTCCTGATACACACAGGAAACTGATGAGTGTGAAAACCCCAGCAGCGTTGCAGTTCTTGACACAAACCGGTGCGCCTGGCACATACTACCATACCTCGTTCAAAGGCACTTAAATATTTTGTGTTGCCCATCCACCCTCTGAATGTCACACAATCCATGTCTTAATAGTCTCAAGGTTTAAAAATCCTTCTTTAACCTGTCTCCTCTCCTTCATCTACACTGATTGATGTGGATTTAACAAGTGACATAAATAAGAGATCATATCTTTCACCTGTATTCACAAGGTCAGTCTATGTCATGGAAAGAGCTGGTGTCCTTAATATTTTGTATACTCTTTATGGCTCTGGTATGGTATATGCGAGGTATCGCCTGTATTCATTTCAGTAACTCTATGTCAGTGAAAGGTTAAAGAAATAGTCCATTCTCAAATCAGATTCATCTGTCTTCAAAATGACTTGATTTAAAGGCATAGTCTGTGATTTTTAAGACAGTTGATATTGGGGAAATATTATGTCACCCGTAGGTACAGAATAATAATTTGTGTGTGTGATATGGCTTCTTCTGTGCATCTTCACATTTGAATTATAGAGTAAGCATTAATTGGAACAGATATCATCATGTACTGTAGCATGTGCTATGTTACACCCTCCCAGCACACACACACTGGAAATTTAGCCCAGAATCACTTATTAAATATTTAAGTAATATTAGTAATGTGTTCTCTTATGCTTCCTCACTCTCTCTCCCCCGTCCACCCCCCCCCCCCCCCAAATCAAATTTGTTTGTCATATGCGCCGAATATAACAGGTCCAATTAAATCAAATAAAATGTATTGGTCACATACACATGTTTAGAAAGATGTTATTGCGGGTGTTCCGTAATAATTGTGTTTCGTGCTCCAACAGTGCAGTAATATCTAAGAAGTAATATCTAACAATTTCACAACAATACACACAATACAGACAACCTAAAGTAAAGGAATGAAATTAAGAACATATAAATATTTGGACGAGCAATATCGGAGCGGAATAGACTAAAATACAGTAGAATAGAATAGAATACAGTATTTACATATGAGATGAGTAATGCAAAATATATACACATTATAAAGTGACTAGTGTTCCATTATTAAAGTGGCCAGTGATTTCAAGTCTATGTATATAGGGCAACAGCCTCTAATGTGCTAGTGATGCCCTTTAGATAGAAGCTGTTTTTCAGTCTCTCAGTCCCAGCTTTGATGCACCTGTATTGACCTCGCCTTCTGGATGATAGCGGGGTGGACAGGCAGTGGCTCGGGTGGTTGTTGTCCTTGATGATCTTTTTGGCCTTCCTGTGACATCGGGTGCTGTAGGAGTCCTGAAGGGCAGGCAGTTTGCCCCCGGTGATGCGTTGTGCAGACCGCACCACCCTCTGGAGAGCCCTGTGGTCGCGGGCAGTGCAGTTGTCGTACCAAGCGGTGATACAGCCCGACAGGATGCTCTCAATTGTGCATCTGTGAAAGTTTGTGAGGGTTTTAGGTGCCAAGCCAAATTTCTTCAGCCTCCTGAGGTTGAAGAGGCGCTGTTGCGCCTTCTTCACCACACTGTCTGTGTGGGTGGAACCTTTCAGTTGGTCAGTGATGTGTACGCCGAGGAACTTGAAGCTTTCCACCTTCTTCACTGCAGTCCCCTCGATGTGGATAGGGGGATGCTCCCTCTGCTGTTTACGGAAGTCCACGATCATCTCCTTTGAGTGAGAGGTTATTTTCCAGGCACCACACTCCCAGGGCCCTCACCTCCTCCCTGTAGACTGTCTCGTGTAGACCTTATCGTGAAATGCTTACTTACAAGCCCTTAATAACCAACAATGCAGTTCAAGAAATAGAGTTAGGGAAATATTGACTAAACAAACTCAAGTAAAAAATAAAACAAAAATTAACAAAATAACAATAACGAGGCTATATACAGAGGGTACCGGTACCGAGTCAATGTGCGAGGGTACAGGTTAGTCGAGGTAATTTGTACAAATAGGTATGGTTCAACGTAAACAGTCCAGGTGGCCATTTGATTAATTGTTCAGTCGTCTTATGGCTTGGGGGTAGAAGCTGTTAAGGAACCTTTTGGATCTAGACTTGGCGCACCGGTACCACTTGCCGTGCGGTAGCAGAGAGAACAGTCAATGACTCTCTCCCCCTTCTCTCCCATGTCTCTGTCTCATTCTCTTTCTCTCTGCCTTTCTCTTTCTATGTGAAGGTATGTTGTCGTGGCACTCTAGGGGAAACAGGGTGTGACATGCTCAGGTGATTCCATGGAAAACACTGGATGAAGAAAACAACAATTGTATCACATGCACACACACCTGCAGACATATCGCAAACCCACACACACAACACACACACACACACACACACACACACACACACACACACCAAGATGTGATAATAGCCGTGCCTGTATAATGTATTGGCTCTGACATTAGCTTGGATGAGTTTGGCATTGGCTTTGATACCACTTTGATAACTCAACTTACATGTACATAATCACCTCAATTACCTCGACACCGGTGCCCCCGCACATTGACTCTGTACCGGTACCCCCTGTATAAAGCCCCGTTATTGTTATTTACTGCTGTTCTTTAATCATTTGTTATTCTTATCTCTTACCTTTTTTTTGTTGCTATTTTCTTAGAACTGTATTGTTGGTTAAGGGATTTTCACTGTAAGGTCTACAACTGTTGTATTCGGCGCATGTGACAAATTACATTTGATTTGATTAAATGGTATGAATGACTAATAGTTCCTAAGAAGGTCTTGGGAAGACAAAGCAGTCTGTAGATTTCTCACCTGGATGACTGGAGGCTTCTCTGGATGAAAACAAGTTTAGCCAATCTTCCAACCGGCCACAATTCCAGGGGTTTCCATTCTGGGATTTTCTTATCAGTGTAATCCTTTGGGGACTTTGATTCATAACCGTTTAACAGACAGTTCCAGAGTATTTGTCTGTAATCATTTTAATGTAGTAACGTAATTTATATATATTTTTATGTAAATATTTGATTTGATAAATGTTCAATTAACATGACTTATTTTGGTATAGTGATACCGAAAGAGCCCAATTCTATGGTTCCTCTGCATGTGTTGTTTTGGCTTAATCCTTATAGTCCTGATCTCTGACCAAAACAGTTCCAGTTCTGTTATAGTGACAGGACACGACAACACACCTCTACTCTGTTCTATTCTCAGGAAACAGTTCTACTCTGTTCTATTCTCAGGAAACATTTCTACTCTTTTCTATTCTCAGGAAACATTTCTACTCTTTTCTATTCTCAGGAAACATTTCTACCCTGTTCTATTCTCAGGAAACATTTCTACTCTTAGGCATTGATTACATAAATGTTCCCATTATTAAAGTGGCTTGAGTTGAGTCAGTATGTCTGGTATTGAGCATTTACTGGTCTTTGTGGTGATCTCAGGAAGCCGTGCCTATTTCTACTTTTACCTAGTCCGGTTTATCCCGACACCAAACCCAGTTGTTAAGAGTCAGGATGGCCGAGCGGTCTAAGGCGCTGCGTTCAGGTCGCAGTCTCCTCTGGAGGCGTGGGTTCGAATCCCACTTCTGACAAGCTTTTAACGCCTGCATGTCATACTGCTTTCTAATAACCAGTTGACAAATAAATGACTTAAGATAATGGAAATAACACCTAGTTAACATGTGTAGTGAATAATTAAGAGAATCCTTTCAGGTCGCAGTCTCCCCTGGAGGTGTGGATTGGAATCCCACTTCTGACAAGCTTTTAACGCCTGCATGTCATACTGCTTTGTAATAACCTGTTGAGAAATAAATGACTTAAGATAATGGGAATAACACCTAGTTAACATGTGTAGTGAATAACTATCGTATTTTTAACATATGAATACTAGTTATCATGTTCCGTTATTGACCCTTAGTGGTGAGACGATGTATCTACACCCTGGGCAACTTTCTGTCTTTCTGTTGTTCTGGCTTTGTGAAGAAAAAGAAATCATATAATACTCCTATTTCTACTTTTACCGATACACGTTCTACAGCAAGTCATTACAATGACAAATCGAGTATGTTAGAATCTACACATTTGTTGGTCGGAGTACGTCAGAATATTGAATTTTAGACCTCGTGCTGTCGTTACGGAATCAGCATGGCCGAGCCTTCTAAGGCGCTGCTTTACCCTGGAGGCGTGGTGTTGAATCCCTCTCCTGAAAATGCTTTATCGCCCGTCTGTCACAGGGAAGTCATTCCAAATCATGGTGTAATACATTACCTCTTGAGAATTTTTGTTCTAAATCGATCGATGTAGAATCTTCATATTGCGCTTGATAATGCACTTAAACACTTTATTATGGTATTAATTAAGCAATTTATTGTAGTCTAACTGAAAAGGATTTGCAAGAGTTCGCGCGGCAGTTGTCGTGGCCGAGTGGTTAAGGCGATGGACTAGAAATCTGTTATTTTCTTCCCGCGCAGGTTCGAATCCTGCCGACAACGGTGAAAAAAATTGTCCGTTCCTGTCGAAGTCTACAATACTCGAATTTCATGTGAAGCTCTTTGACCACATGAGGGCGCCCTCCACTTTCACGTATCAGGTATGTAAAAAAACATTATGAACACCTTCCTTGAGTAGTGGGCCATTCCTGATACACACAGGAAACTGATGAGTGTGAAAACCCCAGCAGCGTTGCAGTTCTTGACACAAACCGGTGCGCCTGGCACATACTACCATACCTCGTTCAAAGGCACTTAAATATTTTGTGTTGCCCATCCACCCTCTGAATGTCACACAATCCATGTCTTAATAGTCTCAAGGTTTAAAAATCCTTCTTTAACCTGTCTCCTCTCCTTCATCTACACTGATTGATGTGGATTTAACAAGTGACATAAATAAGAGATCATATCTTTCACCTGTATTCACAAGGTCAGTCTATGTCATGGAAAGAGCTGGTGTCCTTAATATTTTGTATACTCTTTATGGCTCTGGTATGGTATATGCGAGGTATCGCCTGTATTCATTTCAGTAACTCTATGTCAGTGAAAGGTTAAAGAAATAGTCCATTCTCAAATCAGATTCATCTGTCTTCAAAATGACTTGATTTAAAGGCATAGTCTGTGATTTTTAAGACAGTTGATATTGGGGAAATATTATGTCACCCGTAGGTACAGAATAATAATGTGTGTGTGTGATATGGCTTCTTCTGTGCATCTTCACATTTGAATTATAGAGTAAGCATTAATTGGAACAGATATCATCATGTACTGTAGCATGTGCTATGTTACACCCTCCCAGCACACACACACTGGAAATTTAGCCCAGAATCACTTATTAAATATTTAAGTAATATTAGTAATGTGTTCTCTTATGCTTCCTCACTCTCTCTCCCCCGTCCACCCCCCCCCCAATCAAATTTGTTTGTCATATGCGCCGAATATAACAGGTCCAATTAAATCAAATAAAATGTATTGGTCACATACACATGTTTAGAAAGATGTTATTGCGGGTGTTCCGTAATAATTGTGTTTCGTGCTCCAACAGTGCAGTAATATCTAAGAAGTAATATCTAACAATTTCACAACAATACACACAATACAGACAACCTAAAGTAAAGGAATGAAATTAAGAACATATAAATATTTGGACGAGCAATATCGGAGCGGAATAGACTAAAATACAGTAGAATAGAATAGAATACAGTATTTACATATGAGATGAGTAATGCAAAATATATACACATTATAAAGTGACTAGTGTTCCATTATTAAAGTGGCCAGTGATTTCAAGTCTATGTATATAGGGCAACAGCCTCTAATGTGCTAGTGATGCCCTTTAGATAGAAGCTGTTTTTCAGTCTCTCAGTCCCAGCTTTGATGCACCTGTATTGACCTCGCCTTCTGGATGATAGCGGGGTGGACAGGCAGTGGCTCGGGTGGTTGTTGTCCTTGATGATCTTTTTGGCCTTCCTGTGACATCGGGTGCTGTAGGAGTCCTGAAGGGCAGGCAGTTTGCCCCCGGTGATGCGTTGTGCAGACCGCACCACCCTCTGGAGAGCCCTGTTGTCGCGGGCAGTGCAGTTGTCGTACCAAGCGGTGATACAGCCCGACAGGATGCTCTCAATTGTGCATCTGTGAAAGTTTGTGAGGGTTTTAGGTGCCAAGCCAAATTTCTTCAGCCTCCTGAGGTTGAAGAGGCGCTGTTGCGCCTTCTTCACCACACTGTCTGTGTGGGTGGACCCTTTCAGTTGGTCAGTGATGTGTACGCCGAGGAACTTGAAGCTTTCTACCTTCGTCACTGCAGTCCCCTCGATGTGGATAGGGGGATGCTCCCTCTGCTGTTTACGGAAGTCCACGATCATCTCCTTTGAGTGAGAGGTTATTTTCCTGACACCATACTCCCAGGGCCCTCACCTCCTCCCTGTAGACTGTCTCGTGTAGACCTTATCGTGAAATGCTTACTTACAAGCCCTTTACCAACAATGCAGTTCAAGAAATAGAGTTAGGGAAATATTGACTAAACAAACTCAAGTAAAAAATAAAACAAAAATTAACAAAATAACAATAACGAGGCTATATACAGAGGGTACCGGTACCGAGTCAATGTGCGAGGGTACAGGTTAGTCGAGGTAATTTGTACAAATAGGTATGGTTCAACGTAAACAGTCCAGGTGGCCATTTGATTAATTGTTCAGTCGTCTTATGGCTTGGGGGTAGAAGCTGTTAAGGAACCTTTTGGATCTAGACTTGGCGCACCGGTACCACTTGCCGTGCGGTAGCAGAGAGAACAGTCAATGACTCTCTCCCCTTTCTCTCCCATGTCTCTGTCTCATTCTCTTTCTCTCTGCCTTTCTCTTTCTATGTGAAGGTATGTTGTCGTGGCACTCTAGGGGAAACAGGGCGTGACATGCTCAGGTGATTCCATGGAAAACACTTAATGAAGAAAACAACAATTATATCACATGCACACACGCCTGCAGACATATCGCAAACCCATACACACACACACTTGTCTAAGACAAGATGTGATAATAGCCGTGCCTGTATAATGTATTGGCTCTGACATTAGCTTGGATGAGTTTGGCATTGGCTTTGATACCACTTTGATAACTCAACTTACATGTACATAATCACCTCAATTACCTCGACACCGGTGCCCCCGCACATTGACTCTGTACCGGTACCCCCTGTATAAAGCCCCGTTATTGTTATTTACTGCTGTTCTTTAATCATTTGTTATTCTTATCTCTTACCTTTTTTTGTTGCTATTTTCTTAGAACTGCATTGTTGGTTAAGGGTTTTTCACTGTAAGGTCTACTACACCTGTTGTATTCAGCATTTCACTGTAAGGTCTACTACACCTGTTGTATTCAGCATTTCACTGTGAGGTCTACTACACCTGTTGTATTCAGCATTTCACTGTGAGGTCTACTACACCTGTTGTATTCAGCATTTCACTGTAAGGTCTACTACACCTGTTGTATTCAGCATTTCACTGTAAGGTCTACTACACCTGTTGTATTCAGCATTTCACTGTAAGGTCTACTACACCTGTTGTATTCAGCATTTCACTGTAAGGTCTACTACACCTGTTGTATTCAGAATTTCACTGTAAGGTCTACTACACCTGTTGTATTCAGCATTTCACTGTGAGGTCTACTACACCTGTTGTATTCAGCATTTCACTGTAAGGTCTACTACACCTGTTGTATTCAGCATTTCACTGTAAGGTCTACTACACCTGTTGTATTCAGCATTTCACTGTGAGGTCTACTACACCTGTTGTATTCAGCATTTCACTGTAAGGTCTACACCTGTTGTATTCAGAATTTCACTGTAAGGTCTACACCTGTTGTATTCAGCATTTCACTGTAAGGTCTACTACACCTGTTGTATTCAGCATTTCACTGTAAGGTCTACTACACCTGTTGTATTCAGCATTTCACTGTAAGGTCTACTACACCTGTTGTATTCAGCATTTCACTGTAAGGTCTACTACACCTGTTGTATTCGGCGCATGTGACAAACTACATTTGATTTGATTAAATGGTATGAATGACTAATAGTTCCTAAGAAGGTCTTGGGAAGACAAAGCAGTCTGTAGATTTCTCACCTGGATGACTGGAGGCTTGTCTGGAAACATTTCTACTCTGTTCTGTTCTCAGGAAACATTTCTATTCTGTTCTATTCTCAGGAATCATTTCTTCTCTGTTCTATTCTCAGGAAACATTTCTACCCTGTTCTATTCTCAGGAAACATTTCTACTCTGTTCTATTCTCAGGAAACATCTCTACTCTGTTCTATTCTCAGGAAACATTTCTACTCTGTTCTATTCTCAGGAATAATCTATATTATATTGCCTTTAGCTCTCTGTTATAAAACACATGGTTATTCTCAATGGGATAAAGGACAAATAAAACCAAACACAAAAGGACTAAATGGGCCGCATTGAATGAAACTTCTCTATTCTGAACGTCTGATTAGCTCCTATACACAGCACTATGTTCATAATACATACATCATATATTAGTAATAATACTACGTTATAAAACATTTCAATATGAAAGAGTGGTGACCAAGTGTATGACGTCTACATGGATGTTATGTACCTACAACAAAGTTGATTGGCCCTTGTTGAACTCATGTAGTTTGATACATCGCTATGTTTCCATTTATAAATCTCTTTTACAAAAAGTTCCACTTTACCTAACATTGTTACTAAACTTTAGACAAACCAGTTACCACACCCCGGTTTCAGAGATGGCTTACTCTGGAAACTCCTTTTGTCACTACTGAGTTGAAATGATTCCATTCATCAAATCCGGCTTTCCTCTGGAGTGGGAGTGGTTTACAGATTTGCCACGCCCGCGGTGTCTTTGATTGACATAGCTCAAAAGCAGCAGCAGCAAGCAAACCGTGAGTTGTCGCTCTGTCGGTTGAACCTACAGACATGGATTCGGTGCTGCTGCTGATCATGTTCACGTCCCGTTATAGTCACACACCAGCATCTCTGCTCCAGCAGCGTTTTTTTCATTAACGTCGGTCACCTCTAAGCCTACTGACAAACTGGGATATATTATATTTGATCTTTTTTATTTTCTCTGTCGCCATCTCTCCATCGCTTATCAGTTTGAAAGAGGAAGGCAGGCTCGTTTCCCCGCGGAAGAGGGCAGCCTATAGCGGGCGCCAAGGGCATTTACTCCGTGGTCTCGTTGTCTGAATGATTTCTGATTCTGGGGATTTTTTCAATATTTGATTTGAATCATGGCGACTGATTCCCCTGCCCGGAGTCTGGATGAGATCGACCTGTCTGCTCTACGGGTAAGATAAAGCCGGGTCTGCATCATTTATCTGTTTCAGTATCAGAGATGGCTACTACTCTCTCTCTCTCTCTGTGTGTGTGAGACAACGCTTCTAAAATGGGTCAAATTCCCCATCCCAACATACAACCACCAACATGGCAGACTGGCCTAGCGATGTTTGTGCATGAGCAAAACATATCCAAATATCGAATTATGCAGGCATATATAGCACTGTTCATAACCTAATAGCAGGTGGTTGGTTATACAATGTAACATAGCACTGTTCATAGCCTAATAGCAGGTGGTTATACAATGTAACATAACACTGTTCATAGCCTAATAGCAGGTGGTTATACAATGTAACATAACACTGTTCATAGCCTAATAGCAGGTGGTTATACAATGTAACATAGCACTGTTCATAGCCTAATAGCAGGTGGTCATAGCCTAATAGCAGGTGGTTATACAATGTAACATAACACTGTTCATAGCCTAATAGCAGGTGGTTATACAATGTAACATAGCACTGTTCATAGCCTAATAGCAGGTGGTCATACAATGTAACATAGCACTGTTCATAACCTAATAGCAGGTGGTTATACAATGTAACACAGCACTGTTCATAGCCTAATAGCACTATTCATAGCCTAATAGCAGGTGGTTATACAATGTAACATAACACTGTTCATAGCCTAATAGCAGGTGGTCATAGCCTAATAGCAGGTGGTCATACAATGTAACATAGCACTGTTCATAGCCTAATAGCAGGTGGTCATACAATGTAACATAGCACTGTTCATAGCCTAATAGCAGGTGGTTATACAATGTAACACAGCACTGTTCATAGCCTAATAGCACTGTTCATAGCCTAATACCAGGTGGTCATAGCCTAATAGCAGGTGGTCATAGCCTAATAGCAGGTGGTCATAGCCTAATACCAGGTGGTCATAGCCTAATAGCAGGTGGTTATACAATGTGACATAGCACTGTTCATAGCCTAATAGCAGGTGGTCATAGCCTAATACCAGGTGGTCATAGCCTAATAGCAGGTGGTCATAGCCTAATAGCAGGTGTTCATAGCCTAATAGCAGGTGGTCATAGCCTAATACCAGGTGGTCATAGCCTAATACCAGGTGGTCATAGCCTAATAGCAGGTGGTCATAGCCTAATAGCAGGTGGTCATACAATGTAACATAGCACTGTTCATAGCCTAATAGCAGGTGGTCATACAATGTAACATAGCACTGTTCATAGCCTAATAGCAGGTGGTTATACAATGTAACACAGCACTGTTCATAGCCTAATAGCACTGTTCATAGCCTAATACCAGGTGGTCATAGCCTAATAGCAGGTGGTCATAGCCTAATAGCAGGTGGTCATAGCCTAATACCAGGTGGTCATAGCCTAATAGCAGGTGGTTATACAATGTGACATAGCACTGTTCATAGCCTAATAGCAGGTGGTCATAGCCTAATACCAGGTGGTCATAGCCTAATAGCAGGTGGTCATAGCCTAATAGCAGGTGTTCATAGCCTAATAGCAGGTGGTCATAGCCTAATACCAGGTGGTCATAGCCTAATAGCAGGTGGTCATAGCCTAATACCAGGTGGTCATAGCCTAATACCAGGTGGTCATAGCCTAATACCAGGTGGTCATAGCCTAATAGCAGGTGGTCATAAAATGTAACACAACAGATGAACATACTCAGTGGAAAAACGTTAACCAAGTCTTTATCTTTCGACTGATTTACTAACGACTAACCTAGATAAACAATGGTTAGGTATGAAATAGCATGACAGCATAGCCATGTAATCTAATGTCATGGTTTGGGGGGGGGGGGGGGGGGGGGGGTCTTGACTTTTAGGTCTGAATATCTATCACTATGTATCTATTTATATGTCATATATTGTCTATATTACAATACCTTGATATATTGAATATGCCAATATGGTTATATGTTGGTATAACCATCAGTGTAGATGCTAAACTATGCTAAGCCAGTAATGCTAGTGGCTAGGCTACCTGTAGACTGTGTTGTTTGTGCACTCTTAGAGAAAATGGTTCCAAATGGGTTCTGCAGCTATCCCAATAGGAGAACCCTTTTTGGTTCCAGGTAGAACTATTTTATTTTCCATGTAGAACCCTGTGTGGAAAGGGTTCTACATGGAACCCAAAAGGGTTGTACCTGGAACCAAAAGTGGTTCTTCAAAGGGTTCTCCTATGGGGACAGCCAAAAAAACCTTATGGTTCTAGATGGCACTTTTTTTCTAAGATCGTAGACTGGGGCTGTAGGCTACTGTGGCTGTTGCTGCACTCTCTGGTTCTTTTGTTAACCCTGAGCAAAGACACACACACACACACACACACACCACACACACACACACACACACACACACACACACACACACACACACACACACACACACACACACTGCACCTACTCTGCAAGATGATGTGTGTGCATTTGCATTTGTTTGTGTGTGTGGTCAGGTACTGTGTATAGATATAAGCTAATGCCATATGACCCACAGACTAGTAAAAAGGATGATAGACAGTTTATTGATGCCATTCTAGAATCTCCATGACATAACTCACAATATGACACAGTAAACAACATAGTACTGTAGTAGCATGTTGAGGTTGCCAGGTTGGACAGAGCAGGTCTAGAACTGAGCTGTACAGTAGCATGATTAGGTTGCCAGGTTGGGCAGAGCCAGTCTAGCTGAGCTGTACAGTGGCCTATTGAGGTTGCCAGGTTGTGCAGAGCCAGTCTAGCTGAGCTGTACAGTGGCCTGTGTGGATTACAGTTCTCCACCAGTCAGTCGCAGACATTAATCCACTGGTTAGTGGGTCACTGGCTAGACTGGCCTAGGAACCGCTGGACAGACGAGTGTGTGTGTGTGTGTGTGTGTGTGTGTGTGTGTGTGTGTGTGTGTGTGTGTGTGTGTGTGTGTGTGTGTGTGTGTGTGTGTGTGTGTGTTGGGAAATCCTGATTGAGAAGTGGTCAGAGAATTGGTGATACAGCACACACACACACACAGTCAGAAGCCAGGCAGTCAGCTGATGACATCAACAGATCAGCAGGACAGCACTGACCACACACACACACGCAAGTGTAGAGAGAGGAGCTGATGAATGAGAGAGACAAAGGCAAAGTGAAAAAGAGGGAACGAGGAAGGGAGAGAGAAAAATAGATGGAGAGCGAGAGAAAGAGAGAGATTGAGTGCCAGGTATGTCACTGATGACACCCTATCCTCCACTACTTTTGGCCAGAGCACTAGCTGTTATAGACGACACTCTCAACCTAAACCCACCTACACCCCAGAACTGACCTACATACATCTTATTCATGAATTATCTGGGTGTGTCACACTTAAATGACTCCCCCTGAATGTGTCTGGGTGATCTAATTTACAGCTGAGCCACAAGACCCCCTTATTCACACTATTTCCCTAGCCTCTCACACACACACACACACACACACACTTTAGAGCCATAGAGTTTGAAGAATGTGTACAAGGCCTCGCGAGGAGCTGAACAGAGAATCAACATTTGTGTGTGAGTACAGTAGAGTCCTTCTCTCATGACAGTGGTTGTTTAGATACGACCAGTGACAACGTGACTCCCATTATCCACTAACCTATTGTAATCTAATCATCTCACACACACACCCTGAGAGCCCATTCTGTTGTATATAGTCATGATGACGGACACTTTTCTATCAGTTAGTCTGAGGATATGAATGAACTGGAGCAGCAGAAACACTCTGTTTTACTCTGTTCACACACACTTAGACACACTTGATCACTAACCCTTGTGTGGGCTTGTTTAGAAGAGTGAGTGTTTCTCGTGGTACCACAGGAGGTAAAGAAGGGAAGAAGAGAGGAGAGATGAGGAGATAGCTAGAGAGAGAACATAAAAGAGAGTAGACGTGCCACAGTGGTGCTTAGATACTGCTGGAATGAGAGATGGAGGGAGAGACAGATGGAGGGAGAGACAGATGGAATGAGAGATGGAGGGAGAGACAGATGGAGGGAAAGACAGATGGAGGGAGAGACAGATGGAATGAGAGATGGAGGGAGTGAGATGGAGGGAGAGACAGATGGAGTGAGAGATGGAGGGAGAGACAGATGGAATGAGAGATGGAGGGAGAGACAGATGGAATGAGAGGTGGATGGAATGAGAGATGGAGGGAGAGATGGAGGGAGAGACAGATGGAGGGAGAGACAGATGGAATGAGAGACAGATGGCATGAGAGATGGAGGGAGAGACAGATGGAATGAGAGATGGAGGGAGAGACAGATGGAATGAGAGATGGAGGGAGAGACAGATGGAGGGAGAGACAGATGGAATGAGAGATGGAGGGAGAGACAGATGGAGGGAGAGACAGATGGAATGAGAGATGGAGAGAAGACAGATGGAATGAGAGATGGAGGGAGAGACAGATGGAGGGAGAGACAGATGGAATGAGAGATGGAGGGAAGACAGATGGAATGAGAGATGAGGGAGAGACAGATGGAATGAGAGATGGAGGGAGAGACAGATGGAATGAGAGACAGATGGAATGAGAGATGGAGGGAGAGACAGATGGAGGGAGAGACAGATGGAATGAGAGATGGAGGGAGAGACAGATGGAATGAGAGATGGAGGGAGATACAGATGGAGGGAGAGACAGATGGAATGAGAGATGGAGGGAGAGACAGATGGAATGAGAGATGGAGGGAGAGACAGATGGAATGAGAGATGGAGGGAGAGACAGATAGAGGGAGAGACAGATGGAATGAGAGATGGAGGGAAGACAGATGGAATGAGAGATGGAGGGAGAGACAGATGGAATGAGAGATGGGGGAGAGACAGATGGAGGGAGAGACAGATGGAGGGAGAGACAGATGGAGGGAGAGACAGATGGAGGGAGAGACAGATGGAATGAGAGATGGAGGGAGAGACAGATGGAGGGAGAGACAGATGGAATGAGAGATGGAGGGAGAGACAGATGGAGTGAGAGACAGATGGAATGAGAGATGGAGGGAGAGACAGATGGAATGAGAGATGGAGGGAGAGACAGATGGAGGGAGAGAGAGATGGAGGGAGAGACAGATGGAAAGAGAGTAAAACTGCCATAGCCAAAAGGCTCTGTTGGAATGAGAGAGCGATGGAGAGAAAAAGAGAGAGAGAATAAAAGAGAATATGAGAGTGCCATAGCATTTCTCAGAGATGGGCTGGAATGAGAGTGAACGAAACTTTGAGAGCTACATATATCTACTCTGGCTGGCTGGAGATGAATGGATAGAGAGAAAGAGAGAGAGTTGGAGTGAGAGAAAGAGAGTGAAAGAAAGAGAGAGTGAGGGCTACAGAGGGGGGAGTTGAATTCCAGCTATTGTTGGAATGCCTTAGCAACACAGCAAAGAGGGAGGTGTGTGTGTGTGTGTGTGTGTGTGTGTGTGTGTGTGTGTGTGTGTGTGTGTGTGTGTGTGTGTGTGTGTGTGTGTGTGTGTGTGTAAGGTCACTGGGTTCTCTGCTGTGGTCTAGCGGTTGCTCTAATAAGCTAACCATTATGCAGCCCCTTTAGCTAGCTATCGACAGTAGCAGTCTATTAGCATCAGCTAGCTTCAAGCTAACTGTCTGTAGCCTATCTCTGGGGGCTAGCATCAAGCTAACGGTCTATATGTTTTTCGGGGCTGGCATCAAACTAACTGTCTATCTGTGCTAGCATCAAGATAACAGTCTATATGTCTGGGGTGGGGACTAGCATCAAGCCAACGGCCTGTAGCCTATGTTGTTGGGGCTAGCATCAAGCTAACAGTATAGCCTATGTCTGGGGGCTAGCATCAAGCTAACACCTCTATAACTGCCAGCTTCAAGCTAAATGTCGGTACACTCTGTGACTCAGAATCTGTCTCTCTTTAGGACCCAGCAGGCATCTTTGAGCTGGTGGAGTTGGTAGGCAATGGAACCTACGGACAGGTGTACAAGGTAAGACGCACACTTCTCTCTCTCTCTCCTGGTCTCCCTCTCTCCCCCCTGGTCTCCCTCTCTCCCCCCTATCTCTATCAGTAGGAAACAGTCATTTGTCTCTGACAAGATGCAGAGGGATGTATATTTCAGGACACAGGATATGACTGAGCGATTTCTCGTCTCTGCCTCTGTCAGTGGTTTATGTTTGATTGGCGTAATGGTGGTTTGGGGTCTCAGTTTCTCCAGTGTGTGTCCAAGTGTCACTGTCTTTGTGTCCAAACCTCCTTTCCTTTCCTCTCCTTTCCTCTCCTTTCTTTATCTTTCCTCTCCTTTCCTCTCCTGTGAAGTCATTCCTTTATAGATGCACCTTTGTATATGTTGTTTCAACTGTGTTCATTAGGGATGGGAATTGCCAGGGACCTAACGATATGAAATTATCACCATACTGACAGTAGGTGCCCATACGATATGTATTGCAATTCTCACGATTCTATATGTATTGCGATTCGATACTGTGATTTTATTGCGATTCGATGTTCCAGACATATTTCTCACCATATGTCTGCTGCAGGGAGACAAGAGAGAGAGCCATGAGAAAACCAAATAACAGTAATGGAAATAAAAGTGCTTGAAAACAAATTGGCTCCCAATTGAAAAAATAAGATGGAGAACAATATCAAATAATATTGCGATATTGTCCAAACGTTACGATGCAATATTTAGTAAAAAAGAATATCCTGAATATGTAACTATTGATATTTCCCCCTTCACTAGTGTTCATGTTTGTGTATAATGGACTAGTGTGTGTGAAGGTCATGTTGGAATGGGGAGTAGAGATGGCTCTGATTGGATAAACAAAAGAGGTCAACTAGAGGTCAACGCTGTTAGCCACAGATAAAGTTTGACAGCCTCTTCCGTGTGTGTGTTTCTGTGAGACTGTTGCATCTTGTGCATGTGTGTTTGTGTGTCTGCGCGTGCTTGTGTGTGTGTGGGGTGCGTGAGAGTTATGTGAGTTCAGTTATTGCTGACGATGCTCTCTGACTGAAAGTCACGCCTCATTTGCTGGATGACATTCAGCCTGTCTGCTGTAATACACTATAGCCATATAGGCTCACTGCTCTACTGCAGTATACTGTAGTATATACTAACCCTGTCTACTGTAATACACTATAGCCATATAGGCTCACTGCTCTACTGCAGTATACTGTAGTATATACTAACCCTGTCTACTGTAATACACTATAGCCATATAGGCTCACTGCTCTACTGCAGTATACTGTAGTATATACTAACCATGTCTACTGTAATACACTATAGCCGTATAGGCTCACTGCTCTACTGCAGTATACTGTAGTATATACTAACCCTGTCTACTGTAATACACTATAGCCGTATAGGCTCACTGCTCTACTGCAGTATACTGTAGTATATACTAACCCTGTCTACTGTAATACACTATAGCCATATAGGCTCACTGCTCTACTGCAGTATACTGTAGTATATACTAACCCTGTCTACTGTAATACACTATAGCCATATAGGCTCACTGCTCTACTGCAGTATACTGTAGTATATACTAACCCTGTCTACTGTAATACACTATAGCCATATAGGCTCACTGCTCTACTGCAGTATACTGTAGTATATACTAACCCTGTCTACTGTAATACACTATAGCCGTATAGGCCCACTGTTCTACTGCAGTATACTGTAGTATATACTAACCCTGTCTACTGTAATACACTATAGCCGTATAGGCTCACTGCTCTACTGCAGTATACTGTAGTATATACTAACCCTGTCTACTGTAATACACTATAGCCATATAGGCTCACTGCTCTACTGCAGTATACTGTAGTATATACTAACCCTGTCTACTGTAATAGACTATAGCCATATAGGCCCACTGCTCTACTGCAGTATACTGTAGTATATACTAACCCTGTCTACTGTAATACACTATAGCCATATAGGCCCACTGCTCTACTGCAGTATACTGTAGTATATACTAACCCTGTCTACTGTAATACACTATAGCCGTATAGGCTCACTGCTCTACTGCAGTATACTGTAGTATATACTAACCCTGTCTACTGTAATACACTATAGCCGTATAGGCTCACTGCTCTACTGCAGTATACTGTAGTATATACTAACCCTGTCTACTGTAATACACTATAGCCATATAGGCTCACTGCTCTACTGCAGTATACTGTAGTATATACTAACCCTGTCTACTGTAATACACTATAGCCATATAGGCCCACTGCTCTACTGCAGTATACTGTAGTATATACTAACCCTGTCTACTGTAATACACTATAGCCATATAGGCTCACTGCTCTACTGCAGTATACTGTAGTATATATACTAATAATGTAGTGTAGTTCATCTCTTTCTAAGTGAACCTGTTAACTGTAATGTAGTGTAGTTCATCTCTTTCTAAGTGAACCTGTTAACTGTAATGTAGTGTAGTTCATCTCTTTCTAAGTGAACCTGTTAACTGTAATATAGTGTAGTTCATCTCTTTCTAACTGAACCTGTTAACTGTAATGTAGTGTAGTTCATCTCTTTCTAACTGAACCTGTTAACTGTAATGTAGTGTAGTTCATCTCTTTCTAACTGAACCTGTTAACTGTAATGTAGTGTAGTTCATCTCTCTCTAACTGAACATGTTAACTGTAATGTAGTGTAGTTAATCTCTTTCTAACTGAACCTGTTAACTGTAATGTAGTGTAGTTCATCTCTTTCTAACTGAACCTGTTAACTGTAATGTAGTGTAGTTCATCTCTTTCTAACTGAACCTGTTAACTGTAATGTAGTGTAGTTCATCTCTTTCTAAGTGAACCTGTTAACTGTAAGGTAGTGTAGTTCATCTCTTTCTAACTGAACCTGTTAACTGTAATGTAGTGTAGTTCATCTCTTTCTAACTGAACCTGTTAACTGTAATGTAGTGTAGTTCATCTCTTTCTAACTGAACCTGTTAACTG